>NC_062281.1:30619022-30922052 GCF_902655055.1 Lutra lutra
CGCCTGGGTGGCTCAGTGGGTTAAGCCTCTGCCTTTGGCTCAGGTCATGATCTCAGGGTCCTGGGATTGGGCTCTCTGCTCGGCAGGGAGCATGCTTCCCTTCCTCTCTCTGGCGGCCTCTCTGCCTACTTGTGATCTCTGTCA
Organism: Lutra lutra; assembly: GCF_902655055.1. Lineage (NCBI taxonomy): Eukaryota > Metazoa > Chordata > Mammalia > Carnivora > Mustelidae > Lutra > Lutra lutra. The sequence goes on from NC_062281.1 coordinate 30,619,167, forward strand.
AGTAAATAAATAAAATCTTAAAAAAAAAAGGAATTGATAAGCTAAGGAACTAATTTTTGGACTGACTAATCATCTTAAATGGTGACTATATTGGATGTCAGCTAGGAGAGGAATCAATTTGACAAAGGACATATTAGATACAATTGAAGGCATTAAGATATGTTATATTTAAGTGAGATGAGAGCCTCCTAATATTTCAAAAGAAAATAAAACCTACTTCAAGGGACGCCTGGGTGGCTCAGTGGGTTAAAGCCTCTGCCTTCAGCTCAGGTCATGATCCCAGGGTCCTGGGCTCGAGCCCCATATTGGGCTCTCTGCTCAGCAGGGAGCTTGCTTCCTCCTCTCTCTCTACATGCCTTTCTGCCTACTTGTGATCTCTGTCTGTCAAATAAATAAATAAAATCTTAAAAAAAAAAACCTACTTCAAAATTGAACAGTAATACATCTAAAAGAAATTATATTAAACCACATTTGCAAATTATTGCATCCTTACAGTGTATATATAACAAAGAACAGGTACTTAGTTGAATGAGTAGATGTAATAAAATGAAAACTACCCTGCTTGAAATCAGTTTATTAGTAAAATAGGCATTCTTTAAAATGTGCCTAGATGGTTGCTTTTTTTACATAATACTTTCATTTAAAAGCTGTTCTTGTCATGTCACTCTCATACACACAGTCTCTTAATGGCTTTCTGCTCCTTACCCTGTTACTTTGCCTGCATTTCTAAGATGTTCTACAATTTGACTTCAACATGCCTACCTAGTCTCCATGTCCACAGCCTCCCGATTGTCCCCAAAACACACCATGTACACATTCTCATTGCCTGGCTCAAGTTCTCCAGGCCTAATGCTCTCCACTTTTCTGTAAATTCATCCAAATCTTGCCCATTCTTCAAGGCTTAGCTCAAATCACACCCTTTGCCTAGCAAGCTTTCTTGTATAGCTCCAATCTGCATGTCTCCCTCTCATCTGATATCAGTTATTCATACAATGAGTATCTGGATGCTAAGTGCCCAACATTGTGCCAACAGCATGTGTAAAACACACTTTCCCTGCTTTGTCATCAGACTGTTTGGATTTGAATTCTTACTATGCAACGTTCTAGCTCTTTGACCTTGGGCATTTTCTTAACTCCCTTACAGTTCTATTTGCTCATTTGTAAAATAAACTAATAGTGACACCTATCTCACTATACAGTTCTTCTTATTATTTTTAAACATTGTATTTATTTACTTGAGAGAGGGAAGGAGCATGACGGTGGGAGGTGTTGCTGGGCAGAGGAAGAGAAAGAAGCAGACTTCCTGCTGAGCAGGGAGCCCAGAGTCACGGCTCCATCCCAGGACCCCAGGCTCTTGACCTGAGCTGAAAGCAGACACATAACTGAGCCGTCCAGGAGCCCACGTTTGTATTATTAAGGGAGATAATTACTTAAAGATAATTACTTTTAAGAAAGATGATTTATTAAGCAAAATATTTAATGAATCTTTGTTGCTCTTCTGTTATGTGAGACGAAATAGTAAACAGGCAATTGCAACCAAATAATGAGTGTATTGATAGATGTGCCCAGGATGCAAAGCCACAGGAGGGACACGGGACCTAACCTGAGAGATCAGGGAGGCTTCCTGGAAGAAGTGATTCCTAAGCGAAAGACTGAAGGATGAATAAAACACCTACAGCATTCAACTGTCCATACCACTCTCCAACTGCATGCTCAGCTTTATGTGTAACAGCATTTTGTCATAAGTTTACGAGAAATATTTTTCATGGAATTGGTCTTTGTGAACTTGTTCCATATCCATAACACCACACATGCAATTCCTTCCCTAAACCAAAACCCACTCCCACCTCCACCCAGCTTTCTTGCGACATTTTAAATAAAAGATAGGTGCTTTCACCAGGGAATTATGAATTCACAATATGATTAAAATACAGAAATAAAATGTAACCTATCAAGTCAGTAATTTAACAATGAAACTGAAATTTCCCTTATGACTAAAACCCAGTCTCATCAAATGACTAGAGGTTATAGTTTCTTCTCAGACCATTTTTAAAATTCTTACTAGGGCCTCAGTTGTAGTCATTAATCTCCGGGCTTCTCCATGCCCACAGGCAACGCTGTTACACAGAACGGTTGCTCAGCTGCATGCTGAGCTACCCAAGTTATGTTACAATCTGCTCATTAGCACCCAGTGAGGGAAAAAGAAACAAACCACATTCCCCTGTCCATGGCATATGCCATCTTCATTTTATTTTTTCTCCCTTCTTTTTCGTTTTATTTTTACATATATTTTCTTGCTACTATTGTTTCATGTGTATTAATCTTACCTCCAGTTTTGCCTGCTTCCTCCCCTTGCTCCGATGGATTGTAAGCTAGTTGAGGACAGGAGGCATGAAGGGCTGCTGCATCCAACCCTGCAGACTGGGGGTGCCCTGCTTAATCCTGTGGCACCACCTTCAGTGCACAATATGAACACCCACTGTGGCTGAGCAATGTGGTTTCCCTGGGGCTCCAGGCAAGAGTCCTTTTGTACTGTCTTGGTGTATCTAAGATAGTCAATCCAATCAATATTAGTTGTTTAATTGATTATTGATTGCTTGAAGAGACAAGCTCATGCTTTATGTTTTTATAATCAATAATCATTTAAAATATTCCATGAAGTTTTCATCTCTAGTATTTGAATATTTCTTTTCTAATGATCTATAATCCATTTTAAATAATCAGAATAAATGTTAGACTGGCATTAAAACATTTAAACACTGTTGAAGACTAGATATCTGTGTCAATGTAAAATTTTATTTTGAATTAATAGATGTATTTGTATCTGTGCCAGTAATAAATCCATTACGTTAAATCAGACTTGGATACTAAAAGCACAAATTTACCAGATTTTTATTTTTCCTTGTAACACCTCACAAAATATTCTTTGGTTATTTATGAAACAGTGACTAAGGCAAAACCCTTCTGTGAATATATATTTCATTTGAAAATAAACAATTCAACCAGTATGTTTTGAACTAACACCAAAATGGATAATTCTGGAAATAACAGCTACATGATAATAGGTACTACTGCTTGGTGGTTTCTTTCTTTTGGCTGATTTCATGATTTACTGTATTTTCTCCAAAACTGACTAAAGGGAGGTTTTTCTAAGAGGAAGTAGAATGCAACAATCATATAAACTTCAGAGCTTAACATGTAAGTAACCTCAGAGAGAGCTCACAGATTCACATTATAGAGGATGATCGCTATAAATTATTTTATAAAAAGCAAATGCTATAATGACTTTACATTTGGAATCAATTGAAATGCACAAGAGCTTTTAGGTTGACTTTTGAACCCCTTTGATTTGTGGCACAGATAAGAGTAAACGACGGACTAATTAATTTGTGCACAGTTTCTTGGTGAGTTAATGAACACGGTAAAGTCAATAGTTGGCTATTTCAGGCTACCTTAAGTGCGTTAAGCACTTTAAACTCTTTGTTTAAATCCGAGGGCCTGTCATTGGTACTTGAGGAATGTTTTCAGCTTCTTAGTCATCCTTGAGACTGGTGTTTCAAGACAGGGCCTCTTTGATTTTCCATCTTGCAGTAAACTTTGGCTCTTGTTTTATGTCCCCTAACCTCAACTGTTTGCGGGGCTGTGGCCTTGCCTTAATTGCTGCTTCCTACAAGTTGTTCATTCTGATCAAGATCGACTGACTCACCCTTCCTAGAGCTGCTCCACCCCCGACTGAGGGCCGAGCACGCATGGGTGCATGTACACGTGCAATTTTGTTTGTGTGTTTGTGTTTGTCATTATGGATCGCAAAGAAGAGAACTATGATACATCATCTGCTTCCTATATGTACTTCCTGCAGGGTCGGTACTCCCTTACTTTATTTTCTTTAAACTTCATGATTTAGAAGCCGAAAGTGTACTTGCCCAATTAAAGCATATTTAAGGAAAATACAAGGAAACAAGTGAGACCAAGAGGCCACATCAGCTAGTCAAGGTTACACAAACAGAGCCAGAGCTTATGCACGCAACTCCATACCTGCCGTCCTGAGACTGTTTCTCGTTTTCTACTTGCCGCAGAAGCTCCTCAGGCACTTGTTCGAAATGTACATTTATGGTTCCCACCCCTCCCCGCCTCATGGAGACGTAGGGATAGGTCCCAGAAACACTGTGCTCGTGTATCCAGAAAGTTCAAGAAATGATAGACGTTTTAAATGATCAAGAAATCCTGGAATAAAGGATCTGAAAACCCAAATGACTTTTCCACTTCAAGTATAGTTTTATGGAAAGTGTCAGGCACCTGAAAATAAGGGTTTATAGTGACAAATGTCTTTTCAGGACTGATTACGGCCTTATGCAAAGTTGATGCCAATAAATCTTTTCTACAAAGCCCAAATCTCAGTCCAGGCTGGCAGTAAATCATTTTCCCTGGCAACACAATTCCAAAAGGAAAGCCAGTGAGGACAATATTATGAATGTTGCTTTCCTGGCGCTGGCAATCTAAAGATTAGTCGCACTGGCATAGCTTTTTTCTCATGACCTGTTTTTAAATTAAGAATAGGAAAATATAGTCATTTATCTAGGTAGAAAATTATAAAGACTGGAAATAAGGAAATAAACCAGAGTCCAAGATCTCCAAGGGGGAAATCAGTGTTCTGTGCATTAAATGAGCAGGATTTTTTTTTTTAATGAATAAAGTAAAGGTATAGCACAGTAACATTCAATGAGACACCAAAAGAAAAGAATGTTAATTTATAAAAAGGACCTTATTAACCTACGAGTTAGGACTGACTAAGGTTATTAAGAATTTCTAAAGCTTTTTTTTTTCTAAGAGACATTCTTCATTTTCCTCACTATTTCACCTTAAATCCGATTTTAAATAAGGCCTACTATTTGTTTTTGTTTTGTTTTGTTTTGTTTTTTAAGCCTACAATTGCCAGAATCTCAATCTATGTTAAATTTCTTGAATAAATTTGCCATTAAGGAGAAAGTGTTTCTGCAAAGACATTTAGTTTAAAAAAAAAAAAAGTAGAAGAAGAAGAAAAGAAAAAGTGAAGTTTTAAAACAGCTGGTAGCTAGCAAAGACAGGAATCAGAATGCCTAGTAATAGCAGGAGATCAGCTAATATCAACAAGAGATGGATGGAGGAAGGAAGCAGTTCCATTGATTACAGAAAAGAAAGAATATGGTTGACTTCAAATGTCACTAATTTGGGGGAGAGGGGAGAGAATGTGATCTCAATATTGATTCAGTCCATCTGAAAAAAATCATGAAATGTGCATAATCGTATCAGGTCTTTTGTGAGTCAGGCTCATGAACCTAAGAGGAAAGGAAGGTTTCTTGATTAATGCTACCTGGAACCAGGGAATGAATGCGGTCTAATTTAGAGACTTCTCTAATTCTGATTATGGATACATAGGAATAAGTTGAAAATATAATCCTTTTTTTTTTTCTTTTTTTTTTTTTTACTTTTCAACAAATAATCTTTCAAAATGTATAACAGGATAATTTTACCCCATATCGACAAGTTGGAAGTGTGATGGGGAGGGGGCAGTCATCCTTTCTTGGCTCACCTTGGAGCTTCTCTGGCTGAGCTAATCCAGTCAGAATGGGAAGGGCTACCAAGGGGAGAATGCAATAGTGGATTTTAATTCAGGCTTTTTTTCATGAAAGACGTGGTAACAAGGATGAAACACTCAAAGGGCTGGGATGCCTTGCTGGTTATGCCAATTCTGCCACATAGGCACAGAGACAGTATATGACTTGAAGGTGAAGATAAAAGTCCCTCCTGTCAGCCTCTGCTCATTCATCTGGCCACACTGAATATTGGTAACTGTCCTAGCTCTTCTGTATTCTCTCTTTGAGGTAGCTCTCCGTATTTCTGTGGATTGGCTACTGGCTATTAGAGATACTCTGGGGAAAGGAAAAAAGGCAACTCTTATTGCTTGTGTTTCTTTAAAAGATTTTATTTATTCATTTGAGAGAGAGAGAGAGTTAAAAAGAGAACACAACCAAGAGGAGAGGCAGAGAGAGAAGCAGGATCCCTGCTGAGTTGGGAGCCTGACGGGCTCAATCCCAGACCTGGAGATTGTGACCTGACCCGAAGGCAGATGCCCAACCATCCAAGCCACCCAGGTGCCCCTATTGCTTGTATTTTAAAAATCTAAAGACTTTCTACAGCAGAGATTCTATTTACAGGGTCAGTTTATAACTTCTGCTATCACTAGGGCAAGACATTGAGACTTTCCTTCCGCATAAGCACCAGTCTGTCCTTGTATCACTTCATTTCACCTTCAGTGCCACCAGTGATGCTCCTCTTATCATAATTTTGTCTGAAGAAGATGCTAAAGAAGTGGGATATCATGGGACCTTCCATAGGATGCTATGATGAAGGGATGATGGTCTCTGGCCATGAAGCAGTCAAAACTCAATACAGAAGTATGACATCCCAGGCAGGAAACCACACTTGTCAAAGGACCAGCCACTAATGATTAATCCAGATTTGCTTTTGGCACCACTAGATTCCTCTTCTGGTCTTATTTTGTGTGCAGCCCAGAGGAGCCTGATTTTTTTTTTTTTTTTGTAGAAAATCCAGTGATTGGATTTTCTTCAAGACTAATCAGTAATTGATTAACCTCCTTCTCTTCATTTGAGAAATTACTCCTCATCACTAAGAAGTTTCCTCTTAGACTAATGTTCCCACATTAATATTTAAATATTTAGATCCAGTACCTGTTCACTATCTTTACCATCTTGAAAATTATATTTACAAAAACTATAATTTGTTAAGCTCATCTTTCAGAATGATACACACTTTCAACTTTTAAAAAAGTGTTGCTGGCCCAATTCCTGATTTTCAAAAATAAAGTTATGTAGTGTGTATCGTTGACATATTTTTCAGCTCACTCAACAATATCATAAGCATTTGTTTTTATGACTACTGAATCTGATAACAATTGAGTATGATTACTCTAATGCCATATCAATTCTTTAATTGGAACCAGGTATAATAAATCATGCTACATATAGTTTATGATTAATTAATTTGAATATTTGCTTCCATTTAGTATGAAACCAAATAAAAATATCTTTATAAAAGGTAAAAGATAAAGAAAATGTTAGAATGTTTAGAATATAGGGTGCTTGGGTGGCTCAGTGGGTTAAAGCCTCTCCCTTCGGCTCAGGTCATGATCCCAGAGTCCTGGGATTGAGCCCTATGTCGGGCTCTCTGCTCAGGGGGGAGCCTACTTTCTCCTCTCTCTCTGCCTGCCTCTCTGCCTACTTGCGATCTCTGTCTGTCAAATAAAATCTTTTTAAAAATTAAATTAAAAAAAGAAATGTTTAGAATATATTCATGAAAATCAGTATCAGCATTTTTTTTAAAAAATGAACACAAAAGATATATTTTAATGCCTTTAAGCATGGCCTTTAGAGTCAAAATGGTCTCACTTGCTATGTTAACTATGTCCCCAGGCCCTTTTAAATCCTCATTTTTACTTATCTGAAAATAGGAGAAATGTTAACATTTTAAGGCAGTTAGCACAATGCTCAACACATCATGATAGCAATAATTAATTGTTATGGCACATTGTGTTTATGTTTACAATTTTGTTTTTCAAAGTCGATAATCTCAAAAAATTTGTTTCACTATAGGAACTTGTAAAAACCCAAATTATGAAAAGCAAAATCTCTTCCTTGGGTTTGAGTTGAGGAATATTATACCTTGGAAATTAACAGATTTAATCAAAATGAGCCTGTGGGAAAATATACTGCTTATGAGAATAGAATCAAACTTCATACTTGTCATGCTCCCAAAGGAACTCCTCTTCTCTGACTCCGAACTCATCCCTACTTGGTTCATGGCTTTCCTATTTGAGTCTTCGTTCCAGGTTCTCAGAGTGAAAATAGCTGAGTTACCCTTGACTCTTCTTTTTTCTTTCCCATGCCAGATCCAATTCAACCACAGATCTTGATGGCACTCCCTTCAAAATATCTGACTATTTGTTTCCACATCCATTGCTATTTCACCTGGTCTAGCCTGAAACATTAAAAATAAAATCTCATTCTGATCTGCATTTCTGTAAATATAAATAAGTATTAAAATATCCATGACTACTCTTTCCAGTGTCCATTTTGTATTTTGAGCCTAATCTTTAAGAAATTCTCTACAGATATTTTAAAATAAAAACCTCAAAATGAAGACCACTATTTATTTTGTGTCATAGCCTCTGCTCTTTGTAAGTAATGCAATAAAAACACACCATAAAATTCTTACTCAAATAAATCACAGCATACAAATGTAGTCATTGCAAACTTCTAAATGATCGTTTGCTGATCAGTATTTAATTATCCGTACAAGCTGTATTGCATTAAACTAGCATTTATTCTATTATTAACTGGGGGGTGATCCTTTGTAGCATCATTTCTATATCTTCTTTGTTTCATTGCTTTTCTTCTCTTGGAGAAGTACTGGGACCATGAAAAGCACCAAAGAGGAGGAAGAAGACATGTGTTATTTAGCCTTTCACACTGATCTTCACTAACCCGTGTTTTCATGAGCACCAGATTCACCAAGTTTTCAAAGAGGAACAGCAAGTGTTTGATGATGAAGGGAGTTTGGATTTAATTTTCACTTTGAGACACATGGATACTATTGCCTGAAAAAAACATCGGCATTCTGAGGATGTTCAAGCGTTCTTTCTCCAGGACCTACCAATATCCCCAACTGCATATGAGACTCTGGTGGCTCTGAGAGCTGTCAAAGCAAAGATGTTAGAAACCAGCTGCCTCCTTTATTCATCCTTTGAGATCAGACAAAGGTGTCGGTGGACTTTCCTGCCACCAAATCCTTACACCAGCAACTTGCACACAGAATTTGCTCTTACAGAAAAGTGATTCAAATTATATGGGGCAAAAGAAGAGCAGTAATAAGAAAGATAACTGGGTCCTGCAGTTTACTGAGCACTTTCCATGTACTCAGGACTATTTCAATCACATCTCACATATTGTTTTTCATCTCTAGAATATAAATAAGCAAACAGTTGTGGGCCGTCCTTAGAGGAATGGCTTCAAGTAGAGTTATGAAGAGCAGCCAAAATCATGTCCTATGAAGGGCAGTTCAAAACCACCTTACAGGGCGCCTGGGTGGCTCAGTGGGTTAAGCCTCTGCCTTCAGCTCAGGTCATGATCTCAGGGTCCTGGGATCGAGCCCCACATCGGGCTCTCTGCTCAGCAGGGATCCTGCTTCCTCCTCTCTCTCTGCCTGCCTCTCTGCCTACTTGTGATCTCTCTTTCTGTCAAATAAATAAAATATTCTTAAAAAAACACCTTACAGACAAGTATTTTTAAAGGTTAAGGTAGGAACTTTATGAACACAGTGATGTATTTATTTATTTATTTGAGAGAGAGAGAGAGAGATCGTGTGTGTGCGCACACAGGTGGGGGAGAGGGGCAAAGGGAGAGGGAGAAGCAGACTCCCCGCCGAACACGGAGCCCAACACAGGGTTCTATCCCAGGACCCTGAAATCATGACCTGAGCTGAAGGCAGGCACTTAACCAACTGAGCCACCCAGGCGCCCAAGCACAGTGAATTCTATATAGGAAATCCTTCATTGATGTATCGTATCAGTCCTTTGAATAAACACAGAGTCTGAGACACTCAACAGTGTGACCTGGAAGTAACAATAATCCTGTCAGCATCACTAAAATTGTTTGTTAACCATCCTTAAGTATTTTTTGTGCACCAGAAGTTTCAGATGTACTAGATTTTTTTTCAGAATTCCTGTATTATTTAACATGTGTTTTTTCTCTATTTCTTACATATATATTTTGATTTTTTTGATCAAGAAAAAAATTTTCCTGCGTAACTCTTCCTCCACTGTCAAGACGAACATTTTACTACCCCCCCCCCCCCAGAACTAGAACAATGCCTAATGTACCAGCAGATGTTTCTAATTCGGAATGTCTTATATTCTTTCCAGGGAAAGAAAAAGTTTAAATTTAAGTAGCTGCTCTTTATCACTTGATCAGGTGGTGGAAGAAAAATATCACTGTTACAAAGTACCTCTTCTTCATCTTTCCTTCTTTATTCTGCAAATTTTCTCATTTCCATCTTGGAGGCAGCATCTACTAATAGCCAGTTCACATCAAGGCTGTTGCCCAAACCTTCTTCCTAAGATCAGAATAAGCTTAACCACAAACTTGAACTTAAATGCAAGCATCAGATTCTGTGTTGGGTGTTTTTGTTGATTCTGGCAGTCTTTTACCACCTTCTTTTGGTTCTAGCACCCAGCTTGTGTTTCCCATAACCACACATCACCCTGCTAAGCAGCCGATGTGTTTCAGAGAAGTAGCTCGATGAGTAGCACATGTGGCTCAGGCCTAAACTAATTAGCATTAGCTTGGTCCGTGATTAGTTCAGAGAGACAGGAGCATAACCTAATTGAGTGCAACTAGAATGAAGCCTGAGACGTTAAACCAAAGGTTGAGGGAATAGGACACACCGAGTACATTGAAGAGGAAGCATGCAGCCTGAGAGCTACTGGCACCGAGTTTGGAACAACCAGAAAGATTCTTCTGAAACTGAGCTGAGATCTTGGAGGTTGTTTGTCACATAGCATTATCCCAATAAAAACTCAAGTAATACAGCATGAAAGATATGATCAGGTTCTAATACAGATGTATCTTCCTGACTTACCCTCCTTACTTACTTATTATCAAGACAGGATGATAATATTTTTTTAAGATTTTATTTATTTATTTCACAGAGAGAGATCACAAGTAGGCAGAGAGGCAGGCAGAGAGAGAGATAGAGGAGGAAGCAGGTTCTCCGCTGAGCAGAGAGCCCGATGCGGGACTCGATCCCAGGACCCTGAGATCATGACCTGAGCCAAAGGCAGAGGCTTAACCCACTGAGCCACCCAGGTGTCCCGGATGATAATTTTTTTTTTTTTAAGATTTTATTTATTTGTCAGAGAGAGAGGAGAGTGAGCGAGCACAGGCAGACAGAATGGCAGGCAGAGGCAGAGGGAGAAGCAGGCTCCCCGCCAAGCAAGGAGCCCGATGTGGGACTCAATCCCAGGACGCCAGGATCATGACCTGAGCCGAAGGCAGCTGCTTAACCAACTGAGCCACCCAGGCGTCCCCCGGATGATAATATTTTTAATGCTATGGAAAGTAAGTTCTCTTTCTGCTAAGATTATTAAACTTGGAAAATTTGAACCTGATACAAGAGGCCATCTTCCCCGACACAAAGAGGAATTCGTTCCAGAATGAAGCTAATCAGAGACGGTGATGAAAGGCAGGTAGAGTCAGAGAGAGCAGAGAAGGAGAACCAAAAAGCAAAAAGGCAAAAGGGAAAGCACGACTTGCAAGAGAAAGAAGAGTGAGGCAAAGAAAACAGAGAAAGAAATGAATTAGAGGAATGAGTTTTGCATGTGTATGTTAGGTTACAATTGCCCCTGTGGCTGGCATTTTCCGTACAGGAAATACAGATATAGAAACTGTAAGTATACTTATTCAGCAGTTAATCAGTGCCAAACACTGTTAAGTGCTCTCATTAAAAATCTATAAGTCAGTGTAACTCTAGAAGATTGTTACAATGAAAAAAGCTTGATACATTAAAAAAAATAAATATAATGTGTAAAAACTGTCATAATAGAGAAAGATAGTAAATACTTTGGGAACACAAAAGAGATGAACTCTATGAGTAAATGAAGATGGGTAAGTATATGGAGAAATAGTTCACGTAAGATGTAGGTAAAAACTGAAGGATAAACTGAAATTTCTTAGTAAATAAATTATCAATGAAGACAAGGGGAAAGCTTGTCTTGGTATTAGGGACTTCTAAATTCATGTGTGCTATTAATAAACCTCACTGGTTTTCTTCAGTGTTTTCTTTTAAGTTGAAATTTTGCTAAACCCTCTTGAGAGAAGATGGTGAGCCATGTTGACTTGTGTGGGTGTGTGATATTAGAAAGCATCAGCTAGACGAGATTACACGACCAACTCCGTGGGATGATCCAAATGGCAACTGAGTAACTCTTGCTCCTCTTTCCAAATACTTCCTCAATTCATCTAAAATGTTTCATTTCCTTCTGTCACCTTACATGACATCAATCCGATTAGAGGTACATTTGAATAAGCAAGTCCATTTTTCAAAATGAAAGGATAAAAGGTATTGGGGTAGCGGGAGGGGTTAGAATTCTTTATGCCTTAGCATTAGTTTAAACTAATACTTGCTTCCATCGAGCCACCTTACAGGGTGCAAGAGACACGTCCAGTGCAGATGGCAATGTTGTGGAATCGTCAGAACTGTACATTACAGTCAGAAAGATCTGATTTGAATCTTGTCTCTACCTCTTGACTAGCTTTATGCACTTGAGAGAATTATTTGATGTTGAAGATGTCTCAGTTGCCTCACTGACAAGTGAGGGAAATGTATTCATACGCTATTGTTATGTCACGTACACACATTGACTAGCACAGTGTCCAAAGCCTGGTGAAGCAACCAAAAATGGTAGTTATTAATATTAGGATGGAGAAAAAGTGGTAATTTTGTAGCAAAAACAATGAGATCCTGGGTGAGCGTAAGAAAGCAAAGCCATACTTTGCCTTTTTAGTGTTTTTGCCCAAGATGACAGTGTGGCGATTAATGGTAGAGTCGAGGTGCAAATATATCATCACGTGTCCAATGCTTTCAGTGACAGTGGATTAATATTGCCTCAACAACTGATCTCTTCCATGATTCTCTCTGGTTTTTGTTTTTGCCGACTGTAACTTCTTATGACTAGTCCTTCCAGAGATAGGCCACATGAGTGCTTAAGGGAAGTATGAAGAGTATCTTAAAAAAAGGTGAATATTTTAAAATTCTGTATTCTAGCCTACTTTGCAAAGCCATATTTTACCATATTAATTTTTTTCAAGTATAATTAACAAAGAGTGTTATCTTAGTTTCAGGTGCCCAATATGATGGTGCAGCAATTCTATACATTGCTCAGTGCTCATCACTTTAAATGTAATCTTAATCCCTTTCACTATCTCACCCGTTCCTTCACTCACCTCCCCCCAGCAACCACCAGTTTGTTCTCTATATTTGAGTCTGGTTTTTTTTCTCTCTCTCTCTTTTTTTCATTGTTCCTTTATCTTATTTTTTCTTAAATTCCACCTATGAGTGAAATCATATGGTATTTATCTTTCTCTGATGACTCATTTCACTTAGCATTGTATACTCTAGATCAACCCATGATTGCAAACAGAAAGATTTTGTTCTTTTCTATGACTGAGTAGTATTCCATTGTATGTATATACATCACCTTTATCCATTCATCTATCAATGGGCACTTGAATTGCTTCCATATCTTGGCTATTGTAATGCTGCAATAAACATAGAGATACACGTATCTTTTTGAATTAGTGTTTTCATATTCTTTGGGTAAATTCCCATGAGTGGAATTGTGGGGTCATATGGTAATTCCATTTTTAATATTTTTGAGGAATCTCCATACTGTTTTCCATAGTGGCTACACTAGTTTGCATTCCCACCAACAGTGCACGGGGGTTCCTTTTTCTCCACATTTGCCAATACTTGTTATCTCTTTTGTTTTGCTTTGTTTTTTAGATTTTATTAATTCATTAGAGAGAGAGAGGGAGAGAGCTTGAGAGCAAGAGGAGGGACAGACATGGGGGAAGAAAGAATCTTAAGCAGGCTCCATGCCCAATGCAAAGCCTGATGCAAGGCTGGATCCTACGACCTGGAGATCATGACCTGAGCTGAAACCAAGAGTCAGATTCTCAGCCAAGTGAGTGACTCTGGCTCTACACTATGCCCCGCCCCCACCACCTTATTCTTCAGATTCTTTCACACAGGTTAGAACAAACTCAAAGCCACACCCTTGAACAGTGATAGAGTAAAATTCCATTTCAGTTTGTTTTTTCCCCCCAGACCTGGTTAATGTAGTTAATTGACAGAAGCAACTGCATTTTTTTTTTTTTTTTGCAACTCCATTTTCTAATCAGCTATATAAACTACAAACCTCAAGGCAATTTTTCTCTTGCCAGTGGCTGCCCTTGATGGCAAAGTAATTACCATATTAACAGCATTCACTCAATTTAAACTCTGAGGATTTCTCCCACAAAGCACACTGGAGAAAAGTGCCAGGCGGCAAGGCAGGTTAATAAAACAGCTTTGCCTTCACCCTGACTGTGTAAATGTAAATGCCCATGCTCTCTGGTCTATTCCAGCTGTGTAAGGCAGAGGTTTTTTTGTTTTTCTTTTTCAGTTTTAGTGTATAGCAATATATTATGGTGTAATTGTTTATGGGACCAGTGACTCCACAGTTTTAAACCTAATATTTATGTCTTGAATATGAAATACTCAAATATTGTTTTGTGCATCTGGCAGGGTTGGTCTCTGCCATGACACCGTACTGAATTATTTTTGGTTCCCCAGGCTCCCTCTTGCCCACAGGTCTTGCATATGCTGAGCTGCTGAGAACCCAGTCCACTGCTCATTGACTCCTTTTGCAAGTCTAACCCCTGTTCACCATCCAGGTACCAGTTCAGTTACCACTTCCTCCAGGAAGCCTTCCCTAAAGTCTTAATTCTGAATTAAGTGGCATACAGTCATGTATGCTCCTCACATTACATTTCCATTGCTTCTTTACTTATTGGAATTCTCCACTAGACTGAATTTTGAGATCAGAGACAGTTTTTTTTGTTCATAGAATACCTTTAGCAGCTGGGAGAAAATATTCGTCATAGTATCTTTTCAGTAAATATCTGTTGTAGTATATTTCACTTTTTGCTCATAGTTATGTTTTAGGGATTTGGGTTTGTTTTGTTTTTTTTTTTTGTTTGTTTGTTTGTTTTTTGTTTTTTGTTTTTTGCCCTGTGCTATAGTAAGCATTTTCTCCCTTCAGTTAACTTTGGCTAACTTTGATGGCTGCGTGGTTTGCCTTAGAGATGTAAGCAATGAGATGTGAGCAGATATGACATACAGCACATCTTGGTAGAAACGTTAGAAGCACTTGCATGGTTTGACACTGCTCCTCTTCTTCCTACCTTCCACAGTCAGCAAAGCATCTTTCAAATAGTGGCCACTCATCTGTTAAAAAACAAAATTCAACCTAGTAAATTTGAAGATCTTTGTTAAGGGATTTATGAATCGGACAGCATCCCATGTAGTATAGAGGGAAGCTCCCAGGAATTGTACAAAACGGAAGGTTTTTATAGGAAGGAAGGTGGGGCAAAAAAGTTATGAGCAAAGGAAAAGGATTGCATCAGGTGAGGTCAGGAGCAGAAGGTCTTATCCTGCAGATTGCCTTACCTTCCTTTGAAAGATGGAGAGGACCCAACTGGCCCATTATTTCATTGGTGCTGATCAGAGAATTCACAACTGACAGTTAATATTACATCCGTGGGGGAGTTTGAAATTGCAACTAGATTTAGGATTAAGCCCTAGTTTGGAGACTCAGCCTAAGTGATACTATTTTGGGTCTGTGGTTTTCTTTTTAATAACTCAGACTTGGTTCAAAGAGAGAAGACACATGATACAAGCCAAGCCCAAAAGCCCACTAGAGCCAGGTCATTTGAATGACAAATGATTGTTGTAAATTGCTGAGATTTGAAGATTGCTTGTCATCACAATAAAAGTTGATTAATAAAGAAATTGATACCTAGAAGCAAGGCACTACTGTAACAACAAAAAACTAAAATATGGGGGTGCCTGGGTGGCTCAGTGGGTTAAGCCTCTGCCTTCGGCTCAGGTCATGATCCCAGGGTGCTGGGATCGAGCCCCGCATCAGGCTCTTTGCTCAGCGGGGAGTCTGCTTCCTCCTCTCTCTCTCTGCCTGCCTCTCTGCCTACTTGTGATCTCTCTGTCCAATAAATAAATAAAATCTTAAAAAAAAAAAGAAACTAAAATATGTAGTATTTGCACCATGCCTACTATGGGAACCCTAACATTAAAGGAGGCTGGAAAAATGCCAACCTATACTATACAATGGTGAAAATTTTGGTAAGACTGTCACCTGAGATCACTTGAAAGGCAGAAAATACACCTGTGAACTTGTGACTTTGGCAAAGACTTTTTGAAACAGAATGTTGGTGGCCCAAAATTGCTTATTGGGCATTATAAGAAAGAGGTGAGCTGAAAAAATACTTAGCCTTTTTTTTGCAACTAAGTATGGAAGAGAAAGGGAGAATCCAGAAATCCAGAGACAGAGTTTAAAGAGAGTTTCTCATCTCCAACCAGTAAACCATTTACAAATTAAGATAAAACCTCAGTGCAAAGACCAACTCAAGGGCATGGAATGTCATTTTCTAGTTGTGTGTGCATTTTCTTACATGGAATAATTTGAATTACTTTTAGTGAATTGTAACATACCAGAAATTTAGCAACTTGAGCATATTCTGAATATGAAAATATCATTGTAATATGTAGGCAATTTTAAGGATAATTTCAAAGGAACTTTAAAGTGAATAAATGGAAGAAAAGCAATATATATTATCTCTTCTCTTATAGAAGCCCATTATAAAGATTAGAAGACATGAGTAGTTATGCAAAATTAATATTATAAAGTACCTATAAAATGTTTTGTCATCCTTCATAATATGAAGAGCTACTATTTTCATTCTACTAAATTAAAGTACACCTAATTAAAACTATTACTACTCCTACTTATTACTAATAAGACTCAAACTTGAGAGCAATAACCAAATCAAGACTGTTGTCACAACACTATTTCTTTAGACCTCTGATTCCTTTAAAGTGATCCCTGGTAAGTCATTTCACTCGTACAAAATGGCTCAGCATAAAGAGACCATAGATTTCCCCAAAGAAAGTCAAAGAGTTCAAATTATCTGTAATGAAGCCTAGAAGAATGTCTTCTAATTATAGGATATGGTTATTGGCAGGAGCCGTTAAGAAGAAACAAAGTATCGGGGTGCCTGGGTGGCTCAGTTGGTTAAGCAACTGCCTTCGGCTCAGGTCATGATCCTGGAGTCCTGGGATTGAGTCCCGCATCGGACTCCCTGCTTGGCAGGGAGTCTGCTTCTCCCCCTGATCTCTCTCTCTCTCTCTCTCTCAAATAAATAAATAAAATTATTAAAAAAAAGAAGAAGAAGAAACAAAGTATCAAAGAAATCAACAATATTTTTGAAAGAGTCATAATACCCAAACTGACACTGGCCTGAATTAAAAGGAGTTATGATTGTTTGAACAATAAAACTATTCTTGAGCCCTCAACTTTCTATAGGCAGGCTGAGGAAGCTGTTCAGTAGCCACAAAGGGAAATAGGATACAGAAAAAGGAAGGACCTCCTAGAAGATGATGCAAAGAGTCAAGAAGGAGCATAGACTATGAATCTACCTTTAGGAAACAAAACAGAAGACTGATTAGGTTTTCTACACTAACTCAGGTTAGTAGACCTTATAGCAATTCCTCATTGGGATTTCAGAATTGCTGTGGGTAAGTGATTGCTGGCTTCTCCCTTTCTTTCCCTTGCTAGACAGGAGTGTTTATTATGGGTTCCACTATTTTATGATGGTGCTGTGGGGTGCAAATAACAAGTCAAGGAGAGCCATGTTTGAGCATAATATATATTCTAAGAGCCTGAATTTCAATCTAGATGTTTTGATTGAATGAGACCTTAGAATATTGTTAGAATAGGGTGACTATGTTTGTTTATAGGAAGGAAGTGAACATTTGTAAACAATGGCAGGTGTGGTAGATTGCATTATTTTTCAAATATTCATTCCCTCCATACCCTTGCCATGCTTCTCTGTGAACCCAGTCTACTTTCTTGCCCACAGACTTTAGCCTAGGTCATATTATTTTCTTTTGCTGAGAGAATATCTCAGTAGAAATTTTAAATGTTCTTGCATATTTTACATGGCTTGGTATCTAGTCTCTTGATTTTTCCCTCCAAAATGAGAATAGCCAAAATGTCCAATGTGCTGGCTTATTCCCCCAGCCTGGCCAAGGATGAAAATACATGTTTCACGGAAGCAAGATCTAGCTTTATCAAGCTCAGCTAACTCCGGCAGAGCCATCATCTTCATGAACTTGAGCACATGTATTGTTATGACCCACAAAGACATTGGGGTTATTTGTTACTATATCAAAAGCTAGCTTACATAAGTTTTGAATGAATAGTTGCTGAAAATAAATAAGGAAGAAATGTATTGTCCATAAAAATGCTTGGTTTATATACAAAAACCAAGTAAGTGTCTGAATGTACATAACTAAACAAAATCTCAATAAAAATTATTTGTAGGTGAAACTTATATATACTACTTGAGTTTCTTGGATATTTGGCTACTTGGACAGAAGTTCTAACCTAAGTCAAAAGAACTGACCCTAGATTCAATGGCATAAAGGGGATTTTAATAAGTTTTACAGATCTCTTAGATTTCTTTAAAATAAAAATCAAGAAGTATCTATAAACCCAAAATTCTAAAAGAAATCCCAGTATACATTAGAAGATGGGTCAACATTTCCAAGAATCTGGATACTTAAAGAGGAGCCCTGCAGATTTAAAAAAGAAAATGCCAAAGTTGAATGTTTGGGACATTGATTGTTTAATATTGTATATGCATGCCTATTTGAGTAATAAAAATCTATACCTGGAATGTAACTCGATTATATATTACTTGTTTTTTGAATTTTCTTCATTCTGTAGTAAAGATTACTTATTAACTGGGAAAAAAAGACCAAAGAGTTTTATTTTAAAATGTGTTTTGAATAGCATCCATGTGTCACTGAGAGAAGGATTGAATCAATAAATGTGGCAAAACCTCACACAATTATGAGTTCAAACATTAATTAGAAGAACAGTATGGAGATTCCTCAAAAAGTTAAAAACAGAACTACCTATGATCCAGAACTTGCACTATTTATTTGTAAATAAATAAATAGTAGGATACAAAAATACTGATTTGAAGAGACATATGCACCCTGATGTTTACAGCACTATCAACAAGAGCCAATTACGGAAAGAGCCCAAATGTCCATTGACTGATGAATAGATAAAGTAGTTGTGTGTGTACAACACACAATGGAATATTACTCAGCCATAAAAAGAATGAAATCTTACCATCTGCAAAGACATGGATGGAGCTGAAGTGTATTATGTTGAGCAAAATTGAATCAGTCAGGGAAAGACAAATACCATATGATTTCACTCATAGGTGGAATTTAAGAAACAAGACAGATGAACATAAGGGGAAAAAAGAGAGAGGCAAACCATAAAACAGACTCTTAACTCCAGAGAACAAACTAGGGACTGCCAAAGGGGAGGTGGGTAGAGGAATGGCTCAAATGGGTAATAGGTATTAAGGAGGGCACTTGTGATGAGTACTGGGTGTTATAAGTAAGTGATGAATCACTAAATCTACTTCTGAAACTAATATTACACTGTGTGTTAACTATCTGGGATTTAAATAAAAACTTGAAAAAAGAAAGTTAATTAGAAGGTCCACATACAGAATGAAGTTATCTAAATAGCCTTACTTAGGAAGGTCTGTCATCTGACTACAGAGCTGACTAATTTCCTTACTCATCTTTTTTTTTCCCCATCATTCATCTTTTTAAATGGTTTTGCAATTGTGAGAGCTAGCGTCATCAGTGTTATTTTTAAATTCTTTTTTTGCAACTAGTACATTTTTAACAGTACAATATCATGAATATTTCTTCAGCAGTTACACATTATAGAATTTTTATTCAGCCCTGTCAAAATATAATTGCTATATCCAACCTAAACAATTAAAATCTAAATTGTGAGGTAGTAGAGATTGAGAAATAGTCTCATTACAATGAATCAGCATCACTGGAATGATTTGTCTAATTCAAGTTACCAATCAAATGAGTTAAGAGAAGTGGTTAATATTAGATTTATTATATCAGTAACATTAAATTTAAATGGTAAAACGAATAAACAATGTTCTGACGTAAGCTGAGGAAAAGGGGAGAAACCAAGGAAGAAGAGATGAACCAAAGAGCATTCTTTGGGGCCCTTGTGCAAGACCCCAACAGCTGTGCATTTTGGCAACATGTAGTTTTATAATTAACAACTTATCAAGCCCTTCCTTGTGTGTTAACTTTTGAAGGTCCCAGCAGTCTAGTGAAGGAGGCTGACTCGGAATGTCCATTCTGCACAGGAAAGAGCTCTGAGAGGTGGATGCCTCCCCCAAGCCTGTAAGTTGTTTGGTGCACAGAATCAGGATTTACATTGAAATCTCCCAGCACCAAATCCAGGGTTCTTTCCATTCCATTTTCAGGGTCCCACGGAGAGGAACTTGAGATTATGGGCACCTAAAGGCCAAAAGAAAGAAGATCGTGATGATGAGGAAGTGGGAAGTAAGAAGTGGAGATAAACATAAAAAGAATGAGTGTAAAATAAAGCACATTTCCTTAGGAAATGATTTCAAGTGTGAAACTTCTGGGGCCACCTAGATGGCTCCATCAGTTAAGCGACTGACTCTTGATCTCAGCTCAGATCTTGATCTCAGGGTCCTGAGTTCAAGCCCTGCCTTGGGCTCATGCTGGGCAGGAAGCCTACTTTAAAAAAAAAAAATCAAGTGTGAAACTTATTTGTAAACTTGAAAACCTATAAATGTTATTTCTAAACTGTGCCCACTCCCACATGAGGGAAAGGAGGAGAACGACTCTCTTCTTTTCCCTTCTGCCTCATTTTCTTTTTAACTTTTTTTTCAAGTTTTTATTCAAATTCCAGAAAGACATTATTTTTAAAAGCTTGATTTATTTATTGGAGAGAGAGAAAGCATGTGTGCACATGGAAAGAGGGGCAGAGGGAGAAAATCTCCAGCAGACTCCTTGCTAAGCCCCACTTAGAGCTCAGTCCCACAACCCATGAGATCATGACCTGAGCTAAAACCAACAGTCCCATGCTCAACTGACGGAGTCATCCAGGCGCCCCTAGAAAGACATGTTTATAAGAACTGGCCCCATTTCATGGATCGCTAATTTTGTGAAGTTTTAAATAATGAATCATATCCACAAAAATAATAGAAAGGATAAGAGATTAACAAATAGCCAGCAACTATCTTCCTTAAAGGAGAACTGGTATATTGAGTCCTTCACGAATCCATTCATTGAATAAGTATTTGTTGAGTACCTGCTAGATACCAATCTTTTGATCAACTAAAATGAAACTTAAAAGAAATGACCATCTACTCCAGGAGTTAAAATTTAACAGATGTGTCAAGATTCCTACATGTGAAATGAGTAATAACTCATGGTGATAAATGATTTTTTTTTTTTTTTATTAAGAAGAATGGTTCATGAAATCAGTTCTTTGGACACAGAGAGACTGGGTTAAATAAGGTGCTCGGTTGTCTGGAGGAAGCTTAGGCCACATTTGGGTGAGGCCCTCACTTCATCCACGACTAGCATCTGGCCGGGCAGCACCCACTCGGCCCTTGCCCACACCATGGCTTCAGTCTCAGAGCTTCCCTGCATCTACTCGGCCCACGTCCTGCGTGACCATGAAGTGACAGTCACAGAGGAGAAGATCAATGCCCTCATGAAAGCAGCAGGAGTAAATGTTGAACCTTTCTGGCTGGGCTTGTTTGCAAGGGCCCTGACCAGTGTCCCATCAAGAGCCTTGTCTGCAAGGTAGAGGCTGTTGGACCTGCCCCAGCAGGAGGTTGTGCTCCATCTACCATGGCTGCCTTCCCACGCTGCTGATGAGTAGGAGGTGGAAGCAAAGAAAGAAGAATCAGGGGAGTCTGATGATGACACTGGCTTTGGTCTTTCTGACTAAACCTCTTCTGAACCTGTTCAATAAAAAGCTGAACTCTTAAAAAAAGAGTATCTTCCTTTCTCTCTTTTTATAAATAGGACTGATGGGTGGAAGGAAGGAAGGAAGGAAGGAAGGAAGAAAGGAAAGAAGGAAGGAAGGAAGGACAGTCTACAGGGGAATCTTTACAATTTCATAGGGGAGTTAGACTTAAGAGAAGTTTGATCTTACAGGTGCGCGATATTCATTTAGGTGAGTTTTAAGAGCAAGAACAAAGATGTAGGAAGCAGGCAAGAGAATATAGCAGTATGCTAGGAGAGTAAATTACTAAGAGGCTTGCTACTACAGGTAATACAAGTTATGTGTATATTTATATTTGAAAACCTCTGCATGCTTCAGACAATACCATTATAAAGGAAGACTATGGCTAGCACAAGTAAGATGAAGGTAAGCAGTTCTGTCAATCACAAGGGCCTCTAGCTTCTTCAGCATCTTTTGCTAGCTCAGTGGGTATCACAGTTAGGAGAGAAGCATGGCTAGAACATAAGAACCTATGCTGACTTGAAAAGTTTAAGTTCTGCTTCAGAAGTACCAATCTGTGAAATCCCAACTGTTTTAATGAAAATAAGAAAACTGCTTTCATGAATATACATTGTTCATGTCTTCACTGAGCTGTGGCTGCCTGAAATGGGAGAAACTTTTCACGGTACTTGAGTGGCTTATGAGTATATAGGTACTAGTATTGTTTCGTTTTGTAGAGAGCATAGTCAAGAGATTCCCTATGCTAATTGATTTCAACTTTTTTGGCTACAGTTCATAGTAAGAAATACATCTTATACTGCAATCTATATACACATTCATAACTATGTCTATATTGATAAATATTACACATACAAATTGTTACAAAGCAACACATGCTTAATGTTTATATGGCTTAGATAATGTTTACTGTTTACTGTAACTGTGGTGTCAGAAGGTATAAATTTCCTTTATTGTCATTGCTTTTGTCTCCCCTGTAGTCTTTGGGTTTTCATAGAGGCTCCTTAAATAGCATCTGAGGCTTTTAGTTCTTTTAGCTTCAATCCCATGATATTATACAGGAGCCCTACTGATATTGTGCAAGGTGTAGGGTGAGGGGAAAGTATGCTATGGGCCTGTGATTAGGTCTTGGTTTCTTAGTGGGTCTCAGTTTTTTAGTGAGTCTAAGCTGGGTATTTCCCTTCCCTCAGGCCAGTTAGACTTTAGTAAACCCCCAGTCAGTTAGGCTCTGGTAAAACAGTTTCCCTTGAGGGTAGACCTTGCTAAGAACATATTTCAAAATGGTTACTTTTCCCCTTCTCTGTCTAGAAGTACTAGGGGATTTGTCTCCCATCCTCACAGCGAGAACATAGGAGCTCTGCAGTTAAAACTCATAGAAATGGAAGAGTTCCATTAAAACTGGGTCCCTTTGGAGTTTTTAACTCCTAAGCTATTCTACATGGAGCTATTTAGTAATTCATCTGTTATAGTTCAAAGTATTCTTACAGTTAGAGGTTCCTGCTACTGGCTGCTTCTCCCGCACTTCTACTCCTGGTATCCTGTAATTGTCTCTATCTTCCTGTCTGTCTCTCTGTTTTGGGTAGTAACACTTTGTCCTTTGACCTTAGTTTTCTAATAACTCTAAAAATCAATGATTTTCAGTTTGTTCAGCTTTTTCTTGCTGCGAGGATAGGAATGACAACTTCCAGGCTCTTCCAATACTTTATAGTATGTGCACTTAATATGTGTTTTTCTACTCCATTAATTCTTATTTAAAAACATTGCTGGTTGTGGTGCCTGGGTGGCTCAGTCTGTTAAAAGTTTGCTTTTAGCTCAGGTCATGATCTCAGAGGCCTGGGATTGAGCCCTGCATTGGGGTCCCTGCTCAGAAGGGAATCTGCTTCTCCCTCTGCCCTCCTGACCCTCATGCTATCTCTCTTTCTCTTGCTCTCTCTCTTGTTCTCTCTCTGTCTCTCAAATAAATAAATAAAATCTATTAAAATAAATACATGCATACATACATACGTACATATAAAAATAAAAAATTGCTGGCTACAACCCACCAAACTGGGTTAGTTTGGTGATTTATAAGAGTATTAAAAAGAAACACAACTGAATTATTCTATAACCTAAAAGTGGGGAAACTATGACTCCAGGAGCAATGAAAATGATGAGTTTGAGTAGATAAAAATGTGAAAATAAACACAGCTAAATAAAAAAACAAATGACTGGCTAAGAAAAAGTATATATTATACATAAATGGTTCGTATCTCTAATATATATAAAAGCTCCTAAAACTAAAGAAAAAAGACAATCCTATAGAAAAATAAGCTAGATATATGAACAGAATTCATAGGAAAAATAAATGAAAATGGCTGTTAAACATAAGAAAGTCTTCAATTACATTCATAACAATAGAAGTGTAATTTAAAACTTCACCGAGTTATTATTTCTTTCTTATCAGATTGGGAAAAATCCAAAAGTCTGCAACACAAAAGCAATTTAAAATATTTCAACTTTTCTGTTGAAAAGTCTGTGAAGAAATAGCATATTAATATGTTGTTAAGGAAATACAAAATGTTTTTAACTTCTGCAGTGAGTGGAGTTTGTCAGTATATAGCAAAATTACCTGAGCACTTACGCTTTGATTTAGCAATCCCACTTCTAGAAATCTACTACAAAGCTATGTTGAAAAAAACATAAAAAGATAGCTTCACAGGAATTCATTGAAATATTCTTTGTAGGGGCGCCTGGGTGGCTCAGTAGGATAAGCATCTCCTTGTTTCAGGTCATGATCTCTGAGTCCTGGGATTGAGCCCTCCAACCTGATCCCTGCTCAGTGAGGAGCCTGCTTCTCCCAATCCCTATGCTCCCCACCCCCCACGAATGCACGGGCACACTCTCTCTCTATCTCAATTAAATAAATAAAAATCTTTTTTTTTTTTTAAAGAAGAAATGTTATTTTTAATAACAAAGATTGTAAACAACCCAAATGTTTATAAATAGGGAATGGATTAAATAAAACCTTGCTGTATCAATACAATGGAATACTTTGCAGCCCTTAGAGGCCAGAGAAAGCTCCCTTGCCCCTTTCATGTGAGGTTACATTGAGAAGTCAGCAATCTGCAGCCCAGAGAGGGTCTTCACCTGAACCCAACCATGCTGGCATCCAGTTTTGGACTTCCATCCTCCAGAACTCTGTGAAATTAATTGCTGTTGTTTATAAGCCATCCCATATGAAGTATTTTGTTTTAGCAGCCTAAATGGGAATGAGCTATCAAGCCATAGTAAGACATGGAAGAAACTTAAATGCATATAATTAAGTGAAAGAAGTTAATCTGAAAACACTACATACTGTATGATTCCAACTATATGATATTCTGTAAAAAAAAAAAAAAACTATGGAGAGAGTAAAAGAATCAGTGGTTGTTAGCAATTAGGGAGGAAGGAGGGGAAAACAGGTGGAACACACGGGATTTTTAGGGCAGTGAAACCACTCTGTATCGTATTATATTAGGGCATATATGTCAGTATACATTTTCTAAAACCCATAGAACATACCAATAGTGAACCCTAATGTAAGCTATGGACTTGGAGTGACAATAATGTGTCCATGTAGGTTCACTGATAATAATAAATGTATTACTCTGGTGCAGAATTTTGATAGTAGGAAAGGCTGTATGTATGAGGGCACAGAAGATATATGTACAGAATCTCTGTACCTTCTGCTCAATTTTGCTGTGAATCTAAAACTACTCTGAAAAATAAAATCTATTAATTTTTTTAGTAACAAACTATAGAAATGATCCTTGAAAGTATAATCTTATTATTATCATAATTTTTTAAATAAGGAAAACAAACCTGGCAAATGGTTACCAACAAGAGAAAAATACCATTTCCCACCAAAAGGAACCAGTACTCACTGGACAGATGGCTGATTCCAGTTCTGAACCAGGAAATTTACTGATGAGCATTTTGTCAGCCAGAAAGCCAAGAAATTATCAAAGGCTACTATGGTCTTGTCAAAGAGACTCAGGTGTCAACTTGGCCTATTGACTTGGGCCTTTGAACATCAATAAGGATATTAACCACAATGGATTGACACAAATCCAATATATTCAAATTTGTAAATTCAATAATTAAAAAACTTCATTGATCATCATTTTCTTGATAATGGATTATACATCAGGGAAAGCAAATAATTGATGTTGAGAAAGTTTACTTTAGGAAAATCTTCCATCTAATAAAAAATGAAGAAATGATGACATTTTCACTATTTTATAATCCCTAATAAATTAATAACTATAAACGGTAATCCTCAATGGCTACTAACATCACTGAGAGTGAGACAGACAGACATTATATACATATTCAGAGAAGTATACCTATGAAGAACTCTTGATAAAAAATATCAAGCCCAAGTCTATCAATATCTAACTACTAATTAGTAAGAAATTAAAGGGATGGAGGACCATGTTAAATGGTACCATGGAAATGTAAGCAGAATAGGGAGAGTAGGGTTTCTGCAGGAAAAACCAACTAGTGTCTTTCTTCAATAGCCATACCAAAAAGAAGAGAAGGAGAGAGAGGAAGAGAGAGGTAAGAAAAGACTGGGGGGAGAGAGACAAGGAGGAAGAAAAATTGCAAATAAAATAGGAAAGAAATCTACATATAAAAAGAAAATAAGGGGCGCCTGGGTGGCTCAGGTGACCTGACCTTCGGCTCAGGTCATGATCCCAGAGTCCTGGGATCAAGCCCTGCATCAGGCTCTCTGCTTGGCAGGAAGCCTGGTTCCCCCTCTCTTTCTGTTTGCTGCTCTGCCTACTTGTGATTTCTCTCTCTGTCAAATAAATAAATAAAATCTTAAAAAAAGAAAAGAAAAGAAAAAGACATAACAATAAGATATGATGTATAAACATCATTTGGATCCTTATTTAAATATTTATTTTTAGAGATTTATTTATTTTAGAGAAAGAGTGCATTTGAATGGGAGGAGGGGCAGAGGGAGAGAGAGAGAATCTCAAGCAGATTCCACTCTGAGCCCAACTTGGGGCTTGCTCTCAAACAATCAGAATGACCCTTCTGTACAGAAGCCTAAATAATTTTGCATAAGCAAAACATTCCAATATATGGCCAACCTTTGACACTTTCTATCATGATCCATTTGGAAAATGCAGGATGCGACTCACCAAGAATAGACTTTTTTTTTTTTTAAGATTTTATTTGTTTATTTGACAGAGAAAGATCACAAGTAGACAGAGAGGCAGGCAGAGAGAGAGACAGAGAGAGAGAGGGAAGCAGGCTCCCTGCTGAACAGAGAGCCCGATGCAGGACTCGATCCCAGGACCCTGAGATCATGACCCGAGCCGAAGGCAGCAGCTTAACCCACTGAGCCACCCAGTCACCCCAAGAATAGACTTAATAGCTACAGCCAGTGCACAAAATCAATCAAAAAATGGGAAGAAGAAAAAAAAAAACAACTTGAGAGTGAAGGTCAAAGGTTTAAGAACTGAACCGGGATAGAGAAGAGTCTGGAGAAGTAATTGTTTGACAGTGAAGGATGATCATGGAAGTTCAGTGTCACAGAAGATCCCAGAAGCCAACCGTTAAGTGGGTTTCAGAAGGACAACAAGGACATGTGCTGTGGAAATGTTAAGAAGGCCAAAGCCAAAAAGGCCTGGAAAAGGTCATTGGATTTAGTCAGAGGTCAATAGTTACCCTTGAAAGAGTTTCAGTGGAAGGTTTGAAGAAAAATATTTGATAAAAGCTAAAGACGAAATATGTTGTGAAGGAAATCAAATATTCATTGGCTATCTGAAAGTGAAGATCTGAGGGAAAGAAGACTAACTCCATGGGTTGTCAGTGTCAGTTAGAAAATTATCAATAGTGGAAAAAAATCTGTGCACATGCAAAGACAAATGAGAATATGCCAATGGAGCCTGTCTAGGAATGATGTGGAAGAGTGAGAATGTTCTATCTGAGGAGCAAGAAAAAGTCCTAGAGCAAAAGTAGCAGCCCTTAATCTGGAAGAAGAGGAAGAGCTTTTTTTCTGAGATGAGTACAAAAGACAAGTGATGTCAAAAGAGGGCTAAATGGGTCACGATGGAAGAGAAGAATTCCTAAGGGTCAGCAGAGTCCAGGGAAGGAGGCAGATGGCCAGGAGGAGGCTGTAGTTAGAGACAGACAGTGCTTACCTCCTTGAAGGATAATTAAATCTGGGAGACTGAGGAGATAACTTAGGTTAATGTTAAATATAAAATGAAAGGGAGTATAAATATTTATTCTTTAATAAAACATAGTCTTTAATACATATAATATGGAAAAATTTGGAAAGGGTGGTAAGATCTTTCCCCTTATTTATCAGCTTATTTGAATTGCTTATTAAAGATGAGAACTTTCCATTAAACTCTTAGTTCTATGGGGCAGGCCATGGTCTGTCTCATTTATTTTGTGCCACTGACATCTAACAGTGGCTGGAAGATAGCAGGTAGTTGGTAAATATTAGTTCAGAATTTATAGGTGTGCTTTGGTTCAGGAGGCAGAGTGGAAGTGCAGGGCACAAATGATAGGAATAAATATTTGATTATCGCAGAAGAAGACTGGGTTTGTGAGTGAGGAAAGAGGTCTCACTGATAAACATTTTTGAATCATAAAGGTGAAAATGACCTCCCAGATCTTCTAATCTTGATTCCTGTTTCCAGGAAAGGCTCACTTAATTGTTCAGCCTTAAGAAAAAAACTCAACCAGGGGCGCATGCGTGGTTCAGTCAGTTAAGCATCTGCCTTCGGCTCAGGTCTTGACCCAGACCCTCATTGGACTCCCTGCTCATTGAGAAGCCCGCTTCACCCTCTCCCTCTTGTGTTCTCTGGCGCGCTCTCTCTCTCTCAAATATATAAATAAAAATCTAAAAAAAAAAAAAAAAAATTCAACCAAAAAGATTCAAAATACCAGGTCATGATCCCAGGATCTTAGGATCTAGCCCTTCGTCGGGCTCCCAGCTCATTTAAGAGTCTGCTCCTCTCTACCCCACCCCCAGCTTGTGCTCTCTTGTACTCTCTCTCTCCCGCTCTCAAATATATAAATAAAAAATCTTAAGAAAAAAAAAAAAACTCAACCAAAAAGACTCATAATGCCAGCAAAAATTTTTATTATTACCCAAATATGAAGAATAGAAATATAATCACAAGCTTTCCCCCTTCAAGAGTTCACTTTCATTTCCTGCACGGAGCAGCATCACTGATCTTTTTGAAGTCATCATTCCCATAATACTTGGACTCTCACTCTCCACTCCCAATGTCTACTCCAGATACACCCAAAATAAAAGGCCACTGTGAGAATTACAAGTTCTAAAACACCGGATGTCTATGAAGTGAGGTGGAAAGCAAAGGCATTATGTAACCCATTTCAGTTGTGCCAGTAGGTCTTGGTGTTTCCGACTCAATAAGCTGACTCCTCTTCTAAGACTACCAAAGCAGTGCAGCATCCAGCAAAAAGCATCAACTTTGGGGGCAATGATCTAGATTGGTTTTTGAATCCCAAACACAATTACTTGCTTACTATGTAATTCTACTTAAGTTATTCAACTCCATGCAATGAGGATGATAATAACTTGTAGTTTCAGGTTGGTTTTGAAAATTACAGATAATGTCTATAATGTACTTGGTAAAAAGCAAACACTCAGTAAAGTGCAGTTACCAATACTTTTATCCAAATACTCTATTTTGATAGCCAAAATGCCACAGCTAGGGCCATAGTTAGGCATTATAAGTT
Organism: Lutra lutra; assembly: GCF_902655055.1. Taxonomy (NCBI): domain Eukaryota; kingdom Metazoa; phylum Chordata; class Mammalia; order Carnivora; family Mustelidae; genus Lutra; species Lutra lutra. The sequence continues at coordinate 30,648,709 of NC_062281.1, forward strand.
TCTGGCCATAGCAAGTGAAAAGGGGCAGTGAAAATGAGTCTAAATACAGAAAATTACTTGAAAATCTGTTTTCTAGAAACAGATCTGTGTGGGAAACAGATCCCACACCCCTCCTCTCTATTATAAACTGCAGGGCAACTGCAGTGTTCATCTCCAAGAAAAGACTGGAAATATTTCTCTGAAGAGGGTAAAATAGAGGAGTAGAAGATAGCAGAGTCATTGGTATGCCTCATATCACACTAAAATTTGTGGATATTAAATCAATATTTATATTCTAAATGCTGAGCTATCCTGCCTTCTCCCTCATTCAGCTCCCAGGACTCTAATAGCCAGTTCTCTAATCTGCAAGCAAGTAATTGGAAGTTTTCTTTGGGCAAAGTAACCAGCCAATAAAAGAAAAACTAAAGATACTGAACATCAGAAATTCAATGGAAAAAAAAAAAAAAAAAGAAAGAAATTCAGTGAAAAGACAGACCACCAATAGTGAAGCCCACAATTGGCAAGCACTGCCCACACACTCAAATTTGCAGTCAGGTTTTCAATGAGCTTCTCTTTGAAAAAAAAAAAAAAAAAAAAAAAGAGTGACTAAGGATCACCAGACAAATAAACAAGGGAATGGAGACTATTAAGGGAGAAGAAAAGTTTACTTAAAGAAATCATCCTAAGGGCGCCTGGGTGGCTCAGTGGGTTAAGCCGCTGCCTTCTGCTCAGGTCATGATCTCAGGGTCCTGGGATCGAGTCCCGCATCGGGCTCTCTGCTCAGCAGGGAGCCTGCTTCCCTTCCTCTCTCTCTGCCTGCCTCTCTGCCAACTTGTGATCTCTGTCTGTCAAATAAATAAATAAAAGCTTTAAAAAAAAAAAAAGAAATCATCCTAAGATGTATAAGAAATAAATATTATAACTATAAGGCAAGGTTAGTATGCTATTGAAAATGGAGGAGGAAATATTCATAATTTTTTAAAAGTTCTTTTGGAATTTAAAAAAATGCAGAAATCAGAAACTCAATAGAAAGACTGGGGAATAACACTGCAGAAACCTTTCAGAGAATAGAGTAAGAAGACAAACAGAAAACAAGAAAAATAGGCAAATAGAGAACTAATCCAGGAAATCCAATACCCAAATAAAAAGATTTCCAGAGAGAGAAAATATACAATGAAGTAGAGGAGATCAGCAAAGATAATCCACAATATGTCCCCAGAACTGAAGGACATGAGTTTGCAGATGGAGAGTCCTGATGAATGTATCTGCCTTGGCATACTGGACAAAAAATGAACCACACTAAATGTCAATTATCATACATTTTCTGAACACTGGAAGGAAAGAGAAAACTCTACCCACTTCCAAAGAGAAGGTACAAAGAAGAGTCAGGTATTAGAATGGCTTTGGACTTCTCAACAGCAGCCCTGGAATCTGTAAGACACTGGAACAGTGATTTACAAAATACTGAGATTTTTAACCTAGAATTTTGTACTCTGATTACTAATCAACTGCGAGGGAAAATAAAGACATTTCAGACATCTGAAGTCATGAAAATTGAGCTGCTATTACTCTCTCAGTAAATCGTTGGAGGATGTGTTACGCTAAAGGAGAACATAATCCAGGAAAGAAAAGATACATGGGAAAGATGTAGGAAATTGGGAAAAGTCAAACAGCTCCAGGGGAGATTTCTTCAAGAAAAATGAAATTAGAAGAACACCTAATATGTCTGGATGTATTTGGAGGGATATAAAAGGCAAAAGATTTATGCTATCTGAAGAGAAACCAGAGTATATGGAGGGATATAAACAACTAAAAGTGGTTGAAATTAAATTACATATTTAGTTGCATATATAAAACTGCAAACCAAAGGATTAAATATGTAAAATCACTAGTCTAAGGGGGGGGGGGGAACAGGAAAATGAACTAATAAAAGGAAATTAAAACAAATCCCAGTATAGTATGTGGCTCAGCAGGAAATATCATTGAACTATTTATAAGAATTGAAACACAATAGAATATTACTCAGCCATTTAAAAAAAATGAAATCTTGCCATTTGCAACAACATGAATGGAGCTAGAAGGTATTATGCTGAGAGAAATAAGTCAACCAGAGAAAGACAAATACCATATGATTTCACTCATAAATGGAATTCAAGAAACAAAATGAAGGATCATAGGGGAAGGGAGGGGAGAAAAAAAAAGACGAATTCAGAAAGGGAGACAAACCAAAAGAGACTCTTAAGCATAGGAAACAAACTGAGGGTTTCTGGAGGGGAGATGGGTAGGGGGATGGGGTAACTGGGTGATGGGCATTAAGGAGGGCATGTGATGTGAAGAGCACTGTGTGTTATATACAATGGATGAATCACTGAACTCTACCTCTGAAACTAATAATATACTATATGTTAACTGAATTGAAATAAAATTAAATTTTAAAAAGAATTCAAACATTGAATATTGATTTAACTAACATGATATAACTATATTAGGAGGAGAAGAATACAAGGGAAAAATATATAGCTGGGGGGGATAGAGACAGGCAGAGGGATGAATGGTTTCAAACAAAAAATAAATGCTAGATCTTTATCTGGAGGGAGATGACATGAGATAATATCTAAAATCAAGATGTAACAATAAAACCATGTTGTTTAGGAATATGCAGGTAAGTTAAAAATAACAAAAAAAATTTTGTTTCTGGAAATTAGGAAATAAGGGAGTAGTAAAAGAGGGAATTGTTTTACAGAACAATTTAACTACGTGTATGCTTATCTTGGAAAATTTAAAATACATAAAAATGGAAAATGGACAAAGAAAAGCTAGTAAGCTAGCTTTAGATTCCTTATAGTAATAATTCTGATGAAGAGTTAAGAGGAAAACAGTTGGCTTCTACAAAGAGGTGACCATTTGAACAAATAATGTGGATAGTGTAAAGAGTGATAGAAATATAGGCTCATTGAAGTTGTCCCCATTTGGGAGGGGAGGGCATTGACCCTAGGGACATGGACTATATAACTAAAACTATATTATACCTATCAATAATTTCCAATGAAGTAGATTAACTCTAGACACAAAGGAAGGTAATATTTAACAATAATACTTAATAATCTACAAAGTTCCTGGAGACACTGTTCAATGTTAATTTTTAGGTTTACAATCTCACATATTTCCCTGATATTTAGATTGAATTGAACTGAATTTAATAAAATATCAAAGAAAATATGTGAGTCCTGTTCTGTTATTCTGCTGGACCACACATAAGAAAGGACAGTAGTATGAAGCAAAACTCTTTAGGTTTATAAATTTCTGATGTTTTAATGATTTTTCCGTTAAAATACAGCAATTTGCAAAAAGAGGTTTATAGTTGTTTAATAACAGAGCATCCTATTGAAGATAACACTTGGCTTTTATGGCGCATTTTTCAAAATTTTAATGATTAAGTATTTCCATTAAGAATGAATATTTTTTAGGGGCACCTGGGTGGCTCAGTGGGTTAAAGCCTCTGACTTCAGCTCCGGTCGTGATCCCAGGGTCCTGGGATCAAGCCCCGAATCGGGCTCTCTGCTCAGTGGGGAGCCTGCTTCCTCCTCTCTCTCTGCCTGCCTCTCTGCCTGCTTGTGATCTCTATCTGTCAAATTTGAAAAAATTATATATAAAGAATGAATGTTTTTTAGTTTTTAATTGTAAATTAAGAATATTATGTATATAATCATTTTAAGAAGTTATCTAATAGTTTTATCATTTAAAAGGGAAGATTGTTGGTATGCTTAGGTGGTGAAGTCCATTAAGTGCTGACTCTTGGTTTTGGCTCAGGTTGTGATCTCAATGTCATGATCTCAAGGTCATAAGGCTCAGCAGCTCAGCAGGAGTCTGCTTGGGATTCACTCTCCCTCTCCTGCCCCTCCCCCTGCACTCACACATGCGATGTCTCTCTCTTCCAAATAATAAATAATTTTTTTAACTAGAAAAAAAAAATAAAAGGGAAGATTGTTTTGCAAGCTTTAGCAAAAAAAATTCAGGAGGAAAATTATAATAAATGTTCTTATATTCTGGCAATTTTCTTGTCACAGCTTATATCTGGTGACATGATATACCAATTAATAAAATATTAAAAAATTCTTTATAAACAATTTTTTTAATTAGAGGGTTTTTTAAACTCAGAATCTTACATAGTTTGCCTTTATATATGTATGTATGAATGTATGTATACAGGATCTAATTAGAATTGTCCTTGGGCATTACTTAGTCCATTCCCCGTTTTTGTCCAAAGAGGAAATTGAAGAACGGAATGGTTTAGTGGTTCTCTAATGCTAATATGACACAGCTGATTGGGGGAAAAGCAGTTAAAAAAAAAAAAAAAAAAAACCACCTTGGTCTCCTTATCCTCAGTCCCATTCTACTTCTGTATCATTGGTTGTAAAAGAAATAGAATTTTTGGTCATTATGAATTTAAATGAAAAAATTTTTAAAGCATATTTTATTCCTTGATGACAATAGCAGGAGGAAAAGGAGTTTTACAAATTATTCAATCAGAGTTGGGACAGAAGAGATTTATTAAGGAAAATGGGGAAATTTTGGTAAGGTTGTTGATTGGCAACATATCCCAATCAAATTTCCTACTCTTCTACTTAATCCTAAATAGTGTATCTATAAAAATTGCCTTTCTCACTCTTCAGTCTGAACAACATGGAAAGATGGAACTCTGGAAGAAAGCCAGGCTTATTGCCCTGAGAATTTAGAGAACTTAGTGTGGGTCTGTCTGAGCAGCTAAAATCTAAGGTGAAATCCCCTAATGGAAGGAGCTACTGAGTGAGAAGCCCGGAAATCTGCATGTAAATTCCCCTCAAATTATTGGTTGACTGCCTGTAAATATGCCAGTGACAATCCAAGGAACCTAGCAGACAACTGGGGAAGGTTCCAAGAGTTAAGCAGAGATTTTAGCTGTTGCCCACCACAAGTAAGACACACTTTGGAGCTGAAGTCCAACTGAGTTGAGCGACCTTGGTAAACACGGACTTTCTATGAAGTTAGGAATAAAGACTAAAGACTACCTCACCAAAACTAAAACATAAACTTGTCCTTAAAAAGTGAAAACCAAGCTTCCCTCGAGTTAAAGGTGATCTGTCTATAATTTAACTGCCTGCTAGAACAAAACTCAATACTTTTCAGAGGAAGATCCAGAGACTCTGCAATGTATTACCCACAGTATAACAATAAAAAATTACTAGAAATGGGAAAATGTGACTTAGAGTCAATAGAAAGAGACCAACAAGGACCTAGGTGTTAGAGTTGGCAAAGAAAGACTTTAAAATAACTGTAATAAATATGTATAAATGTCTACAAGAAAAGATGGATATAACATATAAAGAAATGGGTCATGGGAAATAAAGATTAGAAAAGCAGAAAAGAAACTTCCCTTATTCACAGACAACATGACTCTCCAAAAATCTATTACTTCCAATAAGTGAATTCAGCAAGTTTCTAGGATATAAAAAGTCAGTATTCTTATACTATTTCAACAATCAATTGGAAATAACATTTAAAATAAATATTCCTTATAATAGTGTTAAAAACCATTAAATATCTAAGAATAAATTTTTGAAAAGGTATAAAAGATCTCTACTTTGAAAACTGTAAGGTTGCAGGAAGAAAGGCTTAAAAGGTAAAGAAATACACCATGTATATTGTTGCAGGATATTGTAAAGATAACATTCCACCTAAAAATGATCTACAAAATCATTATAATTCCAACTCAGAATACCGGGTTTTTTAATGGAAATTGGTAGTCTAACATTGACTGTTAATTGGAAATACAAACGTCCAAGATTACTAAAATAATCCTGAGAAAAGAAAAGACAAGTTGAAGGACTTAGACCACCTGATTCTAAGACTTATTATAAAGCTATAGTAATTAAGACAACGTTTTATTGGCATAAGAAAAGACAAACAGATGGATTGAAAAGAATAGAGAATCTAGAAATAGACACCCCCCCCATGCCCATGTGTATACATAGCCCATTGACAGAAATGCCAGAAATTCAATGGGGTAAAAGAAAATATTTTCAACAAATGATGTTAGGACAACTGGATATTTGTATATCCTGACTGGTACATCACAACATATAAAAAAATTAACCTGAGGTGGATTGTAAACCTAAAAATAAAAACCAAACTCTAAAATCCTTAGTAGGAAGCATAAAGAATATCTTTGCAAGAATGCAGTAGGCAAGTATTTCTTGGTATATAAAAAGCAGTAACCATAAAAGAAAAAAAGAAGATACATTGGACTTTATCAAGATTAGAAACTTATGTTCATCAAAAGATACCCTTAAGAAAATGGGAAAAGTAAATCACATATTCGCAATCAAGGCTAAATGAAGCTGTACCACCATTCAGCTTGCATGCAGTGGATATACAATTTTAACACAGGTCTTTTGATGTTATTCATATTTTGTTCTGGAGAAATAGAAATATCATAAATCTTGACACTGCAAAAGTACAGAAGTTGAAACTTTAAAAATGGGCAGCAGAAATGGAAGTTTGGATAGTGATGTAAGTAGCATCTTACTAACGTGAAAAGTAAAGAGAAAAACTTCATAGTCGGACAGAACAGGCAATAATGATTTCAGTATAATATTTAAAGTCAGTCAGTAACCAGTACAAATCAAAGTAACAATAGGATTATTAAATCCTAGGATTAATAATAGGATTATTAAAACAAGTAGTAAGTAACATGAGTAGACTAAATACTCACCTTTTATAGTTGGGAAATAATAGATAATATCCAAAGTTGATAAGTCAAAAACTAGCAGTGAAACATAAACATTTAACCTGTGGAAAACTGATTTAGAGATGGAGGAAGGGATAAGAGGATTCTGCTTTTCATTTTATGTCCATTCTCTAATATTTAATTTTTTCCATACAGTGCATTTATTGCATTGTTTTTAGAGAGATTAATAGATTATAGGAAAAGAGGGAGGGAGAGAAACCTACATACCTAGAGGTTATCACTACATAATGAAGTTTCAATGGTTTCTTTCTTTGTTACAGCTGTCTGAATAGCCAACAATATTTTTAAAATTGCAATAGGAAAATAAAGCTGGTTTCCCTTTGAAGAACCAGAAAAAAAAATTTTTAAAAATCAAGTGAATTACTTCAAATTAATTGAATACTTTATTGCCTACCAGAAAATAACATCTGGAACTTTCTGGTGGGAAAACACTTCAGAATGTCAAAGTACTATTAACTTCTTGGTTTGGATCACTATATTACACTGAGTACAAACTACTGTTATTTCAGTTGAATTCTGGAGCGTCCTTCACCTCAAAGTGCCACGTAGGACTGCAGAACAGTTCCCTACAGTTGAGCAAAAAGCTCTCACAATAATTAAATTACTGTCATATGTCACTGAGTTCTTTGCAATTATTGTGGGAGTGAAGAAATCCTAAAAATACCCTTATGGTAGTGTCTTTACCGTTTGTACTGACATAAACTCTTTTGGGATTCTTCTCTAAGATGAAGTCTACACCCATAATTATGTCATCATGTATGCAGAAGTGTCATTTTTGCTCAGTTCTTGTAACTTGTTTATAAGCCTGGAAGAGCAATAGCTAATGGTGATGGCCAGAGCCATCTGCCACTTAGATACTAGTGTTCCCACTAGAACTGTAATGTTGGTTCATCTATATCCTAAATTAGGTGTGTAGAGAAAAAAAAAATACATGCCTGTAAGAATACATTTTATAGCTAGCAGAGTGTTGTTCCAGAAACTAGTCATCAGGTTATCTTGGCCATTGTAAATTCAGTACATCTGGGAATTATTCTCAGGAAAACATTGGGTAGAAGCTCTAACTAGTGGCTTGGACTTTGTTTGACTACTGGAAGGACTGGAAAAAAGTAAACCACATGTGAAGCTTCAGTGTATAATCTACCAAGTTAATTCCATGATACATGATGGTGAACCCTTGATCAGGAATCCTTATTGATTTTGTAAGATTATATTAATGGTTTATGGTAGACTCCTTCACAAATGGCAATGAAATGTTCCCAATTCTCCTATTGCTTTATTCCTAAGTCTGCGCCAGATATTTGCAATTAACTAATGCTGTGTGTGTGTGCATTTTTTTAGTTAAATTTAGGATTCTCTAAGAACCTTGCTTGCATAAGTATAGTGAAATAGTTAAAAGTAGGGATGTTGAAGTCAGATCTGGGTCTGAATCCTTCAAGCTCGATTTGCTAGATAACCTTCATCAACATAGTCATTGTGAATGTTGGTTTTCTTATCTATAAAAAAGGAATGAAAACACAACTCAGAGAATTGTTGTAAAATTAAATATGATAGTTTGTATAAATCACCTAATGCAGTGGTTCCCAAGTTGTATGCACACTGGATTTTCCTGGGGAACTACAAAAAGACCTACTGGTTCCTGTGTTCCATCCCAAAAGGCTGTGGTTTAATGGGTCAGAGATGTGGACTGAGTTTTGAAATTTTGTTAAGGTCTCTAGATAACCCTAATACACAACAGGTTTGAAAACCACTGACCTAGTGCATAGCATCACTGGTGTAAGGTGCATATGGCCTAAGTGTTTTAAAAACATTATCTAACAATATTTGTAATAATCCTAAGAGGCAAACACTATATAACCCCTAATTTCCAGATGATAAACTGGGGTTTAGAGATATTTGATACCATAATCAAGGCCAGGTGATTATTACAAAGCAGAATCAGTATTTATTTATTTTTTTTAAAGATTTTTTATTTATTTACTTGACAGAGAGCGAGATCATAAGTAGGCAGAGAGGCAGACAGAGAGAGAGAGGAGGAAGCAGGCGCTGAGCAGAGAGCCTGATGCAGGGCTCGATCCCAGGACCCTGGGATCATGACCTGAGCCGAAGGCAGAGGCTTAACCCACTGAGCCACCCAGGCGCCCCCAGAATCAGTATTTAAACCCAGTTTGCCTGAATCCAAAGCCAAGCCCTCAGTTGTAATTCTACCTAGCCCCAACCAAATTTCCTATACATAGGAAATTTGAGGTAAGGCATATTTACAATCAGTTTTGGGGGAAAAAAAGAAAGAAGAAAAGAAGAAGAAAAAACACACATGTGAAATCCTTTCACATGTGTCATTTGTCATTAGGTAAATGCAAATTAAAACCACAATGAAATACCACTACACACCTAACAGAATGGCTGAAATTAAAATAACGGACCATATCAAGTATTAACAAGGTTGTGGAACAACCAGAATTCTCATTCACTGCGGGTGGAAATAGAAGTGTTTCAGCCCTTCGGGAAAAAAAAGCTGGATAGCATCTTTTTTTTTTTTTTAAGGTTTTATTTATTTATTTGACCGAGAGAGAGAGATCACAAGCAGGCACAGAGGCAGGCAGAGAGAGAAGGAGGAAGCAGGCTCCCTGCTGAGCAGAAAGCCCGATGTGGGGCTTGATCTCAGGACCCTGAGATCATGACCTGAGCCAAAGGTAGAGGCTTTAACCCACTGAGCCACCCAGGTGCCCCAGCTGGACAGCATCTTAAAAAATCAAATACACACCTACTGCATGATTTAGCCATTCCACCCCTAGGTATTTACCTGAGAGAAATGAAAATAGACATACACAAAAAGACTTGAATACAAGTATTCATAGAAGTTTTATCTACAATAGCCCCAAATTGGAAACAACCAAATGCCTTTCAATGGGTGATTAGATAAGCAAGTTATGGTATGTCCATGAAACATCTAACATACATGGATAAATATCAGAATAATTATGCTGATTGAAAGCATCCAAGACAAAGCCAAATACATGCTGTATGATTCCATTTATATAAAATTGTAGAAAATGCAAACTAATATATAGTGACAAAAAGCAGACCAGTGGTTACCTAGACTAGGGTAGGGGAGGTAGGAGGGATTAGGAAAAAACTCAAGAAAACTTTAGGCATAATAAATATGCTTAGTACCTTAATCATGGTATGGTTTCAAAGGTGTATGCACGTTTCAAAACTTGGACACATTTTAATACACTTTAAATATGTATAGTTTTTGTATCAGTTATATCTCAATAAGTTTATTGAATATGCAATTTTTTTTTTAAAAAAAAAGCTCTTCTCTTAGGGTGCCTGGAGGGTTCAGTCGCTGAAGTGTCTGTCTTCGCTGGGGTCATGACCCCAGAGTCCTGGGATCGAGCCCTGCATCAGGCTCCTTGCTCAGTGGAGAGCCTGCTTCTCCCTCTGCCTTTGCTGTTACCCCTGCTTCTGCACTTTCTCTCTCAAAAAGTGTGTCAAATAAACAAATAAAATCTTAAAAAAAAAAAGCTCTTCTTGTTTAAAGACTTCATTAGCTAACTAGAAAAGCATTACATAGGATCGTGATGTTTTTATTTTGTAATTGTTTCTTTTTCTTACATGCTGCCATGATTTCTGATAAGGTTAAGCTTCATTTTTCCGTAATGAAATAGTGCCTTTTTAAAAGCCTGTTGTATTGTTTAAAGATAGTACAAATACCTTAATTGTCTAGATGAAAATAAAAACTTCTACCTTAAAAAGAAATTAGGGGTGCCTGGGTGGCTCAGTGGGTTAAGCCGCTGCCTTCGGCTCAGGTCATGATCTCAGGGTCCTGGGATCGAGTCCCGCATCGGGTTCTCTGCTCGGCAGAGATCCTGCTTCCCTCTCTCTCTCTCTCTGCCTGCCTCTCCATCTACTTGTGATCTCTCTCTGTCAAAATAAATAAATAAAAAATCTTTAAAAAAAAAAAGAAATTAGGAATATCATGGACTAGAGAAAGTTGTATAAAATTTTACAATATGATTGCTTTTGAAATTCAAAAATTTTTGAGTGTATTCAATAGTTTGCAGATTTATCTCATGTATCCTGATCCATTTGTTAACGGGCAATTATGAGAGCACACTGCTGGTGAGAATATCCATTCCGGTAACTAAAAATATATCTGCCACACTTAAGTCCATTTAATTTCTGAGGGTCAATTTGCTGGAGCTTTTGTTTGTCTTTTTCTCCTTTCTTCTCCAAAGGTAAATGGCACAGCAGAATCTTTAGAGACAAAGTTGCATTTCAACAAGCTGGTTTTGGGATTTGTTCATGTCCTGTGCTTACAATTATTTATTGCCTTATAAAGGTTATAGGTAGGTAAATATAACTAAAGGTCGATGAAACAATATTTTACAGAACACCCTATTTGCTTAACACGTTAGAACTTCTAGCATTTAAAATTATTTTCAAGAATGAATATATTAGAATTATTACAACTGAAATATTCATGACATATCCATATAGATAGGAATAAATTTTTTTTTATTTTTAAAATACCTTTTTTAAGATTTTTTTTTTAAAGTAATCTCTACAACCAACATGGTGCTTGAACTTACAACCCTGAGACCAAGAGTTGCATGCTCGGGGTGCCTGGGTGGCTCACTCGGTTAAGGGTTCGACTCTTGACTCTTCTTCATTTTGGCTCAGGTCATGATCTCAAGGTTGTGAGACTGAGGCCCTGGTAAACATGCACTGCGTGTGGAGCCTGCTTAAGATTCTTTCTGTCCTTCCCCCAGCTCCAAAGGGAAAAAAAGAAGAAAGAGTCACATACTCTACTGACTGAGCCAGCTGGGTACCCTGGAATAGTAGATGTTTTGTTTTCTTTTAAAGATTTATTTAAATCTTTAAATAAGAGAGAGCAGGGGAGGGGCAAAGGAGTGGGAGAGACTCTCAAGCAGACTCCTCACTGAGGACAGGGCATCCTCTCACAATCCTGAAATCATGACCTGAGCTGAAACCAAGCGTCTAATGCTCGACCAAGTGAGTTACCCAGGCGCCCCATATAGATGGTTTTTAAATGCCTATAGAGAAGATTCGACAACTTTACTTTTATAATCTATTTTGTGGTAACTTTACCTTCAAGCCAGGACTAAAAGTAAATTCTTGCTTATTCAGAATTTTAATGAATGACATATTAATAACTAACTTCATATACTGGTGAATAGGAGTTGCCCTATGTAGTATGCCTTAATTTCCAATTTATAGAAGAAATGTGTTTTAATGAAATACATGAAAACGAGGCCCTAGAATGCCTAAAACGATCTTAAAAAAGAAGAATAAAGTATGAGGCATCACTCTTCCTGATATTAGGACCATTTATATAATGACAGTAATCAAGGCAATTGGGTATTGGTGGAGGAAAAAATGGATAGATCAATGGAAAAGAAGAGAATCCAGGAAGAGACCTATACTCTATCAATCTCAATATCCTGGTTGTCATATTATGTGATAGTTTTGCAAGATGTTAACATTGGGTGGAACTGGGAAAGTGTACAAGGGATTTCTCCAAATTATTTCTCACATGTGTATATAAATCTACAATTATCTCAAAATTACAAGTTTAGTTTTAAAAGGCAGTAAAATAATAGTGAATGGAATGCAATATAATTATTCTGTTTTGTTTTAAAATGAAATACAGGATTTTACAATTCTCAGTGGTTTTTATTATAAAGATGAGTTAGCACATATAAAGAGGAGAAAAAAACAACTCATTATTTGAAATTTTTAGTTAATTCGATTTTTGATGAATAGGCATTGACTGTACACAGAATTTCAATAATAAGACCTCTGAGAGTTGTGCAACATTTTCCAGGTTTCAGGAAGAGAAGCCGTAAGCAACTTACCAACCCACAAACCTGTTGGCCTCCATGCATGACCCGGGTCTAGGCCACCTGATTGGTTCTCATGTAATGTAATAAGAAAAGGATGTTCTCATCAGCACATCAGAATATTTAAATTTTGCCTGTGAGTATCTATTTCACAATCTTGAAATATATAAGCAAGAATACACAAAATTGGGACACAACATTAAAATATGGGTATGAAGTTATTTTTGCACAGTATCCTTGCAAGTAATCCGGCCTATGATGTTATAAAGGATGTTATAATTGTCAAAGTTTTGTTTTGTTTTGTTTTCTCTAAAGCATGGCCTTTCCTATATTTTTAGAAGAGATTAATATTGTTAAGAGTGAGCTGGTAAAATGTAATATATTTTGAATTAGATACATTTTCAAACATAACCTCACAAACTTTTAGAAGTGGACGGATTGTTGAAAATGTTTTATAAGATGCTTCATACAAAAGTCCCCATTTTTTTTTTCCTGCTGCTCCATTTCTACTGCAACCATCTCAACTCATGCTCTTACCTCAAATGACTTGCTTGAACAATGAAGCAGCCTAACTTCTTAGCTCTGACCTATTCTCACTTCCCACCCTAGTCCCTCCCCCTCACCATCCACATAGTGACCTTTCTAATAGGAAATCGGCTTACCCTCTGCCTGCTTGAAATCCAACCATTGCTTCTGATTGCCTAAAATATAAAATCTAGACTTTGCTGGGCATCAAGGCCACCTAAAAGGAGGCCCAGCCTACCTGCTACTACTGAATACACATCCCATACTCTATCGTGGCTGCCCTTCTCAGTCTTCTCAGAACACATCATGCTTTTGTTCATGTGGGCCCTTCCATCTAGAATGCCCATCTTTGCTTCTGCCTGGTCTATGATCTCACCTCCTCTCTGAAGCTGTCCTCAATATCCTGAGGCAGTTCATCACTCCTCTTTTTTTTTTTTCTCTCTCTCTCTGGGGATTTTATATGGAATAATAGTTACTATTTCTTGAGCGCTTACTAGGTACCAGGCACTGTGCCTAACTAAGCATCTTACAGACGTGATCTCATCTAATCTGCCCAGCAGCCCTATGAGGTCATGTGGCACTTTCACACTGTCTTCTCATTCATTGTTTTCATGTTCACATCCTCACTGGAAGAGACCAGTCTCATTCATCTTATCGGAACCAACTCCTCGCATAATGCCTGATCAGATCAGGTGCTCAGGTAACTGAGTAAATGTTTGTTGAGTGAGTGAATGATGGAATGAGTCAAATGAAATAAACAAATACAATAGGGTGTCTTAGAACGTAGCTTATTGGAACTGGCTTCCCATACATGTATGTGACCAGAGCCCTGGAATATGCTTCCTAATTCAAATATCTCTCTCCTTGCCCCTGGCATGCTGCCTCAAATCCCCATGGTTCTCAAGAATGCCCTGTATTTATTTTTTTATTCTTACTGCCACCAACCTAGATCGGACCCTGTCTTGCCTCTTATTTGATTTACTCATCTACTTTCATATTTTCTCCTCTTTAGTTACTGTAGTCACTTTGGAAGAGATCGACCTTCCTAAAATACTGATCTGATAATATATTTCTCTTGCTCAAAAACCATATGTTTTCCCAGGACCTTGGGACCATGACCTGAGCCGAAGGCAGAGGCTTTAACCCACTGAGCCACCCAGGCGCCCCTAAATGCATTTTTTACTTGTGATATTTTCAACTTTTTTTTTCATTTTTTAAAAATTTATTTTCAGCATAACAGTATTCATTGTTTTTGTACCACAGCCAGTGCTCCATGCAATCCGTGCCCTCTCTAATATCCACCACCTGGATCCCCCAACCTCCCACCCCCCCACCTCTTCAAACCCTTCAGATTGTTTTTCAGAGTCCATAGTCTCTCATTGTTCACCTCCCCTTCCAATTTCCCCCAACTCCCTTCTCCTCTCTAACTCCCCTTGTCCTCCATGCTATTTTTTATGCTCCACAAATAAGTGAAACCATATAATAATTGACTCTCTCTGCTTGACTTATTTCACTCAGCATAATCTCTTCCAGTCCCGTCCATGTTGCTACAAAAGTTGGGTATTCATCCTTTCTGATGGAGGCATAATACTCCATAGTCTATATGGACCATGTCCTCCTTATCCATTCGTCCGTTGAAGGGCATCTTGGTTCTTTCCACAGTTTGGCAACCGTGGCCATTGCTGCTATAAACATTTGGGGTACTGATGGCCCTTCTTTTCACTACATCAGTATCTTTGGGGTAAATACCCAGTAGTGCAATTGCAGGGTCATAGGAAAGCATTGAGCTCTCTGGTCAGCAGGGAGCCTGTGTCCCCCACTCTCTTTCTGCCTGCCTCTCTGCCTACTTGTGATCTGTCTAATAATAATAAATGAGTAAATGAATAAATAAATAAATAAATGAAAATGAATAAATAAATAAATGAAAATAAATAAATGAAATAAATGAAATAAATAAATAATAAATAAATAGATGAAATCCAAATAAATAAATGAATGAATAAATAAATAAATGAAATCCAAATAAATAAATAAATGAATAAATAAATAAAGGAAATAAATGAATAATTTATAAATAAATGAATAATAAATAAATAAATGAAATCCAAAAACAATGAATACTGTTACACTGAAAATAAATTTTAAAATAAATAAATAAATAAATAAATGAAATCTTTAAAAAGAAATGCATTTAATATACATAATCTACTGAACATCATAGCTTAGCCTAGCCTACCTTAAATGCATTCAGAACACTTACAGTTGTTCAAAATCATCTCACACAAAGCCTATTTATGATAAAATATTGAGTATTTCCTATAATAATAAATTATATGAGTACTATACTGAAACTGAAAAACAGAATGGTTGTATGGGTTCAGAATGGTTGTGAGTATATCAGTTGTTTACCCCTGTGATCATGTGGCTCAGACTGGAAGCTGTGGCCACTGCCTAGTGTAACAAGAGAGTATCAAGAGCTCTCATGTTGCTAGCCCAGGAAAAGATCAAAATTCAAATTTCGAAGTACAGTTTCTGCTGAATGTATTATCACTTTCATATCATCATAAAGTTTAAAAGTCCCAAATCAAACCATGTTAACTCTACTGTACATTTGTCCACTGAATAAGTAAAACATATTTTTCAGCTCAAAAAAAAAAATCATATGTTTTCCAGAAGGGGTTCTTTTGCCTGATTTTCAACAGTCTCTACAATCCGGCTCCAACTTGATCATGCATGTTACCTTTTAAATCCTACGGTCCAATCAGTCTGAAATAGTTGCCATCCTCACTCCATGCCTTTGTTCACTATGCCTTCCCTGCCTGTCTGAGTTGCCTTTTTCCCTATATTGTCTATAAAAATTATATCCCTTCCATAATGCTTTCCTAGAACATACCAGTCAGGAAAGACCTCTGGTTTTTCCTACATGTTCATTACACTAACAGAGGGCTTCTGAGAGACATTTTATATTTTAGACAACTCCCATATTCAAAAGCTAGCTCTTTGAGGGATCAAGTAGACCTTTTTAGTTATCGGCCCACTTCATAAATGATCCCCTTTTTAAAGAAGTGCCCCCTTCCCCATGTAAGGATGAGTCCTCTGCAATGTGTTTCTGCCATATTACCCTGTGTCTCAGACCATAGGTGAATAGATCAGAATGGGCCCTTAACTATCCTGGGCCAGAGCTTCTCAGAGGCTATGTTCTTGTAAGAAAGGATCCTCTGAGCTTGGATCTGTCTCCTAAAGGCAGAAGCTGGGGCCACCAGTAGTGCTGTATGTTGAGGCTGTGTCCCTTCAGAGGGACCATTTTGTTCATAGAAGCAAAGGGCAGCTATCTAGGTAGATGCAGCTTCGGGTGTGGGGTACAAATACACGCAGTGACCTTGAGTAGCCATAATATTTTCCTTCATAGCTGTGGAGGCAGAGAGAGCTGGGTTGCAGAAAGAGTAGAATAGACCAGATATCTGGTGATGAGGGCCAGGGGAAAGAATAAACCAAAAAAATCTCCAGAGAAGCAGCTCTTTATGAGAATTAAAGCATGAGCCAGCAAGAGAGGAGGGGGCAAGAGGGAACCAGTGCCTGGTTCCTGTCAGCTTTCCTGATCCTGGGTGCAGGCCCTGAAGAGACCCATTCCCCGTGGTGTTGCTGAGAAAATGCAGGATTCTTTCAACAAACTCTTTTTTAGCTCAGGGACAAAATGAGTTGTGCTTTAGTCATCTAATCCCATGAGGCTGAGAGTAGATTTTAGAGAAACTTGCCACGTCAGGCATCTGGTGAATACATGTCTTGAATGTAGGTTAAGACGGCTGATTCAACCTTAGCCTTACATTAAAAAACACCTGAGATGTTTTTAAACCTACCAATTTCTACATCTGACCACAGATCAATTAGATGCAAATTGGCTTGGATGGGAGGCACTTGATATTTTTAAAAGTTCCCTGATGATTCTAAAATGTGATCATGGGCTAGATGCTATAAAAGCACAAACATGAGGGAACATTGGTAGCATATTAAGCTATTTTTTTGTTAACTCATCTGTGTTGAATTGGTTATCAGATTACACAGTCTGGGAAAATACTTGGACAGTAAGGCAGGGTCAGGATGGCATCAAAGCCTTAGGAAAAAAAAAAGCTTATAAAAAGAGGGAGGATAGGCATTGACTTTAGTCCATATTTTTTCAAACTGCAAATTATGAGGGCACTGGGAGTAGTTGCATAAATCAGTAGCTGATCAAGTAGAAGGAAATGGGTTACCATGACTCTTTTAAATCTCTCAGATGTAGAATTCTTTTAAAATTATACTTTTAAAAACGATATTTTGCTAAAATGATAAATTGGAAGTCAAGCTTCACAGGCAGCATGAACTTGGAAGAGTATTAAAAAATAACTCTTTAAAGCTCTATGCTTGGGGCACCTGGGTGGCTCAGTCAGTTAAGTATCTGCCTTCGGCTTAGGTCATGATCTCAGGGTCTTGGGATCGAGTCCCATCTTGGGCTCCCTGCTCACTGGGGAGCTTGCTTCTGCCGTTCCCCCTGCCTTTTCGTTCTCTCTCTCTCTCTCAAGTAAATAAATAAAATCTTTTTTTAAAAATGGCTCTATGCCCAATTTCCCCACATTGTTACATCACTTATGACTTCATCTTGCTTAAAATGTTGTTGGTACATTTCTTAATGCAT
Organism: Lutra lutra; assembly: GCF_902655055.1. Lineage (NCBI taxonomy): Eukaryota > Metazoa > Chordata > Mammalia > Carnivora > Mustelidae > Lutra > Lutra lutra. Next base: position 30,666,536 of record NC_062281.1, read on the forward strand.
TCCGACTGGTATTGTAGCTCATTTAGTGTTCGTCTTTTGTCTTCCACTTAGAAGCTCCTTGAGAGGAGTAATTATGGTATTGATCTTTGTATCCTTCACAAGGAACCTTCTATAATTAGAGCGTTTTCAATGATACCACAATGACTTAAACGATGGGGGTTTATTTTTCTCCTATAGCAAGAAATCCAGATACAGGCAGTCCGAGGCTGGCACGACTTCTCAAAGAAGCCATTAGGGATGCACATTCTTTTCATTTCTCTGCTTCTGCCGTCCTTACTGTTTAGCTTCTCACCCATGGACACTACAATGGCTGCAACAGGGGCACATCTGCCTTAGGCTCAGGTCATGATCTCAGGGTCCTGGGATCCAGCCCAGGGTAGGACTCCCTGCTCAGCACGGAGTTTGCTTCTCCCTCTCCCTCTGCCCCTCCCCCCAACTTGTGCTCTCTCTTGCTCACTCTGCTCTCTCTCTCTCTCAAATAAACAAAGAAAAAAATCTAAAAAAAAAAAAAAAAAAAAGATGACCGCTACACCCATGCATTATATTTTTTGCAGGCAAGAAGAGGACAGATTCAAAAGGCCCAAAGGATCATTCTGGCCCAATCTATCCTTTTAAAAATCTTTTCTGGAATCTCAGCCATTAACACTTCATTGGTTAGATCTAGACACATGTTTATCCCTGGACCAATACCAAAAAAATAATTAGGGAGAAAGGAATTATGGATTGGGGTTGAGTCAGACAGAAACATTCACATAAGGTTTGATTGTAATTAGAACTGAGGGGAATGTTATGATTATTTGGCACCTCTTACTGAGATCTGACAGATGAGAAAACTGTGGGCCAGAAATGTCTGAGATCCACAGCCAAGTAACGGCAGGACAGAGAACAGACTAAGATCCGACTATCACCATTCCTAGGCCATTGAATGTTCCATACATCCGCATACAGATCATTAGAAGTTCCTACGTTAGAAGCTCTGAGTCATTCCTGAAAACAGAATTTAGAACATTGGAACTTTGTTTCAGATGTCTCCGAAAGAACCTTTCCCTTCCTATAAACATTCAGAGCAACAAATGGGGAAACAGACCTTCCAGTCTTCCTTTGACTTAAAAGATGGCAAAATAAACCTTCAGGCTTCCTGAGAGACAGGCATATCTTCCATAAATCGTCCTCTTGGCTCTGTGTAACGTGTAAGGTTGTTTTATAAAGTCCTAATGCAGAACAAATTCATTACACAGTGAAATCCAAAAGTGGTCAAGTGCAATTCCAGTATTTTCTCTTTTCCCTTAGTATATACTACCACTGAGAACTTTTGCTAGGAAAAAAAAAATTTTTATTTATTGTTACTATCAAGTGATCTTAATACTCTTGACACCCCCCAAATAAGGTTTGCTAATTGTATGACATCTAAATAATTATCATTCCATAATTTTTCTCTTCCACCAATTGACCAATCTTAGCTCTTTAGGTATGATAGACACATTCCTCAAAAAAAAAAAAACAAAACAAAAAAAAAACAACCAAAACTTCACTTCAACCAATGAACATTCTACAACAGTTTCGATTATTAGTTCTCCACATCTATTATTTTTATCATGAGTAAATGCTGAATAAGTGACAGCTATTATTAAGTTCAGGTGAATATAAGTTCAACAACAAGACAACAGATATACATCTTTGAAACAGTAAATCACGTTAAAACAAAATCAGTTATATTTTTGTCTTGTTTAAACATATTTGGGCCTGGATATCTGGGACTCAGTATTTCATAATAATATCATTACTCTCATACAATTATGCCTAGCTAAGCATATATGCATTTAAACCATTCATCCATCTGCTGTCATGTAGTACTTTAAGGATTTATTCAGCAATAACCTCGCTACCACCACAAATTCTGTTGGGGAGAAGGACTTCTATAAAAATTCTATTTCATAAGTTATCATTTTAAAGAGGGAAGTACAGTAAAGAGATGTTTTACCATACATTTTGTAATAACCCTACATAGTTTTTCTAAGTCAATTTTAATCTGTTTGGGGTGTATAGTTTATCGGTTATATTTCAGTTTCCATGGCAACAGATGCAATCATCACATACACATTCTGCAGCTGGGTAGACAGGCAGTCTCCTCTGAGACTTTAACTTGAGAATACAGCAGTGTGTGAGTAAGAGGCAGGCATTCCTCTCCTCCAAGAGACTGAGAACACTTCTAGGATACCAGTCTCAGGTGATAGCCAAAGCAAGGCTTCCAAATGCAACTCTTTCTCCAGCTTTCTCATGGAACAGTTGAGACATCTTTACCCAAGGCAGAAAGATACTTCCATTTCTGCTTTTAGAATTTGGGACTTAGGTTAAATAAAACACAATGGAAAACTGTACACTAAGTACCTGGTTCCTATCCATTTCTTAACTGCCCGTGTTTCTGAAGTGGAAATTTATAAAAATTCAGTTCAGCTGTTCTGAAAATAAAACTCAGATGATGATGAAAAATAAAGTTGTAGAAGTCACTGAAAAAGAAGTAGGAACCAAAGAAACCTTCAGTAACAAAAAATCCTTGAGTCTTTCTCGATGTCCTGAAAGTGAGATATCATGGGTTCATTTAGCCACTTCTTCCAAATGCAACCAAATAGTTGTCTCAGTTTCAAAAAAAGATGCTTTATTTTTTTGCTATAGGAAATCTGAAATATACACAAAAATAGAAAATAAGTGAACCTTATGTACACATCTCCCAGATTCAGTTATTAACAACATTCTGATACTTGTTTTATCTATAAACCTCTACATGTTTTTGACAGATTATATTAAAGGAAATCATGTCATTTCACTCATATGCATCTACTGTATCTCTGATATAGGAAATTTTAAATATAAGGATTTTTAAAAACCTGATAAGGATATTTTAAAAATATCAACTATATTCTTATAGCACTTGAAAAAGAGCAATTAATTCTTTGATTTCAGAAATATTCTGAGTTAATAATAATATGAAAAGGGATGATGTTAATAGTTGTTATTCATTATTTAAAAGATTTGTAAATAAATGACTTCCATGAAAAACTATGAAATATTTATTATTCCTATGGAGAACAAAATACTTAAAATTTTTTTTATTCTGTCCTAAATATTTTCATCCTCTTTCTAGATGAGGCACCAATTTCTAGTCAGTTACTATCATTTTGCAATAGTGTAGAGAACACCCAACAATGAAGTTCATTTTAATTGAAATAACATTGCAAAATCTCTGATTCAGTCTTCAGTTCCTTTTTAGTAGGCCCATAAATCACTGCCAAGAGGTTATCTTTCCCCCTATGCCTGTGATTGCTTAAAACTCTTATGTGTATGAAATCTGTTTCATTAAAAGCCATTGACTAAGCTATTTCTCTATGAAAACCTTTCTTATATATGACTAGTGTTCCATTTGTTGAGTGTCTGTCTTTGCCTGTCCACTTAACTTCTATGAAATTCCCTCTGATGTTTTTCCTTATCTTTCCTGGTTAGTCTATTTCTCTGTTCATCTGGAATGTTTTTCTTCTCTTTCTCATTTTTTCCCTCCATTTTCATCTTTCATTTCCTTTCTAATCTCTGACTGTCCTTCCTAGTTTTTAAATTTATTGACTATTAGACAATATTCCCTATTCTTAATTCTAAAAATAGATGAGAAAAATATTTGGGGCTTGTCTAAAAGAAAATAAAATGGTTTTACACTTTCCCTCCCTTTTTTAAAATTGAGATGTCATTGATACATAACACTGTGTTTCCAGGGCACAACATAATGATTTGATATTTGTATATATTGTGAAATGATCATAAGTCTAGTTAACATCCATCAAAAATGGTTTTTCCTTGACTTTCTTCCTTCTTTCAAAGTAGTAGCTCTCTTAGCATGTTTGTTTAGCAGGTATATTTAGTCATGCTAATAATTAGCTATACATTGCATGTTTACAGAATATGGTTTCCAAATTCTAAGCAGTTTTGTAACTAGAATTTTACTCACTCTCATGGCCTCTATGCTAGTAGGATAAAGAAAAGTGTACAATGCCCTGATTTTTGGAAAACGTCAATGGTTTAGAGAGTTTCAAAATGTCACTCAGCAGATGGGTGTAGGCCCCTCATTGCTCAGTATTTATTTAGTAAGTTTAAAGGTATTCCAATTAGATTCTGGTGTTAAATACAGATCTTATGGGTCTTTTTAAAGCCTTACATCTGGAGGACGTCTTAGAGACAATATACTCTAAAAGTCCTCCATTTTAGGGTGCCTGGGTGGCTCAGTGGGTTAAGCCACTGCCTTCGGCTCGGGTCATGATCCCAGGGTTCTGGGATTGAGCCCCGCATCGGGCTCTCTGCTCCGCAGGGAGCCTACTTACCCCCCTCTCTTCCTGCCTCTCTGCCTACTTGTGATCTCTCCCCCTCTCTCTCTCTGTGTCAAATAAATAAATAAATAATCTTTTAAAAAAATAAATAAAAAATAAAAGTTCTTTGTTTTACTGGTTGGGAACTAAGACTAGTTGGGAGGCTAAGTGACTTCAAAAGGTGGCCTTTTCGGGCGCTTGGGTGGCTTAGCGGGTTGAACCTCTGCCTTCAGCTCAGGTTATGATCTCGGGGTCCTGGGATTGGGGTCCGCATTGGCCTCTCTGCTCGGTGGGGGGCCTGCTTCCCCCACCCTCCACTCTCTCTCTGCCTGCCTCTCCGCCTACTTGTGATTTCTCTGTCAAATAAATAAATAAAACCTTAAAAAAGAAAAAAGAAAAAAGAAATGGGCTGAGAACTAGAACCTTAATGACTACCAGTTCAGTACTTGCCCTACAATTTCCAAAAATAAGGGGTGATTACATGTTATGTGGTGTGAGAAGACAGCACTCTCTCACATCAGTATAACCTGCGTTGTGAGTGTTTTTCCAGGATGCCTGATGCTTTCATACTCTTTGACCCAGTAGGTCTAGAACATTAAAACACATTTTAAGGACATTTTAACACATTGGTTAGATCAAAAGTTATGGAAGACAGTTTAATCTGCTTTCACGCAGAAATGCAATTATAGTAGCCCCTCTTTTCTGAGGGGGATACATTCCAAGACCCCAGTGGTAACCTGAAACTACAGATAGTATGGAATCCTATATATGCTATGTTCTTTCTTAAACATACACACCTGTGATAAAGTTTAACTTATAAATTAAGCACAGTAAGAGATTAACAACAACAGTAATAAAACAGAACAATTATAACAGTGTACTATCATAAAAGTAATGTGAATGTGGTCTAGCTCCAAATATTTCATACTCCACTCACCCTTCGTTTTGTGACAGTGTGAGATGATAAAATGCTTACATTGATAAGATGAACCTAGGTGAATGATACAGGGTTTGTGACATAGCATTAAGCTACTGTTGGTCTTCTGATGGTAAGTCAGAGGAGGACCATCCGCTTCCAGCTGACTGTAGATAACTGAAACAGTGGAAGGCAAAACTGCAGGTGGGGTGGGGGTTGGGGGGTGGGGGGACTCTAATGGTAACTTACTAGAAATAAATCAGCTATCCTTGCAGGGGAATTTCAAAATAAGAAACTCCTCACTAATGAAGCAGGAAATACTGGAATATTTTTCTAAAACAGCATTCAAGTTTGTATCTGTGAAAGGAAAAGGATGTGCACTCTTTCCTTTATCTTTAATGATTCAGTGTATTTATTGGCTTCATAGAGCCCCTGTCATTTTCATTAATAAGTTCCCGAGGAACATGCCACTTGCTTTAATTAATGATGAAGTATAAATGGGTACACATGCCACATTCTGATTGTGTTTAAAAGGCCTTCATAATAACAGTGATGAAGAAGATAAGAACATACATGTCCTAAATACTTAATTATTCGATTTAATTCCAATGCCTTTTGCTTTCTAGAAATAACTTCAGGAAATGTGTTCGGATGACCTATTATTTTGAGGCATTGTTAGCTTTATTTAATATTTCTCTCACATATTTTTTAAATTGTTAGCCTTATTTACATTTTTGTTTAAAATACCTGTTTTAGGGGGTGCCTGTGTGGTTCAGGGGGTTGAGCTTCTGCCTTTGGTTCAGGTCGTGATCCCAGGGTCCTAGAATTGAGCCCCACGTCAGGCTCCCTGCTTAGTGGGGAGTCTACTTCTCCCTTTCGTTCTGTCTCTCCCCCTGTTTGTGTTCTCTCTCTCTCTCAGTAAATAAATAAAATCTTTTAAAAAATAAATAAAATACCTTTTCTATGACACACAACTTCCCTGAAGGGATACACTATTAACTGCCCATTGTAGGTTGGAGTTCGAAGTACTGATGAAACCACTGTCCTTGATTCTATGTGTCTAATGAGAAAAATAAATAAGTAAATATTAGAAATGTCACTTTGGTGAGGTTATTAACAACGTTAAATTATAGGGAGTTTCCTCTAAAGGGGAAAAGGGATGATAAACCATGTCTACTTGAAATGGCTTCATAGTTTAAGCAAACAGCATAGCCAAAAAAGAAAAAAAAAGTGTCCCACCCAGCAGGAAATGGTAAGAACTGCCTGAAACTATTCCACAGAAATAGACCGATTCACTAAAAAGGCAGAAAGAAAATCAGCCCACAAAATCAGTTGAATTTTGACTGAAATTGTCAAGGATTTAGTCTGGAAAAACATAATACCGGGAAATCTAAATTTCATTTTTTTTTTAAGATTTTATTTATTTATTTGACAGAGAGAGATCACAAGTAGACGGAGAGGCAGGCAGAGAGAGAGAGAGAGAGAGAGGGAAGCAGGCTCCCCGCTGAGCAGAGAGCCCGATGCGGGGCTCGAACCCAGGACCTGGGATCATGACCTGAGCCGAAGGCAACGGCTTAACCCCCTGAGCCACCCAGGTGCCCCGAAATCTAAATTTCTTAAAGAGGAAAATTAATGGCTATGAATAAAAATAAGGATACTGGTCATATGTTGTAATTCAGTCTTTCTTTCCTCACATTAAGCTTTAAGTATAACATCATACAATGTCAAATGTAGCTAATTGATTTATTCCAATATTATTAAAATGTACTCACTGAGATCGCACACTTCCAGATCTCTATACTTCACATCGAATTCTTGCTATGAACTAATAAAATGATTTCTACAAAGATACTTTCCAACATCCTGAAAAAAGTTCTTAACTTGTAGTAGCTTTTCCCTAACTATAGTATCAAATAACAACCAAAAACCATGAATGGTTTGTAGTCACAGGAGTTAATATAACAGAAAGAACTGGGGACTTCAAAGTCAATTTAAACGGTTACATCCTAGTTCCTAGTCAGTGACCTTGGATAAATTATTTATCTTTTCTGGGCCTCTGTTTTGCCTATTGATAATTACCTTACTGGGTCTCCTTTCCCAGCCACCTAAGATTACATATACCTTGGCTTGGTGTGTTGTAGATGTTTAATTAATATTTGTTTCTTCCATTTTTTTTTAAGATTTTTTAAATTATTTATTTATTTGACAGAGAGAGAGAGAGAGAGAGAGATCACAAGTAGGCAGAGAGTCAGGCAGAGAGAGAGAGGGAAGCAGGCTTCCTGATGAACTGAGAGCCCGATGCAGGCCTCCATCCCAGGACCCTGAGACCATGACCTGAGCCGAAGGCAGAGGCTTAACCCACTGAGCCACCCAGGTGCCCTGTTCCTTCCATTTTTATGACTAGGATAGAATCTGAATTTAGAAATGGATATCTGAAAATGTAGGCCAGTGTTCTTTTCCCATAGGTTTACACAAATTGCTGCAATAAAGCTGGAGCCCCTCCCCTCCCCACCCCACAGAGAAGGCTGGGGAATAAAGGCTTGTATAAGGAAAAAAAAGAAACCTTAATCAGTTTGAGCATGTTTACATAGACAGTATGTGCAAATCAACCATGGAAATGATGCTTCAGGTTTTTGTATCTCCAGCACTGAGTGTATGGTAAGAATCTTGGTGGGAACGCAAGTACTCTCACACCCTGTGTGGTGTTCCGCACTGCTATTTAAAGATCTTTTGTTGTACATTTCAGATGTTCTCAATGAAGCCTGGTATTTTTCCTGATTCTTAATAACTTGATTCTCATAACATATAATGTTGAAACATTTATTTTACAAAGTCTATCAGTAATAATAAAAGACAAGTGAGCATTTGTATAGAACACCGCCACCTTTTGGTAAATTTTAACAAGAAAGGGTTGTTTTCAGAGAGCTGTCAGGAAATAGGTTTTTTTACAAAACTCGGAGTGGGCTAGGCAAGAGCTACCTTGACTATATTTACTTTTATTTAACAATTCCATTAGTGGTTGGATGTAATATAGGCAAGTCAGGGACACCTGGGTAGCTCAGTCGGTTAAGCGTCTGCCTTTAGCTTGGGTCATGACATGGGATCAAGCCCTGTGTGGGACTCCCTGCAGTGAGTACATTTTAATAATATTGGAATAAATCAATTAGCTACATTCGACATTGTACGATGTTATACTTAAAGCTTAATGTGAGTTCTTCTGCTCCCTCTCCCTCTCTGCCCCTCTCTCCTGCTCATGTTCTCTCTCTCTCAAATAAATAATTCAAATCTTTTTAAAAAATTGCAAGTCAAAGGATTTTTCCCTCTTATTTTGGATTTACTTAATTTCTAGATAGTGCTCTAAATTCTACCATTTTGACAGCAACTGGGTACACTTAAATTTTCAATCTTTGTCCCATGATATGAAAGGACAGAGTCACTGAAGATGGCCACTCTTCCTTAAGAAGTTATGCTTTGAGAAGACAGAACTGTCCTAAACAGCAAACTAAAGCTTCACATTTACTGCACACTGTCACTCATACATTTCCACATAAGATTTGCACTTTCATTTTCTTTCTAGACCCATCTTGAAGAGCTTGCCTTACATTTGTTATTTTCTTTTCATAGGTCAGGAAATTCTAACTTAGGTAAGTTAAATACATGAAAAGTCACACCTTGACTGGTGCAAGGATGTTCTGGAAACCCTGTCTGCTGACTCCAAAAATGTGCTCATAACATCTATACTCTATTCCTGAGTCTGTATGTGTGTCCCTCTGAATGGGAACTCATCGTCTAGGGTAAAAAAAGCATGGCCTTCCCAAATGAAGAGGAGGCTGACTCTGTTACCCACTCTTAGAAATTCCATGAACTCCAAAGACTTCAGTCCTCCCATTTATTCATCCTGCAACCCCTACTGTAACCTATCTCTTGAATTCAAATTCCACACCCATAGCACTCATGTCTGACACGACAGAGATTCAATTTGACCAAATGAAATCTCCTTTTACTGAAATAATTTTCCCTGCCAAAGTCACTCCTGATGTTTTCCTTCTTCCTCTTCCCCCATATCCTGTCAGTTATATAATGGTATCCATTGTTTAGTTGATTCAGTCCTTAAATAGTTCCAGGATGTATGCTGTGCCCCCTGAGGTAAAATCTGCCCCAGGCACAGGCCTAGGAGCAAAGAATATCAAGATAAGTCGCTGTCCTCTGGGCTTACAGTGAATGGATTTCCAATTTTTATTTAATGTCTTTCGCATCCAACAATTTCTTTCCATTCCCACTGCCAATATTTTAATCCAATTTATCATCTTGTCAGGATCAGACCTTTGCCCGAGTTTCCTAGCTGCTGTCTGTCTGCTTCTCTTCTCCCTGCTTACCCCCAGCCGAAGCTCCCATCCTTTATGCTCTAACCGCTCTACTCACTACCAGCAAAAGAATCTTTCTGAACCTTGCTTTGCAATTCTGCTTCTATGCTCCTATGTCTTTGATGGCTGCTATTTGCTGGAAGAATCATGTTCAAACCTGTCAGCCTGTTTTTCAAGGATCTCTATAATCCTCCTCTCCTCTCTTTCAGCCTCATTCACCGTCATAGGAAAACTTGATTCTCAGATTCCCTCAGTCAGAATCACATAGGCATCTTATTAGAAATACAGATTTCTTGGGTGCCTGGGTGGCTCAGTTTGTTGAGAGACTGCCTTCAGCTCCGGTCATGATCTTGGAGTCCCGGGATTGAGTTCCGCACTGGGCTCCCTGCTCAGCATGGGGTCTGCTTCTCCCTTTGAACTTCACCCTTTCATACTCACTCTCTCTCATTCTCTCTCTCTCTCTCTCTCAAATAAATAAATACAATCTTAAAAAAAAAAAAGAAATATAGATTTCTTGTCCACCAGTGAATCAGTTTCATGCACTGCATCTAAAAAAAGTGAAAAGCAATCCCCAACATCTGGCAGCTGCTCTGGCAATCACAAGTAGGCCACAATATTCTCCTGTTGAGCCCAAGCAATTTCACAGAACACCAGCCTCAGACAAGGCCACTTGGTGCCCATGATCACCAATCTGTAATCAAGCGTCAGCAGTGACACTTGATTGGAACTGTGCCCAAACCACAAAAATGACCAAATACTCCTTGTCCTGAATGATATGATTGATTGCCGCTGCTTTACTAATTACACTTTGGAGTGTTGCTTGGTTTCTTCCACCTTCTAGGTAAGAGTTATGAAGATACCCAATGACAGAATTACCCCTGCTTCTTTTTTTTTTTTAAGATTTTATTTATTTATTTGACAGAGATCACAAGTAGGCAGAGAGGCAGGTAGAGAGAGAAGGGCAAGAAGGCTCCCTGTCGAGCAGAGAAGCAGAGAGCCCAATGTGGGGCTCGATCCCAGAACCCCGGCATCATGACCTGAGCCGAAGGCAGAGGCTTTAACCCACTGAGCCACCCTGCTTCTTGACAGCATCTAACGTAGACCAAAGCCCTGTTTCCTTACACCCTCTCCCAAATTACTAGCAAAAGTTCAAATATTATAGTCTTTTTTTTTTTTTTTTAAGATTTACTCATTTATTTTAGAGAGATAGAGTGAGAAGGGGTAGGGGCAGTGGGAGAAGGAGAGAAATACTCAAGCAGATTCCCTGCTGAGCACACATTCAGACCCAGCGACTCAGGGCTTGTTTCTAGGACCCTGAGATCATGAGCAGAGCCCAAATCAAGAGTCTGCCACTTAACTGACTGAGCCAACCAGATGCCCGTATAGTATGTCCTTTCTAACACCCTCTTACTAAGATACCACATGGTTCTCCCTCTTTGCAATGATCCAAAAACCCAGCCTCCTTCAACTGCAGGTATATTCTTGGTTGCCTTTGACTGGAGGGTATTGACAGATCATGTGAATTCTCATTTTATTGTGCTTCTCAAGTGAATCCAGAGAGGAGACCAAGAACCACTATCACAACCAAACCATTCTCTATATTTTCCTGTAAACACATCATATGCATTATTACTTATCTAAAACCTTTCAATCCTTCAAAGCTAACGTATGGTCCCCTTTATCACTGAGGGCCCCTTGGCCCTGCCATCCCGCAACATCTGCTCCTTCACCAAATTCCTACCAGGGACGCCCATTTGGAACCCAATACAACATACTGCATTGCTCCTCATCCTTTAACATTGCCTGCCCTTCCTCTCCTTAAAAGCTACAGCTCTTCAACATCAGACTTTCCAGAGGAAAAAAGATCAATTCTAATCACTATCAACGAAGAATCTTCCTGAACCTTGCTTTGCAATGTCGCTTCTTTGTTCACACTCCTTTAGTGGCTGCTGTTTCTAGCAGAATTCAGTTCAGATATTTCAGCCTGTTACGAATGAGCAAGCTGAGACAGTTCAATATAAGGCGCATCAAGGCAAAAGATGGCGAGTGAGTTCTAGAAATATCAGGTCTCTCTGCTAGGGCCAAATCTAGAAAGCAGTCCCAGAAAGGTTTCAAAGGCCAAACAGGTAAAAACATTGCTGAGCATGCAGTAGGAAGGTAATAAATAATGGAAGAAATGGATGAAAAGTAATTAATGGATCTTATGTGTCTAGCAGAATTATTTATCATCAGACATGTTTGAACAGTCCTACATAGTGATTTTATTTCTTTCCAATGTGTTCTCTATCTTTTAGAAAAAGCATGCATATAATAACAGGGTTTTTTGTTTGTTTGTTTGTTTTTGTTTTTGTGAAGACCCTTTTTTACTTCCTATTTATTTATTTATTCCTTTATTCATCACATTTTCAATGTGTGAGGCACTGTGCTAGGGACTAGTGATACAAAATTAATCAAGAAAGACAGAGTTCTGCTCTCATTAAAAGCACATGAGTTATTGGATGGAAATGGACAACTAAAATTAAATTACTCTAAATTATGCTACAGTACAAGAGCTATTGAACTATGTGGAATGGACTCTGGTAAGAAACAACTTTAAATGGACACCTAACAGATTAGGAGTTAGTCATTTAATAGAATTGTAATGAATCCTTTAAGATATATGTGAAGGTCTTTTTAAAATACACTTTAAGCTACTTGCTTAAATGAAAATTTTTAGATATCAAAGTTTAAGAAGTTATTTTCTAAGGTCTTTACCACCCAGCTAGCGGTTGCTAGCTGCCCGCTTTTAAGATACTTCATTTTTGTGTCTCCAACATTCGTGTTCTTTATCTATGTCCTTTTATATGAGTACAATTCCTTTTTTTTTTTTTTTTTGAGAGAGAGAGAGAGAGAGAGAAATAGGGTGAGAGGCTCCATGTCCAGTGCAAAGCCTAACTTGGGGATCCATCTCACAACCCTGAGATCATGACCTGAGCTGAAATCAAGATCAGTTCCTTAACCAAGTGAACCATCCAGTCGCTGCATGAACACATCTTTCTGTTCTAAAGAGTATTCCATGTTGGAAGCTCTTATGAAGCTTTCTTTTATATGAAATTCACTTATGGCATAGTGTCAGATCAAAAAATGGATCCTCCACTGGGAAATAGCTTGACACATCATGAGTACTATCTTTAAACATTCCTGGGAGCTGCCACTGTTTATGCGTATTGTTGTTTAATTACTTTTTCCTAATATTATACAGACTACATGGGTAGCACATGACAGAAAGGCAGGGTCCATGTCTATCTTATCCATGGCAGCATGACCTTCCAACACCTAGCACCATTTCTTGCACCACATCCATAATATAAAGAAAACGGATAATGCACCTTTGCAAAAATTAGAGAGAATATAACCAGTAGTATAGAGGCAGAAGAGGGCAGAACAAAATAACCCAGAGGGCTTTGAATCTCACTACAGACAAAATGGTAGCATTTGAAATGATTCATGTAAAATGATCCAAAATTCTTGTGGCTTCAGAGAAGGTACACAGAAATATGTCCACATATGCTCACATTTCAAATAAGAACTTGTGGTTAGAGGAGGATTATTGAACGAGACATGATCCTTTCCTTAAGCAACCTACAGACTAACCGAGGAGACAAGTCTCAAGAACAAGAAACAACCTGGTACCAATTAAGTGCCAGGAATGAGGTGCAAAGAGTCAGAGCTTGATGGAGGTGGAGAGAATGGCGAGGAGGAAGAATATTCTTTAGGAATTTAGAGCTACACTCTTTTAGGTGCTTGCCCATGTCAGTTTGTCCATTCAGAAATAGAAGTTCCTAAAGGGTAGCAGCCGTGCCTATTAAATTGCCTGAATTCTGATGACTAGGACAACTTCCACATCAAATGTCACACAGTCTCCCAACCTCTGAGGTGATTCTAGCTTCTCTATAGCTGTCCTCAATAAGGTCATTCACCTCCATCCTCTACTAAACTTTGGGGTTAAACTCTTATGTACTAACTTTTCCAAAGCGTGCCAATTTTGCTGGCCCTCCAGTCCTTCAGCCCTGACTCTCAGACTTGTGGTCTATATTTTCGTCTTTTAACTGACCTACTTAAACATGATATATCTGTCTAGTCCTCTTACCAAAGTGAATTCCTGGCCCTATGCTTTCCAAGATAGAGTGTCTGTTATCACTCTCGCCTCCTTGCACTAGTTATCTGTTGCTGCACAACAAATGACCTCAAAATTTAGTGGCTTAAAACAATGTACATTTATTATCTTGCACAGTTCCTTAGGATCAGGAATCTAGGAGCAGCTTAGCAGAGTAGTTGCGGTTCAGTCACTCATGAGGCTGCATCCAAACTGTCAGCTGGGAATCTCGTCATCTAAAGGATTGAATGGGCTTGGAAGATCCACTTCCAAGCTCACTCACATGGCTGTTGGCGAGATGCCTTAGCTCCTTGCCACATGTGCCTCACCATAGGGTTGCGCATGGCTTCTCCCGGAGAGAATGATCTTAGACAGAGAGAGAGAGACTATGCCGCCTTTTATGACATACGTTGTTAGTTCCACCTTATTCTGCTCTTTGAAAACAACTCACTAAGTCTAGCCCATACTTCATGGAAAGAGATTACACAAAGATGGGAATGCCAAGAGGGAGGGACCATTGGGGGTTGTTCTAGAGGCTTCGCACTATACTCTTTCTATAAGGTGACTTTTCAGTTCTTCATCTGAAGTAGTTACCTTCTTTTTCTTCTTTATTTATTAACTTCCTCATCGAGTTAAAGTGAATTTTAATGCATTTGTCGGCAAAGCTATATGAAGTTACTATTTTATACATTAGCTTCAAAATTAGAGTTCCCTTTCCTCCTACTGACAGGTTTCACCCTTTCAAGAATGAAAACATACTTGTCTTTTCCCCTGATATTGTTTCCCACTGATTGCTGTAGGTTACCATTTCTTGCTTATTTTGATTTGTAAGTTTGTCGGGATAACAACACAAAGCATTCTTTAAACTCACAATATCAAGAAGCAAATAGAGAATTCTTTCTCCTCCTTACTGCCAACTGAAAATATTCATATCCAAATCCCTTGCCACTCAGTCAACAAGCCAAACCCAATTCACTGTAAAAGTGAGCATTTGCTAAACATTTTTTTCATCTACTTATACCAAAGAAAGAAACATATTAATGTGAGCACTGTTTTATTTCATAAATAATTGAAATAATTCAGGGCTTGAGTCTTCAGAATTTAGAGGAAGCAAGAATCCGACAACTAAAACATATGCGGCCATGGCTTGATTCAGTGTAAGTTTCTTTTAAGCCAGGTATAAATCGGAAATTGGCAGTCCAGGTCATAGCCTCCATCATGCAGGAGTTTACAGTTATTGAACATGTTAGAGCTTGGATCCTGAAACCATACCCATTATTACTAAGAAAAGCAAAAACTAAGAAAGCAAAAATTGGTCTGATAACCCCCTTCTTGCTTTTAAGGAAGGAACAGAGACATTTTTTCATAAATGGATGCCTAGTGTGGCAGCACTGAAAAGATTGTCTAAAGAAGGAATGATGCTACAATACCCATGAAGGGATGCTGGCGCAGAACTCTCTTGCGTGCATAGATCCTTGGTCATGTGTATGAACAGAATGAAGACAGGACCAAATTCCACAGCAGGTCACCACAGCTGTGTTAATTACTACAGCACCTCTGAGCTTAGTTTCCTTAAAAGTGAAATAGGAATAATAAAGACCTAGACTTGCAGATTTGTTTTAATGGCTAAAGTGTGTTAAAATACAAGCAAAAGGGCTGGCATATGGGCATTCAGGAAATATTGATTCTTCTTCCTTTTGTGTCCTATCAAAATGTGCTGAAAATAACTGCCAGGGAGCTTTTTCATATAGCTATTGTCTTGTTTGCTGGCTCTGCTGGTGTGTGGAAGGGAAGCTTTTCTACCTTCCGCATGCAGGACATTATATTTTTAACTATATTCTGATCACTTAAGAGAGAATTGAGCTGAATATTTAAGTACTCTCTGAAGTCAGCGCACGATTTAGGAAATTATGTATATTAGAATGTTATGTTGCAACATGATACATTAAGTCCCAATGAAGCTGTGGTTCCCAATTCAGACTGTATTAAGTTTCTCTGCTTAAATTTTATTATAGTGTAGATTATCGATATCAAGTAAATCAAGCCAACTATGAAAGCATCACTACTACGAGAAAAACATTTTAATGTATCAAGAAACCACTCTGAAATTTTTCACAATACACCACTTATTTCAGAGAAATTTGATTGAAAGTTGCTAATGTTGAGTTTTGCATTTTATTTATATTTACCAAATGCTTTGCAATCTCCTTTATTTCCCATTTCCCATGACTTTTGATAAAGGATCAAGCCAAACCACCAACTTGGAGAAGTGATTTTGTCGAGGTCGAAGGCTCCATTACACCACACTCCAATTGAAAAGTTAGAATAATTGGGTCTACAATATTTTGTAGAGGTCCTCTACTATTAAAATAGCAAAGCTATAGTCTTAAAACTTTTCTCATTCTGTCTTCCATTAATTGAAAATTGGAATATCTCCCAGACCTTCTTCATTTTGCCCACAGAACCAAGAAGATGAGTCAGCACAATCTTCACATCTTCTACTCTCCCAAGCCATTTTACTGTTCCAATTTTTACTCAACTGTTTTTCCTGGTAGAACTTTATATAATTCTCTTCTTGTCATATTATCTTGATTTTCTTGTCATATCCATGCTTGATATATATTTTTAAAAGATTGCATTTATTTATTTGAGAGAGAAGGAGATCATGAGTGGTGACGGGAGGAGGTACAGAGGGAGAGGGACAAGCAAAGCAGACTTCCTGCAGAGCAGGGAGCCCAACTTGGAGCTCGATCCCAGGATCCCAGGATCATGACCTGAGGCAAAGGCAGACGCTTAACTGACCAAGCCACCTAGGCACCCCTATGTTTGATATATATATATTTTTTAAAGATTTTATTTATTTATTTGACAGAGAGAAATCACAAGTAGGCAGAGAGGCAGGCAGAGAGAGAGGAGGAAGCAGGCTCCCTGCTGAGCAGAAAGCCCGATGTGGGGCTCGAACCCAGGACCTGGGATCATGACCTGAGCCGAAGGCAGCGGCTTAACCCACTGAGCCACCCAGGCGCCCCAATGTTTGATATATTTTTAAACAATATCCCAACCATGCTCAGTATTCTTCATCTCACACTACCCAAATTCAAAAGGGATTGATAAGTGAACTTCAGATTTTAAATTTATGATGATAAATGTGATTATGAAGGGAAGACAATTACTCATGTTGAAAATGAGTCCATTTTATCACTGTAGACCAATTTATGAAAAAGCCTCAGGAGAATAAGCAGTCATTTGGTGAACATAGAAGCAGAATGAACAAAGTTAATTAGATGATATTCCTAGTTAATGTCTTTAAGCTATGATTGTTTGTTGCCCCTCTTCACTAAAGACTATGCTACTAAATAGACTGGGTGTTTGACTAGTTTATATGAGAATGTTTTGTAAATATATTGAAGGCACACAAATCTTCTATAATATGTTTTGTCTTCCTCTTAATAGGCTCCATGCAGACTCAAAAACATGGGATATATTCTATAGCTATAGCCTATCTTTTCTTTACTAAAACACAACATGACTGATTGGACTGAGACATTTTTACAGTCATCTTGATAAATCTTGGGTATTCTTGTATCACCTTAAATATCCATTTGCAGATAACTACATCTATTGATGGTTATATCATGTTATTTTTCCAGAATTAATCATGAAAGTGTGTGGTTTTTTTTTAAAGATTTTATTTATTTATTTGACAGACAGAGATCACAAGTAGGCAGAGAGGCAGGCAGAGGGAGACGGGAGGAAGCAGGCTCCCTGTTGAGCAGAGAGCGCGATGTGGGGCTCGATCCCAGGACCCTGGGATCATGACCTGAGCCGAAGGCAGAGGCCTTAACCCACTGAGCCACCCAGGCGCCCCATGAAAGTGTGTTTTGACACCTCTTGTGTCCCGCCTCACGTTCTCTTAATGTACTTCTAGCTCACGTGTTAGGACACTCTAGTGTGCACAAGTATAATGAGACAGCACCTTGCCACTACTATAATTTCTTGCTTTCTACATCTTTAACTTCTTGCAGTAGTACCTGAGGGAAGCTGTTGAGCTAGATTTTGACTCACACACAAACTTGGGAGTGTGAGGGTATTAATACAATACAGGACAAGAATCCGTAGTGAAATATTCACTTCTTACATCCCCTTGAATGGACCATTCTGAGGTATGCTCTGCACAGCTCCTCAGACTTTCCCCATAAAATAAAATCACAATGGTTGATTTGGCATATCTCCTCTTAAATGGAATGTATTTTTTTTTTCTCAGTTGAAAACTGTAGGACTAGGGATATCTTAGTTACATCCATTTTTACTTTGGCAAGTAGATTTGCCATCATGACTTTCAGAAGTATTTTATCAGCTCCCGAATTAATTTTCCAGAATATTTAAACCAATCAAAAATATTTGGACAATAAAAAAATGAACACTGCATGAGAAAAATAAGTAAATCAAATGTTATACTATCTGAATGATTCTCTCCTTGTCAATGTTTTAAAAGTAAAGAAATGAAAAACTGGAGATTTGCCCTTAGAAATAAAATATTTTTCTCTTTCTAATTGATGGAAACATATTATGGAAACTTGTCACAAAATAAAATTACTGTGTTATAAGTATAAAAAGTATAAAAACCCTAGTACATGACTGATCTTGAATTTGCTTCAAGATGATTTCCCATTTAATATCTTCCTTTAAATACTGATACAAAATCAGAGGTCAGCCAAACATCTTGGCAAAGCTAAGAAATTATACATTAAATGAAGTATGCAAACACTTATTTTCATTTTCTAATCTTAATTCAAAGAAGATGGAAAATACAAGTATTCAGTCCCCAAAGAAATATTAACCCTTCAAATTGGGCTGCTTTTAAATAAAAAGTCTCACATGTGTGCCCTGTGAACTTAGTTAATATAACTATGAGTACTGTAATTTCTGCATTTCCTGATTTGTACTAAAATTGCAAGTGTATTAGTTTAATATTTTATAGAGGTTTTGGAAGATTGTTCTTGAAATTTTCAAGGTTTAGGGTTGTCTGGAAGAAAAAAAATCCAGCGTCTGACAATAATTCTGTGTAATCTTTTATTTGGACAAAGACTCTGATTGGTTATAGTCACAGCTTTTTCTCACACATGAATTGAACAATTCCATAAATAAAGAGGTTTATCTTTTTTTCTTTTTTTCAAAATAATAAAACTATACATAATACCCTCCCTTTTGTCTCTGTCCTGGATCCACTAAAATACTACGTCTAATCCCAGGCACCCCAATTAGTTTCCCAGTCACCATAGTTACTGTTAAAAAGGGAGAGTTCTTATCTGAACACTCAGATTGTGCTTAATGCTTTGCAACCACTCTACTGAGCTTATTCTTTCTTCTGTGTGTTGTTGTTTTTATTTCCTTGTTTTTGTGGCCTTACACATCCACCGGACACTCTTTGTTATTGACTATTGATAAAAGTCTACAAATAATAAACCTTTTCAAAATTCCAAAGTATTTTGTAGAAATAACAAGCTTATATTCAGATGAATGGACTAGCCTACATAAGCCCTTCCCTTGAACACAATTAATATAATTTTATTTTCACATGTTTATAAGGAATGGTAAACTTCTCATTTATTATTTTTCATAGCAGCATTCATGGACCTTAACATTTAGGTATATTGCTGACATTACCTGGAAACTTGCTAGAAATAAAAAATTCACTCAAAATCTCAAGAAAGTAGGCAGATGATCATATAATTATGAAGGTCTGAGTAGCTGGCATTCACTGAGCACTTCTTGTCAGACATCTATGGCAAAGACTAGGCCTCTCAATCATTCCCTTTCCACTGGGTCATTTCCATCAACATGCTACAGTGTCTTGCCTCCTTTAAAAAATCATTTGTGCCTTTTCACTCAAGCTACCTTCATTTCCTCTACCTCTTTGTGTGGAAAACATCTTAAAAGCATCTATACTCACATCTTCACTTACTTGTCTCCTATTCCTATTTTTAAACCCCTCTAATCAGGCTTTCATTCCTCCACACTGAAAATACACTCTTCAAGGTCACTAATTCTTGCAAATCCAGGGGTCTATCCTCAGTCTTCATCATATTGTGCCCTTCCCAGCATTTGACAATAGTTGATCAAACCTATTTCTTGAAAACTTTCTTCTTTTGGCTTCAGAAATATCATACACCTGTTTCCTTCCTATGTAACTGGCCACTTCCTTTTCCCTAGTTGTCCTTACTCTTCTTGGCCTCTAAAATTTTAAGACCCCCAAAGGTTGCTCTTCATTGGAAGTTTAAGATTTCTTTATTACCCTTTGAATAGAATTCTGGCTCGGTTGACATAAAGATCCTGATTCCCAAAGAGAGAACAGTTCTTCCAGTCAACAACAGCTCAACTGATAAAGAGTCCAGCTGAGCAATTGCCCGGACACTTCTGGCTCCTTGTGTTTTTTTTTTTTTTTTTTTTTTTTTAAGATTTTATTTATTTATTTATTTGACAGACAGAGATCACAAGTAGGCAGAGAGGCAGGCAGAGAGAGAGGAGGAAGCAGGCTCCCTGCTGAGCAGAGAGCCCGATTCGGGGCTCGATCCCAGGACCCTGAGATCATGACCTGAGCCGAAGGCAGAGGCTTAACCCACTGAGCCACCCAGGCGCCCCTCCTTGTGTTTTGTGACCAGTCAACGAGATAGAATTGCCAAAAGGATCAAGAGGAGGTAAGGCTGGCTGGAATATGTGTGCAGCCTAGGCAATCCACTTGTGTGACCCTGCGTATTCTTTTGCTGGGTTCTGATGGTAAATTGACAAATGCAGTAACTCTGGCTAGAGAAGAGCATGGTAATCAGTGCTTTAGATACCTCAGAGAAAAGAGTCTGGTTCATGCCACCAGGTAAAGCATTGAGATGACTAGGGCTGACAGCTGAGGGGTGTGGGGGTCCAGAATGCATAGTAGAGGAGGGAGATAACCAGTGTTAGTGGTGGACTGTAACCAGCTATGGCAGAGAGAACTCTAGCTTGTCTATTAACCTTCCCTTTCCAAACTTACCCCAGGAAGTAAGGCTCATTGGGACCTGCTTGTGGGGACTATGCAGAGATTGAAGAGCACAAGGGGTGGATTGTGGTAGATGTCCCTAGTTTCTGGGAATGCTTCTGGAAGGTCATCCTCTACTGTTCAACCTTCCATAGGGATTTCCTCAGGCCCAAGCTCATGCCTCCTCGAATAGCTGGTATCCAATGACCAGTTAGCTTGGGAGTATAAAGGTTCATCCTGGTATTCCAACTGGAGACAACTTTGAAAGGCTGTCCTGACTGCACAGCTACATAAGGGGTCAGCTGAGGCTTTGTGGGGACTGCACTGCTGTTCAACTTCTACCTCTGCCCAATCTTACTTCATTTTCCTCTTCCACAAGTATTGATCCTGAAAGCACTCCTCAATAAACTTCCTATACCCTAATCCCATTTCTAGGTCTGCTGCTGAGGAAACCCAACCAGAGACAACAGGATGTTAATATTGTTGCCTGCAGAATATGAACACTCTCCTCTCAGACCAAGGGATGGAACTGATACTCTTCTGCTATTTGTTCTAGGATCCATTTCTCACTCTCCCCCTATTCTCTTCAGTATGGCAGAAAGCTAGCTCCTGAAACTACATTTCCTTGGCTCCCTTGCCAACTGGCTTCTAGTTAGGTTTGCTCGATGGGAGGCAGTGGTGGGAGATTGCATAGCAGAAGGAAGAGTCTATTTCTATCCGCATCCCCCCGCCCCAAATCCCTGGTGGTACTTACCTTTTCTTTGTCTTTTTGGACCACCCCATCTCTATAGTCTCACTCCTACTGGGCAGCCTCTGCCATGTTTTTAGCTCCTGATGGTTATACCTAATTCCTGAAATCGCTAGATGATTGCAACCCAGGCATACAACCAACTACAATTCCTGAACATACCAAATGGGTTTGTGCATGCTTAGTACATGTTCTCTCTGCCTAGAATCCCAGGCTGTTTTTGTCAGACCAACTCACATTCATCCTCCAAGACTCAGTGCAGTTTTCACCAGCAACTTGAAGCTTCATCTAACTGTACTCCATTTCCAACATGTGTTTCTTTGAAAACATGTGCTTCTATCCGAATAACTTATTGTACCAATCTGTAATTAGATATATACATGCCTGGACAAGACTGAGACTTCCTTAAGGGAAAGATTTGTCTGGTCTTTCATCTTTGTATTCTATTGCTAATACAGGCATCTGATATGAGAGGCAATCAGTAAATGTTTTTAAAATGAACAAATGACAGAGACAGGCTTCTGTATGTCACAGGTAAATGTTTATGTGACATAGGTTTGAAAATACAGATTTTGGAGTCAGACTATACTGGAATATAGACCTAGATCTATACTTTTTTTTTTTTTAAAGATTTTATTTATTTATTTGACAGAGAGAAATCACAAGTAGGCAGAGAGGCAGGCAGAGAGAGAGGAGGAAGCAGGCTCCCCGCTGAGCAGAAAGCCCGATGCGGGGCTCGAACCCAGGACCTGGGATCATGACCTGAGCCGAAGGCAGCGGCTTAACCCACTGAGCCACCCAGGCGCCCCGACCTAGATCTATACTTAATAATAGCTTTGTACAATGGCCTTGGGCAAATTGTTCAACCACTTCAAGCCTCATTTCCTTTAGTTATGAAATGAAAGTGATAATAATACCAATTCCATAAGATTGTTCTAAGAATTAAAGCAATACTCATAATGTCTGTGCTATCATTAAATATTGTTCTCATTTGTTGCAGTGTACAGAGTACTAAAGATTTTCACCTATAATTCCCATTCAGTCCTTCAAACTGAGGGGTGTGGGGGTCCAGAATGCAAAGTAGAGGAGGGAGTAAGGCAAATCAGCAAAATTGTTGGCAACTCCATAAAGATTAAAAAACAACAGTTGCAGGGGTTCCTGTTGGTTGGTAGAGCTTGTGGCTCTTGATCTCTGGGTTGTGAGTTTAAGCCCCACAGTGGGTGTAGAGATTACTTAAGACAAAAAAATCAGCAAACTTAGACTCACAGCATTTATTTATCTAATGATACACAGTTGGCTCATCAGAGTAGGTTATGCCAAGCTGCAGTAACAAACAAACCTGAAAATTTCAGTGGTTTAACAAATAAAGGTTTATTTCTTATACATGCGAAGTATGCTGTGCGTCCAGTGGTTCTCTGGGGTACTTCAATTTCAACTTTCCTTCAGGGATACAAGAGTACTGCATCTTGCATCTATGGTGTCTTGAACACATGGCTTCTAGTTCTAGTTCACTGCAGCAGGGACAGGGAGATGGGGGGTGGGTGTGGGTGTGGGTATAGGACAGGGATTGGTTGCACATTGGTTTTTAAGTACATCAATCAACTGACACACATCACTTCAAACCACAGCACAATTGGCCAGAACAAGTCATGTGGCTCTGCCTAATTTCAAGAAAGCTGCAAAATGTGAGAGAACGTATGACTCTTTTTAGTGAATTGTAAATAGTTCTGCCATACTGGCTGGTTGGCTGGGTTTCAAATGGTAACGTGTATGACTTATATGCGCCAAAGCTAGATTTGCTAGATAAAATACACAACACTTAGTTAAATTTTTAAATAATTCCAAATCGATGAATATTTTAATATGAATATATCCCATGCAATATCTGGGACATACTTATAATTAAAAAAATAAGCATTATTTATCTGAAATTTAAAATTTTATTTGTTAAATGAAAGGAACATTATCCCATAGACTCCTAGGGTCACAGTGTGATCCTGCCAGGTTTCAGATTGTTAGCCCCTAGAACTATGAGAATAACTTCTATTGTTTATATCCGTGAAGTTTGTGGTAATTTGTAACAAGAGACTCCAGAAACTAATATAGAAACTATCACAAAATCAATAAATATGATTAATATAGTTTAATTTACCATAAAAAAATGAAAATAGCATGTTTGCAATAAAAGGATCATTAAAAATTGTCCTATAAACATATGCCAAATTATAGATTTCATAGCAAAGTAACAAGAGAGTAATATTAAGTAACATATTCAAAGTACATAACATGAAAAAATACTTTGCAAAACAGCCTGCACAGTAGAACTATTATTCCATATTTACTTAAAAAACATATTTAATATTAATATCCAGAATATGTAAAGATCTCCTTCACCAAGAAAAAAAAAAAACAACTCAATTTAAGAATGGACAAAGGACTAGACTAGATATTTCTCCAAAGATAGTATAACAATGACCAAAAAATATGAAAAGATTCTCACATTACTAATTATTAGAGAAGTGCAAATCAAAAGCACCAAGAGATACCATCTCACACCCACTAGAATGTCCACTAAAGAGAAAAGAAAACAGAAAATAATAAGTGTAGACAAGGACATGGACAAATTAGAATTTTTGCTCACTGTTGCTGGGAATGTAAAATGGTGCAGCTGCCATGGAAAACAGTATGATACTTCCTCCAAAAATTAAAAATAGAATTACCATATGACCCAGCAATCCTACTTCTGGGTTTATAACCAAAAGAAATGAAAGCAGAATCTCAAGGAGATATTTGCACCGCTATGTTCATAGCAGATTATTCACAATAGCTAAGAGGTGAAAGCAGGCCGCATGGAATTGACAGATGAGGGGATGAACAAAATGTGGTACTTACACACACACACACACAGAGGAATATTATTTAGTCTTAAAAAGCAAAGGAAGGAAATCTTGTCATACACTATAGCATGGATGAAACTTCGGGATGTTATACTAAGTGAAATAAGCTAGTCACAAAAGAACAAATACTGTGTGATTCCATTCCTATGAGACACCTAAAGTACTCAAACTGATAAAACAAAAAGTAGGATGGTGGTTGCCAACGGCTCGGGAGTGAGGGTGAATAATGGTGGAGATGCTGTGTGGGGGTTAGAGAGTCTCGGTCCCGCTAAATGGAAAGACTGACTACACACAATGTGAATATATTGAACACTACTAACCCACAGACTTAAAATAGTGAAGATGGTTAAAATTATCAAATTGTATATATATTTTTTAAGATTTTATTTATTTATTTGACAGAGAGAGATCACAAGTAGACGGAGAGGCAGGCAGAGAGAGAGAGAGAGGGAAGCAGGCTTCCTGCTGAGCAGAGAGCCCGATGTGGGACTCGATCCCAGGACCCTGAGATCATGACCTGAGCCGAAGGCAGCAGCTTAACCCACTGAGCCACCCAGGCGCCCCTCAAATTGTATATTTTTAATATGTGTAGTTTACTGCATGTCAATTATACCTCAATAAAGCTATTTTAAAAATATATTGGTAAGTGTACATTTAGTAAGTGATTAAAAATACACACTCCAAAGTCAGGCTGCCAGGCCCTAAATCCCCACTTTGCCACCTACCAGTGGTCTGACCTTGGACAAGTCATTTAATAATTCCATCCTGTAGCTTTCTCTTCCGTAAAATAGAGTTGATAATAGGACCACCTTACAAAATTGTTCTTGGAATCAGATGAACTAATATATGTAAAGCAAGGTCTAGTACATTGTGCTAAATAAATGTGGTGACCTAAAAGTCTTACTCTTGATGTAGTCCTCCATACAAATATTAACAGGGATTATCTCTAAGTGGTTGTTCTATTGGAGATTTTAATTATTTTCTGCTCCACTTTTCTGAATTTTTAAATCTTTTTATTACATATATAATTTTTATACTGAGCAATATAATCTTTAAAATAAATACAAAATAAGTCAGATGATCCATCTAGCTTAGAAGTTTCTCTCTCCTGGTAATAATAAGGAAATAATTTCTGAACAAATGTGGGTTAGTTAATATATTTCAGAAATCCTTCTAAAATTTTTAGCACTATTTATTATTGAAAAAAAGAGAAAGACACTATTATATGTGTATGAGAAAAACAGAGTTAACACTAACAGCCTATGATTGCTGTTACAAAAATTATCACTTATAATCCCCTAAATTTTTTGGTAGTATCATTAACTATTATTTCCTAATCATATGTAGGCTGGGTAACAATAACACAAATTAAATGCAAGAATGCAGAAGTATTTTATATAGATGTCATAACCCATTATTTTTGCAACACTGGGAAAAGCCATGATAGACTTGGTGTTGATCCTGCTTTTCCCCTGGATGTGAGTTCCCCAGAGTGAGTTCTGGCCTGCGCTATCTTTCATTACTGTGATGATGGCCATATCCAGATGCTAAATACTCAGGGGACACTCCAGTATAGTGTTAAAGACTCTGAACACTTCATTCCCCTAAGAATGTAGCATTCCAAGAGAAAACAGGCCTCCTTCTGACTCGAGTAACATTATGAAGGTGTGTGATAAATCAGGCATCAGAATGAGAAATTCTTTAAGGAGTTCTGTCCCTTAGTGAGTCCCTGCTCCTCTCTTTCGAACACAGAAATGGTCATATATTTTAAAAAATAATAACAAAGCTTGTAAATACACTTCAGTAGAAACAACTACAAAATATGTTCAAACATAAAGTGTTATAATAAGTTACTATGCATTAAGAAGCTGTTCTAAGTGGGAATCAGAGAATAGTTAAGATAAAAATAATAATCAAGGGGAACCTGGGTGGCTCAGTGGGTTAAACCTCTGCCTTTGGCTTGGGTCACGATCTCAGGGTCCTGGGATTGAGCCCCACATTGGGTCTCTGCTCAGCAGGGAGCCTGCTTCCCCCTCTGCCTGCCTCTCTGCCTACTTGTGATCTCTCTCTCTCTCTGTCAAATAAATAAATTAAATCTTTAAAAAAATATTAAAAAACTAACAATCAAAAGAAGTGAAATGTCTTAACCTTATGACAGGATTTATTTTGAGTGGATGGGCAGAAATATTTTGTCCTTAGGGTACCGTTTCATTTTTTTGCTTTTCCTTTCTCTTCTTTCTATCCTCCCTCCCTCTCTTCCTCTCTTTCTTCTAACATTAGTTTTCATTTCCACATATTCACAAAACACAAAGCATTAGGGTTTAAATGTACCATTTACTTGAAACATCAACTCTAAAGAAAGACAAACTTTTAACGACCTATAATAATGAATGTTATCTATATGAAAGAAAACAAATTAATGGCTTGTTTTTCAAATAAATTTGGCTCTACACTAGAATTATTTTTCCATGAAAAAAAAAACGGAGTTATTTTAACTAAAGCTATTTAAAAATTGTTTCTAAAATAACCAGTGCCTAAATTTGCCAACAGAATGCAAAACAGTCTGCTTCAGAGCAACAGAAATATATAAACTATGACTGCTAGAATGAATTAAAACTTATGAAATTTATTTTGCTAAGACAATTATGTAACTCCTCTTGTTTTTTGTTTCTTTTTACTTCTTACTGAGGTGTAATTTCCATGAAGTATAAAATTTAAGTGTACACCTTGATGAATTTTTACATGTAATAGTCATGATCTACCAACCAGATCAAGATAGAGAACCCTTAAAAGACAATGTCTCCTTCAATGTTACGTGTATAAATCTTCCCTGTGGATGCTGTTAAAAATGTAGGTTCCTAGGTCACACTCCTAGAGATTCATTATCAATAGGCCTGGGAGAGCTCCCTTGAAGCTGAATATTGAGTATGCACATCTACTTAGACAAACTCTGCCCTTGAAGAAAGCCGTACTTGACTCTTTGACTCTAGAAGTTTCAACGCTCTCAACTTGGAGGATTTTATTAGGAAATCTAGGTCATTTTCTACTGAGTAAGAATATATAGGACTTATAATATCCTGTGTAGTCTTAACTTCAGTGTGGTTTTTTTTCTTTCTTTCTTTGAGCCTGTCTCCCAAATGAAGTCTCCACCAGTCCATGGCAAAATGAAAATTTCAAAGTCTATAGTGAGTTTTTCATGAAGTTAAATATGTTTGAAACGTTGTCTTTTATTTTGCGATTACATTTTTCTTACATTCAGGACTTTGAGATGTCATTTATTTTATGAAATAATTCTAACAGTAAAATAGTAGCATTCACTTTTAATTTAGAAAAATAAAGAGTTAGAAACTCTGTCTACCAATTTCGAAACTTTGGGCTACCAAGCCTTCAGGTCTACTCCTGAAATGTGAACTGACTGCCATCAGGGAGGCAGAGTGCCACAGCCTGTACAACTTTCAAAGTAGGGGAATTTTCTCTACCAGAGTATGTCAAATTTTTTACTGTTCCAAAAAATGGCATTAGCATCTTTTCTCTATTAGATAAGTAATATATCTCCTCTGTAGAAAACTTTAAAGACTGGGGGGGGGAACCCACCAAACTACTGTTAATATATTGATTTGTTTTTTCTAATGTTTTTTAATGCACAATTTTAAAATTTTAGAATATATGTATGAATATATAATGATCTTGCCCTTACCACCACCTGATATTTTTCTTCAGGATTTTCCAAAGTCATTAAAAATCCCTTCAATGAAGTTTTGCCTCTGGAATATTCTACCTTATGAAAGCATCATAATTTAATTACTCCACATTTTAAATTTTAAACATAGAGGTTGTTTCCACTTTAAAAAAATGGAAATATCACTATGATTAACATTTTTGTACCTACCTTAAACCTTCCTTTTAAAACATTTCTTTAAGATAGATTGTTAAAAGAAATCGATATGGAGGATATAAGCATTTTTAATACTTTTGATATCTATTACCATTCAACTATCAACTATATAACAAAATATCCACAACCAAGTGGTTTGAAATAACAACTATTTATTATTTCTGTACATAATATTGGCTGGGTTCACTCATCAAGTTGCATTCAGCTGAAAGTTCAGTTGAGGTGGGAATACCTGAGATGACTTCATTCATGTGTCTGGCACGTTGCTGGGATAGTTGGGATAGCTACGGGCAGGCTTGGCCTCTCTCTGTCTATGTAGTCTCTCATCATTTATTAGTCTTTCCTGAACTTATATGGCAGCTAGATTCCATGAGAGTTAAAGTGGATATTACTAGGCTTCATAAGACCTAGATCTAGAAGTCAAAACAAGTCATGGCGCTGGTTCAGGTTTAGGGGGAAGAGAAACAGACTCCATTTTTTAATGAAGAAACTACAAAATCACATTGCAGAAGGGCATGTGAGATTGGAGGCGTTGTTGTGGCCAGCTTTGGAAACAAGTGACCACATATTGCTATATTACTTTATAAAGTACCAATTTATTATAAAAAGTGTAAGCAAAACACTCCTCCATCAGACTGGCATGAATTAAAAAGTGTCAGCAAGGATGTATAGCAGTAGTAAATCTCATGTATTCCTGGTATGGATATAATCTTGAATGTCCACTCCAGAAAACAATCTGGGATTGTCAAAGGCCAGAAGTATATGCCGTGAAGAAATGGGTGCACTGATAGATCAGAATGCATGTATAAGAAAGATCATAGCAGCATTACTCATAATTCATTACAACCCCAGACTGAAAACAACCCTAAAGTTCATTGATTTTAGAATAGACTTTAAGAAAATGTAGAATATTACAGAGCAACATAAATGAACAGATTATATATTCAGTAAGATGGATGGATCCTTCAAACATAATGTTGAATATAAAATATAAGTCATAAAAAGATTTATGCAATTTGATTTCACTTACGTAAAGTTCTAAAGCAAATGCAAACTATTTTTAGGGATACATTTACAAGTGAATATAACTATAAAGAGCAGAAAAGTATTACCATATTAAAGCCAAAGGATGAGTTTGGCCTGGTAAGGGGGTGGCGGGGGGGGGGGAGGATGGGGACGAAGATCCAGGCAGAGGAAATAGCTGGACCAGGTGATAGGAAGGAGTTGACTGAATTTGAGAAATTTAAAGGAAATCAGTGACCAAAAGGAACAGGAATTTAGAGTGCATTTTAAGGATTTTCAGACTTCATGCTAAAAACAATGATAAGCCATCGAGTGGTTTTAGGCAGAGGACAGACTTAATAGATTTTCACAAAGAGTTAATTTTGTCTGTCATATGTAAAATAGATGAAAGTTAAGAGTAGATACAGGAATAGAGTTAGGAATCTATCTTAAAGGGCTTCGGGTGAGAGATTATATGGCTTTGAGGGGTGCAGTGACAGTGGATTAGGAAAGAATTGAAGCTGAAATAGGCTTGGAAGGTGGAATCAATAGGACTTGATGACTGGAGAGTTGAGAAAACAGTGATTTAGCGTGACTCCTGTTTCCTAGCATGATCAATAAGGGGCCACTGATGAGGAAAGGGAACAGTAGTGGACATCTGGATCCTGATTTCGGATTCCTGGGAGACATACAAGTGCAGATGCTACTCAATCAGTGAATAAATAAATGATCTGAAACTCAGAAGAAGTACCTGAGCCAGATAGAAATTCGATTTTTTTTCCTTTTCACGTACCATCGCAATAAATGAAATAGGGCATAGCTACTACCAAGTAGGAGGTAAAGTGACTCAGAAAGGACAAGTAGAAGCAAGAAGCAGTGAAACTATTAAAATTATCTATGTGCAAGGCATTGTATGTGATGTGGGACACACAGAGGTAAGATATGGTCCCTAGTTTACTGCCAAGGGGACAGGACAGACATTTAAGCAGACCATATACATCTTACCTGGTAAATGACAAGAAGCACAAAATGCTCTAAGATCCAAGAGGAGGGTAATGAAATCTGTAAAGTCAAATAAGAATTAGCCAGAAGAAGAAAGTTGGGAAAGGCAAGCACGGCAGTACTGAGGCTTGAAGCGATGTCGTATGTGTGTGATTGCAGCAGGCCAGTGGTATAAACACACGGAGGTTGAAGGTTGTGCAGCAGGTCAGACAAGAGAGAAAGGCCCCAGTTATGGAGTCTTGTGTGCCTTGCCAAGGAGTTGGGGATTTAATCGGTAGGAATAAGAAATGAGCTGCTATATGCATGGGGAGTGATGATATGGAAAAGGGGAAGTACACATTTGATAAACATTTAGCACCGCTCTTTCATTCAAAGAGCCCGTGTGGAAGTCATATCTACTTCATCTCAGAATTCTCTCAGCTTTAGATGCAGTTGACGGATTCGGGGGGAGATGATGAAACCCCAAGTTTTTAAATCTTTAAATTCCTACCAAAAAAAGAAAAAAAAGAAAAAGAAAAAGCGAGGAAACAACTAAAAACAAAACAAAAAGAAACAACAACAACAAAAAACACAGCAACTAGGTGGTAAAGCCAAAACGCCTGGGCAAAATTTATGACAAAGCTAGGGCACCCCCCAAATAAAAGCCAATGGAGCCAAATCCCCGTTAGCTTCTCAGGGTCAGGGCGGGAGGAAGAAGGAAGCCAGGAGGCGGCGGCTGCGAAGAGGCCAGAGGTCTGCCATAGGCGCTCGCAGGGGAGCTCAGGTAGGTGCAAGCAGGTGCCGGCAGGTGAGCTCCGTCACCTCCGCTTCCGGCGCGGCGTGGCAGTTCCAGGTTCAGCAGCGGGCAGCGCTCAGCTCGCGTGGGAACCAGCGCTCTGTCGGTTCCCGCCGCCGGGGCGGCGCTCCAGCCCGAAGAAGGGCGGGGGCCGGAGCAGGAGGAGCGCTCCCTGGGACTCTCCAGGGCTCTGATCTGGCGCCTGGCTCCACACTGAGGAGAAGCTGCGGCGTGTAGAATAAATCTCGGCAACAGCTGGACAACTGGGACAAAGGACAGAAAAGGCCCAGAGGGGGAGGAAACTTGGTCAGAGAATTCCAGACAGCAAGTCACCAAGGTTTTGACCACTACTCAAGAACAGAAGAGGGAGCACGCGGAAGTTAGAAAAGATTTTCCTCCACCGGCCTCACTGCAAATGTTCAGAAAAAAACTAATTTCCCATAGAAATGAACACGAGGAGAGTATCGAGGGAAAATCCCATATAAAAATATAAGAAATAGGAATAAGGAGCAAACTGACATTCCTACAGACAAGGAAAGCAGGCCAGAAAGATGTGCCAACAAAACAGCTCCAAACTGTAACCAACATTTCAAAACAAGCCTAAAAGACATTGAGAAAGTGATTCAAGATGTGAGAGAACATCATCAATCAGAATTAGAAAAGCTCAGCACTGAGATGACAGAACTCAGAAAAGAATTAGATGATTAATCTGTAAATTAAAAAGAAATATGTTAATGCTTTAAAAAAGAAAGTAAAAAAAGGAAATTTCTAATTAAAAAAAATTATTCTAAAAAATTAAGAAGAAATGAAGAAAGAGATTTAAAAAAAAAAAAACAAACTGTAAAGTTAGGACACAGATCTTCTCTAGCAGCTTTAGACAGGAAGCTCTGGTTTTTACCTGTTGCTGCTTTACGACCTTCCTCTTAGCCATCTTTGTATCCTGTGGCCCCACTCAATTCTTGTCACAAAACAGGTACAGAATACTTTTGCTAAGTAAATGGAGCTTAATGCCTATAACAACTCCCTCATTCCTGATCTCTAGGACTGAGAGAAGCCTTGAAAGATTGATACTTGAAAGTATCACTAACCTAGCGCCCTTCCACCATGGCATTGAGTTCATTTTTCATTCTCACATAGGAGAATAAAAAGGGGAGATTTCTCTTTTAGAGATCAAATACCAGGAACCAAGGCATTTTCACATTCTTTTCTTTTTCAATAGTCCTACCTCTCCTTGTGCCCACTGTATCCTGGTGTATAAGCTCTTTGTATCACGTAAGAAATTTTCAGGACACAAACGCATTCTGCCTAAATAACACATATTAATTCATTCAGAGATCCACTCAGCAAAGTTATTAAGCAACAAATAGTTATAAGACAGTAATGAACAAGACCACAGATTAGGTTCCTGCCTTCTTGAAATCACCTTGAGGTGAGAAAGATTTAAACAAGTAAACAAATAAACAATGTCATTAGAGATGGTGATAAGTCCTGCTAGGGAAATAAACAAGGTGTTGAAATGCTGGAGAAAGCTGTTCTAAATGAGAAAGTCAGGGAAACCTTCACTAAGGACGTCCATAGTCTCTTATCATCTGGTTAGTTTGATAATATCAAAATATTTAAATGCTTTCCAATGAATCCCTCTTATTATTCTCCTTCAGGGCTACCTACAGGACTCCCCCCCCCCAACTTTTCTTTATTTCCTCCAAAAGGTACATGGGTATAGACATAAATATGCTTCATTCCTGACCTTGTAGAACTCATAGTTCAGTGGAAGGGACAGACATGTAAACAGATGAAGTAAATACATATGACAAAGGGTATACCACAAGTATGAACAGTGTTACTGTTCTTCTACTTAACTCTTTTTTTTATTAAAGATTTTTATTTTATTTTATTTTATTTTATTTTATTTTATTTTATTTGACAGAGAGACAGATCACAAGTAGGCAGAGAGGCAGGCAGAGAGAGAGAGGGGGAAGCAGGCTCCCCGCTGAGCAGAGAGCCCGACGAGGGGCTCGATCCCAGGACCCTGAGATCATGACCCGAGCCGAAGGCAGAGGCTTAACCCACTGAGCCACCCAGGCGCCCCTCTACTTAACTCTTCTGCTTGGGGAGCTGGAGTCCCTGGAAAACTGTATTTCCTTGTTTGGGTTTCAGGCTGAAAATTCTGCCTGGCTCCCTACAGCATCTCAATTTTACTTTTTATTTTTTGGCTAGATCAGCAGTAACTGGACTGGCATGCAGTACTAGCTTAGTTCCTTCATAGCCAGTAGATACCAGCACTGCCTGAGATATGTAACTTAGAGTAACACGGAAACTTTATTTAAAAGTTGCTTTCTTAAAGAGTCCACATTTTTTGCATCAAGATTTCCAAATAAATGCTAAATAGGACTTTTAGCCAGATAATTAGAGCTGGTTGTTATCATATAAGAGAATGTGTACAAATGGCAAATGCCATTATCAGAAGCCTGTACTGCATTTCAGTACCTATTTCTATCAGTTAATATGTTAACCAACCACATCGGTCTGGTAATCAGGCAGTAAGCATTTATTTGGACTGCAGGAATTTTTAAAGACAGATAATACCAACACAGAATATTCTATAAAAGACACACAGAATTAGAAGTATTTGAACAGATACACAGCTATTTTAATTATGTTTTGAAGTGGCTAATGGTTTATATTAGCTTGTCAACTCTTTTAGATTCATCACAATTCTTTCAGATTCCTCTGAAATACTCCCAACTACTGGTAATTGCTACTTGCCTCAAGAATGGGGTAGCCACATTCCAGGTCCTGGTGTTGGAGACAGATAAGAGCAGTGATGGTTCCCATTGCCTAATATCCTTCACTGTTCTTATTTCAAGGTGTCAGAGTAGAATAGAATTAGCTGTCAATTCCAGCTTTATATGAGGTGGTAAGTGAAGAAAGAAGGGGATTCAAGTCCTCCAAAGGTGCCTTTTCTCTCTGATACTTTAATGAGGATGACGGCAGGACAGAGGCTTCTGGAAATTCTCACACAGGCATTGGGTGGAATTAGTACATAAGGAGTTGCAAAAAGGTTCCTCCAGTGCAAGAGAATAAGGTCAAGAAAAAGTTATCTTCTGCAGATACACACTCCAAGAAGCAATAATTATTTGGCGGGGGGAAGGCTTAACACCTAGATGCAAGATATGTCTGTGCTTTCAATCTAATTAAACTAGTCCATTAATTCCTCATGTACATTTCTATCATTGCACTGACCACACTGAAGTATAACTACTGGTTTATGTCTACGTCCTTTCTACCTAACTATGAGTTCCTTTAAATAGAAACAGCATTTTAGTCTTTTTTTTTTTTTAAACCCATAGAATCTAGCACTGTGTCTGGCACAAAATAGGAACAAATGTGTTTCGAATAAATGAACCGGAAATATAACTAAAGAAGGCAGAGAGTAAAATGCAATAGGCGGGGCGCCTGGGTGGCTCAGCTGGTTAAGCATTGCCTTAGGCTCAGGTCATGATCTTGGGGTCCTGGGATGGAGCCCCGCATTGGGCTTCCTGCTTAGCACGGAGTCTGCTTCTCTCTCTCTCTCCCTCATCCCCTTCCCATTGCTCATTCTCTCTCTCTCTCTCTCTCTCTCTTTCTCTCTCTCTCTCTCAAATAAACAAAATCTTTTAAAAAAATGCAATAGGTATCTGCATGCAATATATAAAAGGGGTAACTGGATTACAGATAGTTATTTAGTGTTATTTATAAATATCTAAGAAAGCTATATAAGAGCTATTAAATCACAAAAGCATCTTAAAAAATACGTGTCCCAGGGGTGCCTGGGTGGCTCAGTGGGTTAAAGCCTCTGCCTTCAGCTCAGGTCATGATCCCAGGGTCCTGGGATCGAGCCCCGAATCGGGCTCTCTGCTCAGCAGGGAACCTGCTTCCTCCTCTCTCTCTGCCTGCTTCTCTGCCTTCTTGTGATCTCTGTCTGTCAAATAAATAAATAAAATCTTAAAAAAAAAAATACGTGTCCCCTATAATAGTGATAGGTATTTATTAAACTATTCCAAAATACAGCTGAATTTCTTCCAAGAACATGTAGGTCTGGATATTCAGGCTCTACACACATTTATTCATTTCCATAGCAGCTACTGAGTACTTGTTATGTGCCAGGTACTAAGACAGGAATGAGGACTATAAAGACAGATATTCATGGTCCTTATACCCAAGTCCTTATACACACGTAGTCTTTAGTATAGAAGGAGGGAAAAAAAATGTAAAAAAAGAAAAAGTCAGCTAGACTGTTATAGGCTGAGATAAGTTTGTTGCCAGTAGAAAGGGCGCAGAGAGACTGATTACTTCAGATGTGCCCCACTAGTGGGAAACACAGAATGGGAAAGACTTAAAAGTGAAAAGTTAGGGGCATCTGGGTGGCTCAGTGGGTTAAAGTCTCTGCTCAGGTAATGATCTCAGGGTTCTGGGATCGAGCCCTGCATCGGGTTCTCTGCTTCTCTGCTCGACAGGGAGCCTGCTTCCCCCTCTCTCTCTACCTGCCTGTATGACTACTTGTGATCTCTGTCAAAAAAAAGAAAAAATATATATATAAAGTGAAAAGGTGGACAATGAGGTGGGAGGGGGCAGAAGGGCATTTTAGTTTGAATGACCTGCTGGAGAGAAAGTAATGAAACAATGACATGTCTGGTTCCACATAGATTTTAGAAGGTTTTTTTCCTTACTTCTGTAGAAAGTAGAAGATTCCATTGGGATCTTGATTGGGATTGCATTGAATCTATAGATGGCTTTGGCAGTATTGATATTTAACAATATTAATTCTTTTTTTGATGGGGTAGAAGGCCAGAGGAGAGGGAGAGACTCTTATGCAGGCTCCACATTCTGTGCAAGCCCAGCATGGGGCTTGATCTCATGACCCTGAGATTATGACCAGAGTCTAAAGCAAAAGTCAGAAGCTTAACTGACTGAGCCACCTAGATGCCCCAATATTCTTTTATTCTGTCAACATGAGGCACATTTCCATTTATTTGTATCTTCTTTTATTTCTTTCACCAATGTCCTATAGTTTTCAGAGTAGTGATTTTTCACCTTGTTGGTTAAATTTACTCCTGAGTATTTTATTTTTGATGCTATTGTCAATGTGATTGATTTCTTTCTTTTCTGGGAAATTTGTTGTTAGTGTATAGGAACACTACTGATTTTTATATGTTAATTTTGTATCCTGCAACTTTACTGAATTCACTGATTAGACCTTAGAGTTTTGGGTTGAGTCTTAGGGATTTTCTCTATATAAAACCATGTCATCTGCAAAGAGAGATA
Source organism: Lutra lutra (assembly GCF_902655055.1). Classification (NCBI taxonomy): domain Eukaryota; kingdom Metazoa; phylum Chordata; class Mammalia; order Carnivora; family Mustelidae; genus Lutra; species Lutra lutra. Next base: position 30,702,935 of record NC_062281.1, read on the forward strand.
ATTTTACTTCTTCCTTTCCAATTCTAATATCTATTATTTCTTTTCCTTGCTTGATTGCTCTAGGTAGAACTTCCAGGACTATGTTGACTAGGAGTGGTGAGAGTGGACACACATCTTGTTCCTGATCTGAGAGGAAAAGCTTTCAGCCTTTCACCACCATGATGTTAGTTCTCAGCTTGTCATGTATGCCCTTTATTATATTGAGATGTGCTCCTCTATAGCAAAATTATTAAGGGCTTTTATCATAAATGGTTGTTGAATTTTGTCAAATAATTATATTAGAAAAAAAGACTTAAAAAACACCTAGATATGGATGTGTAATACACACTTTGTCTATTGAGATGATATGATTATTTTTTCATTCTATTAGTGTGCTATATCACACTGATTGGCTTGCATATGTTGGACCATCCTTGGATGCCAGGGATAAATCCCACTGAGCATAGTGAATGATCCTTTTAATGTGCTGCTGAATTCAGTTTGCTAGTATTTTATTGAGAGTATTTCCATCTATATTGGCCTGTAGTGTTCTTTTCTAGTCAAATCCTTTTCTGGTTTTGTTATCAGGATAACTCTGGCCTCATAAAATGAGTTTGGGAGTGTTCCTTCCTCTTTGCTATTTTGGAAATGTTGGTGTTAATTCTTATTTAAATAGTAAAAATCACCAGTGAAACCACTTGATCCTGGGCTTCTCTTCATTGGGAGATTTTTTTGTTACTGATTCAATCTCCTTACAAGTAATTGTCTATTCAGATTTTCTGTTTCTTCCTGATTCAGTCTTGATAAGTTGTATGTTTCTAAGAATTTGTTTTCCATTTCCTGTAGGTTGTCCAGTTTGTTTGTGTTTAGTTGTTCTAGGAGCCTCTTATGATCCTTAGTGTTTCTGTTGTACCAGTTGTGATGTCTTTTTCATTTACAATTTTGTTGATCTGCATTCCTTGTTTTTGTTCCTTGGTTAGGCTAGCTAGAGTTATCAATTTTGTTTATCTTTTCAAAGAAACAACTCTTCATTTGTTTAATCTTTTTATTAATGTTTGCTCTTGACTTCATTTATTTCTGTTCTGTTTTTTATTATTTTCTTTCTTATACTAACTTTGGGCTGGTTCTTCTTTAGTTCCTTTAGGTGTAGGGTTAGGTTGTTTATCTGGGATCTTTCTTGCTTCTCAATGTAGAAAAACAATAAACTTGGTGGTTTGAGCAGAACTTAGCATGGAAAGGGACAAGGTTCTGAAGAGATAAGTTTCTAAAGAACTTGATATAGTAAGCTAAGAAGTTTTGACTTTTACTATATGAAATAGGAAGTGCAAAGTGTATTAGTGTTATTAGGGCTGCCATAACAAAGTACCAGAGATTAGGTGGCTTAATAACAGGCTAGAAGTCCAAGTTCAAGGTGTTGGCAGAGTTCTTTAGAGGCCTCTCTTCTTGGCTTGTAGATGGCCATTTTCTCTCTGTCTCTTCACCTGGTCTTTCCTCTGTACATGTATGTATCTTAATCTCCTCGTCTTATGTGGACATGAGTCATGTTTGATTAGGGTTCACCGAATGAACTAATTTTAATTTAATTATCCACTTTAATTTTTATTTTTTAATTTATTTTTAAATTAATTAATTTATTTATTAAGGAGAGAGAGAGTGTGTGTGTGTGTGCTGAGCAGGGAGCCAGCCACAGCACTGGACTCCAGGACCCTGGGATCATGACCTGAACTAAAGGCAGATGCTTAACCAACTGAGCCATCCAGGTGCCCTAATGACCCGCTTTAAAGACCCTATCTCCAAATACAGTTACATTCTAAGCCGCAATGGGTTAGGACTTCAACATATGAATTTTGATAGTTGGGGGGCACAATTCAGTTCATAGCAAAGTTAGATGTATATTTAAGTCATCCAGACAGTAGAGGGAGGACAGGTTAGATAAGTGCAGGATCGGGGGCAATGAGAACCTCTGAAAGACTTTCCAGTAATCTATATGTGAGAGGATCAGGGACTGAACTAGAAAGCCAGAGGAAGAGGATGTGTTGAAGGGAGATTTTAAAAGAGTTATCAGGAAGACTGGTCTGCAAGCTAGAATTCGAACTTAATAGCAAAATCCTCAGTGCCCTTGACGTTTTTGCCAAGATCTCTCAATGCAGACTCATGTTCTGCCATTCAACATCACACATGGCACCCTCTAGGCATAAAGACCTTCCCAATGTGATCTTTGATCACGCTAAGCTTTTTTTCAAGGCCAAGCCTGTGTTCCAGCTTATCTCTCTTTCTGAAACATTCTTTCCTCTTTTCTTAGCTACATCTATTCAGGTAGAGGTAGTCAAACACTAACTTCCCCACGAAGCTCCAACTTCCTCTGGCAGCAAATCATTCCCTCCCTTGGACCCCCAAGAGTCCTTTGTGCTTGGACTCTCTCACACTATGCCAAGATTATTTTACATTTTGCATACCTGCTACCACCCATTAACTATAAGCTCCATGTAGGCTGAGATTGGTTTCTTTTTTTTGTTTCCCTAGAGCCTGACTTGGTGAAAGCCAATGGAAAGTATTTAATCAATATCTAATAAATGAATGAGAATCAAATACCACTGAGTACCAGGTAAGGCCTTGCCTGTTCTTCTGTAATATCTCTTTTTATCTAAAACACTAGGAAGAGACTAAAGCAAGAAAGTCAGATTTTCCATATTTGGGGCTAAATCTCTTATAAAAAGAAACAAGATATTTTCATAAACCAGCAAGGAAAATTCCAGGGGAAAAGCCAGGCAAATCAACAGAGTTTCCAATCTGTCACCACTTTAATCCAACTTGTAAATCACTTCTAGTTTAATTTTAAAGGACAAAACACCACTGTCTTCATTTTTTTTTAACCTTTTTTTTTTTTTAATTTAAAAACTTAATGAGTGGCTCCCATTTCCTATCTGATCAAATCCAAGTTTCCCAGTCTGGTTTTGAAGACCTTCTACAGTCTGGCTGTATTTCACTATCTAATCCATGGTCCACAAACTGTCAGAATTATCTTCCTGAAACATAGAATTATTCATTTTCATACTCAAAAATACTTTAAGCTTCCTCATGACCTCAGATAAATTTCAGATTCCTCATATAAGCTTTCTACTATTTGACCCCTGGTCTTATTTTCTGGCATATCCTCCCCTAGTCTTCAATCTTCAGCTACCTTCCCAAGCTGTCTTTCTCAAATATTTCTGCCATTTTCCTGTTTTTGTATCTCTACATACAATGTTCAAATTGTTCCTCAATCACCTGCAAGGCTCTCTTCCATAGCTGTTGTAAAAAGTCAGCAGTCCAAATACAAAAGATATCCAACCCACCAAGATTTCTCCATTCTTTCTACTCCCATTGAGAATCAGTCTCTGGGATCAGCCTGATTGGGATCCATGATCTTTTCATATTCCCTACAGTTTCTGCTAATACTCTATCCTTCCGTTACGGTTATATACAGAACTATTATATCATTTCAATCAGTATACATACAACTTTTAAAACACCCTCCTTAGATTGCGCATCTATAGCTCTATTTCACTGCCTTCCTTTCTAGTAAAATTCCTCAAAGGATATGTTTATATATGTTGTTTCACTTTTTCTCCCATCTTTTGAGCTTGCACAAAGTAAGCTTTCATCTGCTACTCACTGAAACTGCTTTTATCAAGATCAACAATAACTTGCATATTTTTGAAAGCCAAAGGACAATACTCAGTTGTCCTCTTGAACCAACAGCATCGATTGACATAGTTCTTTGCTCTTTGCTGCTTGAACCACTCTCTTCCTTTGGGGCCTGGGATACCATTTTCTTGCTTCTCCTCTTCTCTCCACCACCTGCTGGCCCATCCTTCTCTAGCTTTTTTACTTGATTTAAGTTGTCCCAACCTTTATAAATTGAAGTGCCTAAGATTTAGCCTTCCTTCCAAACACTCTCATACTCTGATCTTGTCCAGTCACAAGTTTATAAATTTCACCAATAGGTTAACAAGATCTAGTTTTCTGTCTCCAGCTTTTACCTATCTCCTAAATTCCTGATTCCTATACACCACTGCCTAATCAGTTGTATTTAGATGTCTAATAGGTATCCAAAACATAGTATGTCCAAAACTAAACTCTTGACTTCTCTCCTCTAAAACATGCATCTATCACACCCTTCCTCATTTTAGTAAATGGCCTCTCAGTTCTTCTACACCTTGGTGTCATCTTTGACCCTGCTTTTTCTCATCTAATCCATTAGCAAATTTTGATAGTTCTGCATTTAAAGATTTTATTTATTTATTTGACTGATAGCTCTGCATTTAAAATATATTCAGAATTTTGTTACTGTGCACAACTTTTTCAATGTTATCACTCTTGTCTAAGCCACCATCATCTCGTGCTTGAATTATTTCAATAGTCTCTTAACTGGTTTCTCTATATATATATATGCATTCAGTTTTGCTTCAGTACTTTTATATTTAATATTCCTTTACCTGGAATTTTTCTCCTCTAGAGAGCCACAGGTTCCCTACTCTCTCCAGGTTTCTTTTCACATTCTACTTTACCAGAGAGGCCTTCCCTAATCACATTATATAAAGCGGAAGTCTTTCTCCACAATTGTCTAACTTCTGCCTTGCATATTGTTCTTCGTAGTATTCATCATCACTGGACAAAGTATGTATTTATCTGTTTGTATCTATCTCCTCCCCCTTGAATATAAACTTCTTTAGAGAGGGTAGTCTGTTTTTATATTCCCAGGGCCTAGAACATTGTATTTGATTTATACAGAATGAATAAATAATTGCCACCTATTAGTTTGAAAGCTCCTATATAGCTTTACTGATTATATATTCCCATTAATACCTTCCATATGGTAAAATTTCAAAATGTTAATCAAACTGAATTGCATCTTATTTTTCTCTCCTTCTCGAAAATGTCCTCTGTTCCTTTTTTGGCAAGTTTCCATACTGTACCTGCTTGCTTTCTTCTTCTGCTCCAGCTCACTTCTGCTGGAAGCCTTGGCTGCTATTTCTTTAACTTCCTCTTTTCCTGTCTATATTCTATTACAACTTTACTTTCTGGGCTTCCAGGAAACTTTGTAACTAATTTATAATTTAAATTTTATCATGTAAGTATGTATGTATGGGCAAAAGCATAATATATATAAGGTTTTGTACTGTCCATGGTTTCGAGCATCCAGTAGGGGTCTTGGAACGTACCTGCTATGGGTAAGGGGGGAGGGTCTACTGTACAAGGTTACATGCATGGTAAGTGGTAACAACTATATCAACTGATCAAGAATAGTATCTCAATTTGTATACTACACATCACCACTTGGATATCTAATAGGGATCTTATTCTGTCTGAAACAGAATTCCTGACTTTAGCACCCATACCTATTCCTTTATCATTCTCCCTTCATCTACGAGTCACCAGTGGGAACCCAGTTTCTTATGCCCAAAGTCTAGGAATCATTTTTTTAACCAAAACAATTCTGAGATAGTAGATTCACAGGCACTTGTAAGATCCTGCATATCCTTTATGCAATTTCCCCCAGTGTTAACATCTTGTAAAATGATAATACAGTCTGGCAGTTCCTCAGGTGATTAAACATAGTTGCCATATATCCCACCAATTCCATCTTTGGATATATAGCCATGAAAACTGAAAACGTATGTCCACACAAAAATCTGTACACAGATGTTTACAGCAGCATTATCCATAGTAGCCAAAAGAGAGAACAACCCAAATGTCCATTAGCGGATGAATGGGTAAACCATATGTGGTATAGCCATATAATATTATTTGGCCAGGAAAAGAAAAAAAATGCTACAACTTGAATGAATTTTGAAAATATTATGCAAAGTGAAAAAAGTCAGACAGACAAGGCCACATATTATATGATTCCATTCATATGAAAGTCCTAAATAGGGAAATCTATACAGACAGAAAAATAGTGTTGTTTAGAGCTGGGGCAGAGTGAACAAAAAGAGATGAGATGAAGATGAGGTCAGTGCGAGATAACAAGGCCTGGATAGTCTCAAGCATATTTAAGTTTTAAAAGTCATGCTGGCTGCTTTGTGAGAATAAATCACAGGTGGAAAAGAGGGGAAGCAAGGTAATTAGTAAAGAAGCTACTCCAAAAATCAATGCAAGATAGGATGATGGTTTGGACTAGGGACTTTGGAGGTGGTGTGTGAACTGACTGGATCCAGATATGCTTCAGATGTTAAAGCCAAAGGGTTTGTTGGTGAATTCAGTGCACAGTGTAACAGAAAGAGAAAAGTCAAAGATGACTCCAAGGTTTTGGGTATGAGCAACTGGACAGATGGAACTAGCATTCACTGAGATGGAGAAGAGTACAAAAAGAGCAGGTTTTGATGACCTACACGGGGGAGTTTGGTTTTGGACATGTTAATATTGAGATATTGAGTAGCCTGCTAGATATATGTGCCTCTGCGGTTAATATTCTGTATTGGCTTATAATTTGGAAGTTGTCAATGTACAGACTACACTTAAAGCCCCCAGGTTGAATGATATCACCGAGGGTATTGACTTACATAGAGAAGAGGTCCAAGAGCCTGAGGCAGTCCAAAATGAAGAAGCCTGAAAGATGAAAACGGACTAGCAAAGGGGACTTCAGAGCACTTAAAATAAAATCCACGCTCCTTACCTTAATCATGACCTGGCCCTTCCCAACGTCTTTCATCTCACAGGATATTTAGCTTTTGGAATATACCAAGTCCTTTCCTGTCTCGAGACCTTTTTGTTTGCTAAGCCATCCACCAGCCCTGGTTTTACCCTGGCTCCAGTTTTAGCCGCTTCTTTCTGTCACTACAGCTCTTAGTTAAATTGTTATTCTGAGTTTTTTCTCTAGCCGCCCCCCCTAATTAATAGGTCCAGCCCGACCACCCCCATCCAATTATGGCTCTTACCATAATCGATAATTACTTAACTTGTTTCCCGCCTAGAAACCCGTCCACCTTAATTTAACAAAAGATTAAAAAACAATCACTATATGCCAAATAAAAACTCAAGAATTCCTTCTACGCAACTTTCCAGAGAGCAAGGGCTTCGTTATCTCGTCTTCTGCCGCATCCCAATGTAACCGACTATTCCTTAGCAGTCAATTCTCAGATTTTTGCAAAATTTATTAGCCGAACGGAGAGTAGGTACCGGCAAACTTGCCAACAGAACTTGCGCCCGCGGCTCCGCCCAATCCCAGAGTAGCCCAAAGCAAGGGAAGACCCGCACGCATGCGCCGTTGTTCTCTGAGCTCTTCGGGCTGAATCCCACCCCTTATCCTTGGATTGTTTAGCCACTGCGCCTGCGCAACACGGACCTGTTTGTTCTTTTGTTGGCGCTGTCAATAAAGTTTTAGTGGGCAGACTCCCTTTTTACTTGGCAAGATGGCGGAGTACGACTTGACCACTCGCATCGCGCACTTTTTGGATCGGCATCTAGTCTTTCCGTTGCTCGAGTTTCTCTCCGTAAAAGAGGTGAGGGGGGCTTTGACCGCGAGGAAGGCGTGGGAGCGTATGAGGCGCGGGGCGAGGCCTAGAGGCGGTGGCGATAGCCGTAGGCCTGATACACGTGTGAGGCGGCCGCGAGTTTGGTCCTGCGTTCGGGAGTAAGGATCTGCTGGTAATTTAGCACCGTCCCAGTTAATTAGCACCGCAGAATTTGGTTGTGATGAGAAGTGAGGGGACAGCCGGCAACTTAGGGGAGGAAGAGGTCTCTGCTTCACTACTGGAGGTGACAGTGCCAGAGGGACTTCCGCGTCAGTTCCTCTCTCAAGTTGACCAACCATTCGCCGCTTCCCTGCAGTAACGCTTGCTTCAAAAAGCAAATTGGAATGTTACAGATCTTGTTTGCTCTTTCGGGAGCTGTGGGAAGGGTGTGCTTGGCTTTGTTTTTGTTTGCCGATCTTTGGAATAATTTTCTTACACTTAAATGCTTAGTATTTTAATTTACATTAAGTTGCGAATTCTTCGCAGAGAGTTCCTGGTTTTTCGGCAAGTAGCCACTTCCTAGAAGCGTGCCATATTTTGTCGGATGGGGACGCCTCCCCCCACCGTACCACCCCCGCCAAAAAGAAAAAAACAAAAAACAAAAAAACAGCTGGACAGTTTTTTTTTTTTTTTTTTAACTTAAAAGTGGTTTTCCGGTGTATACAAACTTAGAGTTAACATGAAGATTAACTTTCATTTAGCTACTCAAGATACCTAGAATTAGCCTGTGGTTCTGGTACCTCATTTCAAAACGTCTCAATCCTGAAAGTTTTTAAATACTGGGCTTAGTTACACCTTGAATTTGTTGGGAAGTTGGTACGTTTTAGTAATTATAATAATGTTACTATGTTGAAGGGATTCGATTATTGGCCAGAAAAGTAAATGAATTCTGTATCTGAAAGCAGGTTACAACATAAGCCTACTTAGGGAACTCTAAATTTGGGGAGTGGATTTATGGCTCAACAGTAAAACAGAAAAGCTCTGCAAATAAACATTAAATTGTTTTGATAACATCAGATCTTCCTGGAAGTTACTGTTCATTAGACAGGTTTAATCCTCAAATTTATGTGCTCCTTTTCTAAACACATAGCAGGATTCTAAAGCTGTGATGTTAGGGAACAAGCAAAGTTTATTTTCAATAAATTTCAGGAATGTAAAAATAAAGTAATATAAAGCTTTGTCATGAGAGGGTTTTTTTTGATGTTTGTTTGTTTTTAATTTCTCCTTAGGTAGGATGTACTTACACCTGTATTTTAGAGCTTGCATAAAACAGTACATTCTGCCTTTTTTCCTTTTCTGGATGTGTGAGGATAATTCACCAAAGATCAAGGAATAGAAAAACGCCATATTTGAAATCCTTTATCAGCTACTTGTAGAAATGCGCTTTTTTTTTTTCTTAAGATTTTATTTATTTATTTGACAGACAGACATCACAAGTAGGCAGAGAGGCAGGCGCAGAGAGAGAGAGGAGGAAGCAGGCTCCCTGCTGAGCAGAGAGCCTGATATGGGGCCGATTCCAGGACCCCTGGGATCATGACCTGAGCTGAAGGCAGAGGCTTTAACCCACTGAGCCACCCAGGTGCCCCTGTAGAAATGCTTCTAAATCAGCCAAAGTTCATATTCTTGTACTGTGTTCTTTTCACTTTTGTCTTATAAGGCAGATACATAACAGGAAGGAATATGTGAGTGTAAATTAGGTTTTCATAGGGTAAGACCAAAACTATGAAGGGCAGCTGAGAAATGGTGGAAAATAACTGCTCAGTACTTGCCTCTTTGTAGATAATGTTGGTAAAATGGCTGGAATACACCAAGAGGAAGACAGATTTACTTAGCTGTTACTAAGTATAGCCTATCATGCAGTTGTGTTAAATCCAGGATAAAACCTAGACATCTCACCGCTGAAAAACTTATCTATCCTTTAGAGGAGATAAAGGTCTATAATTACATATGAGGCAAAAAAAAAAAAAAGAGAAGTAGGGGCAGAGTGCTATCAAAATTGGAGATTCTATTCGGTGGTCAAAAAGGACTTTGAGGATAGGTTTTAAGTTGAGTTTTAGATGGTTAGGATGGAGGCAGGGATCATGATTCCTAAGAGTAACAATTTGATATATTTGTAATATGCTGGATAATGTAAGCTCCATGAGAGCAGGATCTTTGTTTTGTTTTCTGTTGTGTCCTTAGCTGTAAAATAGAGGGGCGTAAAAGCTTTTAATGAGTATTTAATATCTCTGTACTTCAGAGCTGTTTTTTATTTTAAGAAAGCCTGTCTCATGTGTAAAGTGTTGATACTGCCACAAATCTTATGGGGTTAGAAAAGTTACATGAGATAATGCATATAAAGCACTTAGCCTTCTGGGACAAAGTGAGTATTCCTGAATATTTTCCATTAGGAGGCTAGGCCATCCTGTGTGAGAGTAGAGTGAGATAAGGAGTGGAAATGGGGACTGAGAAAACTGACCAAAGTATAAGGATTGGGAAGTGTGGATGGCCCAACTGAGATTGAAAAATTATATATTTGTAAGAGTTGATGACAATCACTCTGTGAGTGATAGGAGCAGTGGAAGGTTATTTAAGTAGTATAGAAATGTTTGGAGGTAGACTTACATGTCATTTTAGAGATTGCTTATTAGCAGAGAAAAGCACAGATGTGATTAAATAGCATTATTGCCTGTTTCTGAAACATTTTATAGTCGTCCCTAGCCAAGTCATAGAAGACAGACGACTTTTTTCCAGAAATAAAGATTGACATTGAATTGTGTTTAGTTGGAGAGAATGGATGGAGTCAATGATAGTACTAATGAGATCTTTGAAATAGCTAAAAATGGATCTAATGTGGTAAATGACAACCAAAAAGGGGGATATAAAAATTAAAAAGAACAGAGGGTATAATGAAGCATTTTAATGGTAATGGTGAAAGAGATGATGAATTTAAGTTGAAATCTTAGAGATGAGGTACTGAATGGAAGTTGTGGAAAGTTGTGGGAAATTTTAAGACTTGAGTTTCTTAGGAATCATCAGTATGGATGTTGGATTTGTAGAGGATGACAGCAGGAAGAAATGTCAAAAGAATATTTTCTTTTTTTAATTTTTAAAGATTTTATTTATTTGACAGAGAACGAGGCCACAAGTAGGCAAAGCAGCAGGCAGAGGGAGAGGGAGAAGCAGGCTCCCTGCTAAGCAGAGAGCGCCATGTGGAGCTTGATCCCAGGACCCTGGGATCATGACCTGAGCCTAAGGCAGACGCTTAACTGACTGAGCTACCCAGGTGCCCCTAAAAATAATTTTTAACTGATGAACATTTGCAAACAGTTTCAATTATAGAACACCAACTTTGTCCCCCAATTAAGTGAATTCCACCCCCCCCAAATTTCATACTTCCATGAGTAGATCTCTTTTACAAAAAAGTTTAGTCCATTATTTTTTGCTTCAAAAAGAAAAGGAATTGTGAAAACTCTTATAGTACTTATACTATCTTGGTTTTTTGGTTTTTTTTTTTTTTTTTTTTTGAAGACTTGTTTATTTTAGAGAGAGAGCTTGCAAGAGAGCACTTGTGGTGGGGGAGGGCAGAGTCAGAGGGAGAGAGAAAATCTCAGACTCCCTGTTGAGTGTAGAACCCCATGTGGAGCTCTATCCCAGAACCCTGAGATAATGACCTGAACTGAAACCATGAGTCCATTTGCTCAACTGACCACCCAGGTGCCCCTAGTTTCCTAGATTTTTGCCTCTTAGCTCAAAAGTCTAGAATATTTACTGTCTGCCCTTTACAGAGTAAGTGTGGGTATAAGGCAGAATTTAGGGAAGGTGATAATAAGCAGCTACGGATTTAAGAGGCCAGTAAGATCTGATGGCTGAGGAGCAGGGTTTTGAATCTACAATAGATAAGAGACAATACAAATTAAAAGCTATTAATGGAGTGGCAAGAAGAGGTTGGCATGCTAGGGAAAGATGTTTTCACGAGATTAGGTTCTATAGAGTACACTGAAAGGAAGCCTCGATTTTTTTTTTTTTTAAGTAAACTTTTTATCCAATATTACATTCATACAGAAAAGTGCCAAATATAAGCACCTTTTTTCAGAGTGAACCCACTTATGTGACCACCATCCAGATCAATAAATGAAACATTACAATATCCTAAAAACCTTCCCCTGATCCCTCTTAGTCACTACTCACACCTCCCAAAGGTAAGCGCTAGTCTGATCTAGAATAGTTTTGCCTGGTTTTGATTTTACGTATAGGAAATTAAGCATTGTACTGCTTTGTATGACTTCTTTTATTCAACATTGTGAGAGTCATCCAAGTTGGTAGGATAGCTGTAGTTCTTTGATTCGAATGCTGAATGTTAATCTGTTAGAGGGGTATATTACAGTTTAACCATTCTAATGTTGATAAACAAAATAGTACTGCCATGAACATTCTTGGAAATGTCCTTTGAATATTTGCACCCATTTCACTTGGGTATCAAGGAGCAGAATTACTGGGTCAAAAAGTATTTTTGATTTTAGAAGATGAAAACAGTTTTCCAAAGCAGTTGTACTTCTGCCAGAAGAGTAAGTGTTCATTTACTCTAAATCTACACCAACACTGGTATTGCCATTTTTTTGGTTTGTGTTTTCAATGTGGCTTAATTTGCATTTTCTGTACAATGAACGAAGTTGAGATATTTGGTTTGTTGGCTGTTTGGTTATACTCTTGTAAAGTGGCTATTAAAATTTTATAGCCATTTTCAGTTCTCTCTTTTCTTACTATTTTGTTAGAGTTCTTTGTAGAGTTTGGAAGATTCAGTTTTGATCTCATGGCTGTACCATTTGATCACCTTCATCTTTTTTACAGGCTTGAAATGTGGAATCTTCCTACATTTTTCTTCCCTTGACAAAACTGGATTTAGTATGCAAAGCTTTTGCTGAAGCTTTATCCTGATGACAGCGTATTTAAAAAAAAAAATTTTTTTATCTCCTTGAATACTATTATATAGGATCCTTACATTTTGCTCATTGCCCTAAACTTCACATTTATGTGAGTTTGCTAGTGTATTTATTTGGTCCTTGACCTATAGGTTAAATTGTTTCCTGACTTCCTTGCAAAAACCTGGTATGACATAGTTGACTTAGAGAATGGGTGCTAGTTCTGTTTTAGTGGTATGGATAGGGAAGGATCATAAAGGATTCAAATGATTTAGAAAAAATATATATGGGGGTAGACAAAAGGCCACCCCAAGGAGAGATGAGTAACTATCATGTGGATATGAGATGGTGAGAAGATAAAAAAATTTAGTTGATTACTAATTACCTGGTGTGGCAAGAAAACAACTACATGTGCTGTGCCTGTCTGTAGAGTTGGTGTGGTTTATCAGTTTGTTTGGGAGAACTTCGGCATACTCATTAGAACGTAATTTTCTCTTGCAGATATATAATGAAAAAGAATTATTACAAGGGAAATTGGATCTCCTTAGTGATACCAACATGGTAGACTTTGCTATGGATGTGTACAAAAACCTTTATTCTGATGATATTCCACATGGTAAGTTTTGTCAGCTTCTCTCATGAACTGAGGATGTGTGTTAAAGTTTTATGATTTATAAAAGAGCTTTAGTCAAAAGTCTTTAATAACTATTTGAATGGTTTAAAAGTTCTGTGAATGAAAGTTAACGTGAAGGTTACATGTCATCTAAAGTATATTATTTTCTCACCACAAAAGGTGTGAAACTTCTTTAAAACGTGAATTTCAAATATGTTCAGTTCATAGTATGTAACATCAGAATTGGGGTTATGAATCATATTGTCTCCTTAGAAATGATCTGAGAATGTTGCTGGTTTTGGCCCACTAACTTTTTCAGTTAGTATCTGTGTGCCTTAGAGACTTCTTTTCATCTTGAAGCATCTGGGTAGAGCCAAGGTTCTCAAAAGTATTGTTCCCAGTACCAGATCATCAGTGCACCTGGGGAGCTTGTTAGAAATGCAAATTTGGGGGTCATACCCCAGATCTACTTAATCAGAAACTGTTGGCTGAGGCCCAGCACTTAAATTGGAGAAATACTCTGGTATGGTGTTTTCTACATTCTTGTTTTCTGTGGTAATAGATGTTCCTTTAAAAAAAAAAAAGTTTTCCCGTAAGTTTGAAAAATGTATTATTTCTCTTATGAACCTGATATTTTAAAAAATTCTAAGAATGCTTTCAATAAAGAAATACAATTTACTTTGTTTAAATTGACATTTTCCAAAATTTGATCACAGATACCCTTTTATGTTTAAGAAACGCTGTTGTAGTAATCCTTTTAATATATAACACAAATTACTACACTAAATATTGTCACCTTTTTTAATTACAGTAAATGACAATAGCTCTTTAAGTTTTAGTTTGTGATGAAAAAGTTAGCTATTTCTTAGTGACAGTTTAAAACACGTCTGCAGGGTAGGTTATCTGCAAGTTTTCTCTGACTTTTTATAATACAGTTAAAAGAAACTAGAACTGGGTTTGAGAGATTACAGAATTAGATTTATAGTGAAAAGAGATTACTGACTGGATTTAAATTCCATTCAGCCTAATTGAAAATCTATAGTCATATGTAAACCCTCCCAGTCTCTGTTCAGAAACTCTGGGATAATATTCATCTGAGAACATTCAGTGAGAACAAATATAAAAACATGAAGCTTCTGAAATGTGGAATTAGATAATTGTTCCTTAGCAGCCACCCCTCCCCCAGACTGTATCTGCATATTCCTCAGTTTTCTTTAAGAATTAGAAGAAGATTCCCTCTTTAGGGAAAGAAAGAGGTACTAGAAAGAAAAGAAAATGGATCTGGGAGACTTATTGAGTTGGTGTTGCTGCCATATGAATATATTGGGGGTAAATAAATTTATGCATAATTTAAATAACTTGAAAATTTTCCAGAGACATCCTCATGGTGAGCAGTATAGTTTAACATTAGAGTACTCCTTTGCATTTTTAATTAGCTTTGAGAGAAAAAAGAACCACAGTTGTTGCACAACTTAAACAGCTTCAGGCAGAAACAGAACCAATTGTGAAGATGTTTGAGGATCCAGAAACTACAAGGCAGATGCAGTCAACCAGGTAACCTCCCTTAATTTGAATTCTGAAAATTCTCTTTTCTGGATTAAGACAAATGTTAATTCAAATTGTGGGGGAAATCAAGAGTGGGAGACAAACCATGAGAGACTGTGAACTCTGAGAGACAAACGGAGGGTTTTTGGGGGGCACTGGGGGGTGGGGTGAGACTGGTGGTGGGTATTGTGGAGGGCACCTGTTGCATGGAGCACTGGGTGTGGTGCACATAAAACAATGAATTTTGGAACACTGAAAAAAATTTTAAAAATTCAAATTTTGTCTAATATTCCATCATAAAATTCATGGCTTAATTGATACTTTATCTGTTTGTTTTCACTTATCCTTATGGTGTAGGGACCAGGAATTCCTTAATAAATAGTAATACTAATTTTATTTTTAACTTCTTTACCATTTATCCAAATCTGATTATGCTGGAGTGGTTTTGCCTTCTTCCTCTCTTTCTGGGGGACATTGGCAATGTCTGGTGACATTTTTACTTATCCTAATTGAAGGGGTGCTACTAGCACCCAGTAAGGAGAGGCCAGGGATGCTGCTCACCATCCTGCAATGCATAAGACAGTACCCTACCCCAGCAAAGAATTATCCAGCCCAGAAGTGTCAGTAGTACTGAGGTTGACGTACCTGTGCCTGGGCAGTACCAGGAGGGAAACCTGAGCTCACTTTATCACTTGGCTGCATTCTCTAGTATCTTTCCAACCTCATTGCCCAGCCCGGGAAGGGAGGGTAGTGTGGAGCTGATAAGGTTATTTTATTCTTAACTTCCTCTTAACTAGAAATAAACCTATTGCTTGGTTTCCCAAAAATGCATGTTGCCTCATTCTGACTTAATGTTTATCATTAATTGAAGCCCTTTGGGTTATTAGGAATCTTTAAAACAAAATCTTCTAAAATTGAATATTGTATAAATAAATGAATGAATGAATGAATGAATGAATGAATATTGTTGTGGTAAATCTTAGCTGCCAGTGTATTTACTAGAGAAATTGCTGAAGTTTTTGCCATGTTGTGTCTTTAATTCATACAATATGACCCAAACAAACTTTTAGGGAGATGAGCTCAAGTTTTCATTTATGATTTAGGGAAGTGTTAACCAGATAATTTTAAGCAAAACACCAAATAGTGCACAATTACTATACCATATTATAATGTAATCTACTACATCACTAACTACACCATGTTTTATCTATACAGGTAGATATATACCTATTACACAGATAGCTGTATCTTACAAAGCAATGATATATAGCTATGTGTATGTGTGCTTTACTTCTTATTACACTTAGAATATAATGGCTTAAAC
The DNA here is from genome assembly GCF_902655055.1 of Lutra lutra. NCBI lineage: Eukaryota > Metazoa > Chordata > Mammalia > Carnivora > Mustelidae > Lutra > Lutra lutra. The sequence continues at coordinate 30,718,793 of NC_062281.1, forward strand.
CCTCAGGTCATTTGTAAGTACACACAAAGGAACAGTTGAAATAATCCGGCTGGATTACAGGGTACAACAGAGCATTTAGAATTTAAGTTTTTTTTTTTTTTTTTAAAGATTTTATTTATTTTATTTGACAGACAGAGATCACAAGTAGGCAGAGAGGCAGGCAGAGAGAGAGAGGAAGGGAAGCAGGCTCCCTGCTGAGCAGAGAGCCCGATGCGGGGCTCGATCCCAGGACCCTGGGATCATGACCTGAGCCGAAGGCAGAGGCTTTAACCCACTGAGCCACCCAGGCGCCCCTAGAATTTAAGTTTTAAATTTAGTCTAGTCACTTAAATACTAGAAACTAATGTGATTACAGTATGAATCAAGATGAATATAGATTTATTTACCAATTATTAGAGAAGATTCCTTGCAGTTTAACATGCGTGGCATTGAGATAAATGAAAGGATGGAATTGTGTTTTAAAAACTTGCAAAGGAATAACCTCTTCCTTCCAATTCCTGTTTCTAAATTTCACTGAACAGGTAACATTTTACCTCTCATACTTTCCTGGAAATACCCAGTCAACCAAGGAACAGTGATTATGTATCTGAAAGATACAAGGAGTGTAACACAAAGTTACTCACTGTGATCCACAAGTGTTAAGTTTTTTTTGAAATCTTATGTTAAAATTTCATGCATATTTCATATTCAGTATTATGATATACTCATGTAATTTTGGTGATGATATATTCCTTCCCCATTAAATCTTCAGGTAAAATTATGCTCTGGAAAAACATACCATAGCATTCCCTCTGTGATAAGCATTAAAAGAATGTTTTCTTTTTTGAAAATGCCCAGTAAGCTGTGCCCATCTATCACTTGTTCCTTTATGTCTTTGTTGATCACTTTGTCTTTTACCAGCCTGCCTGGCAACATCTTAGTTATTATGCAAAGCCAATTTAAGAAAGGTTCAATTGGGTTGACACTGATACAGATAATAATTACAGTAGGGTGTGTGGCATCGATATGTAAGTTAAGCATAATTGTTTAATTTTGTAGTGTTCTGTTTATTTTATTCTGAAAGTCTTATTTCTAGAGTTTTAAGTATTAAGGTATTTAAATGGCTTTATGTGGGTTATAGAATAAACTTTGAATATGCTTATTTTGTTTTCTGTGACTTATAAAATGTAATAATTTTTGTTTCTAATTAAGAGATGGTCGGATGCTGTTTGATTACCTGGCGGACAAGCATGGTGTAAGTGGTATTTTAAAAATTTTCTTCAGTTGTGCTGTTTTAATAGGCTAATTAAAGAATAGTGCTGCTTAGATAGGTTTGAGGCTTGAAAGAGTATTATTTCTAGATTAATTTATTAAATATAAGACCTGGTATGTTTTTGAAACTTCAGTTTCTAAAAATTGATGCTGATGGGAAAATGAGGTGCTTATATTTAACTTTAGATCATAGAATTGTTCAAAACTTTTTATTTTTTCTAGAATAACCAAGGAATAGGTACTGTTTTATATTTCTGATGGATTAACAAAGAAAGATAGAATAAATTTGAATTAGAAATATTTTGAGCAATAGAATTGGGTAATATTTTGGCTGCCTTGTGGAATATAGTAATTCTTGATGTTATCAAGGTCTTCATAAATCCCCAGTAAAGGAATTTTATTATAGCCTTCTGTAGTCATTTCCCACTCTCCTTTCCTTTGTGTTAACTCAAAGTATGAGGATTTGCATATAATTAATTCTTTACTTGCATTCAAGTTTTATCTCTCATTTAACACCTGTAACAAGAGGTATGCTGATCACTGCGTAAATTATTCTTTCTGGTTTCCAAATATAATGTTTGGTATATTTGACAGTGTTCTAGTTCATAGCCCTTCTCTTACATTACTTTTACTTTGCTTGCATTGCTAGCTTTAAAAGTTGCTGTAATTTGGGGCTAGTTTTCACAGAGAACTGAAATTTACTTGTACATGTTATTGTACAGAATCACAAACCGTTACAGGGATTCATGCACTTGGTAGTTGTTTAAGCTCAGTCACTAACTGAGAACCTCACACCTCAGACCTTTCCCTGCAATTCAAATGCTCATTGCAACAAATTAGATATTGTTACAGTTCATAACTCTTTGAGACCAGAATTATGAATGATAAATCTGTCAGTTGATAATTCGTGTTCTAAGATTCATGTGTTTCTTCATGCTTTTTGTTTTATTTATTTTTTTTGTGACACTTGGGATATACTGAAAATACTGATGTCGGGGATATTTAAAGGAGTAAATGGTTTGAATTTTAAAATTCAGAGTTAAAAATATAACTGATGCTTTTTTTTTTCTTCTTTTAGTTTAGGCAGGAATATTTAGATACACTCTACAGGTATGCGAAATTCCAATATGAATGTGGGAATTACTCTGGAGCTGCAGAATATCTCTACTTCTTTAGAGTATTGGTAAGTAAATTGTTTTTCTTCTCTCAGATTTTGTAGGATTCTCCTGTTTTGTCAAAACATGTCTATAGATTTGAGTCTGTACATTTTCAAGAATCCTTGGTGAAAGGAGGAAAACTTTCCTCAACAAAGAACAAATAGAAGTGGGAAAGCTTGTATCAGGACCTCAGAATTTGAGGGAGAGTTAACTTGTCCTTGAAATACAGAAAGTAAGAGCTGCTAATTTATTACTTCATGTATAATTGTATGATTAGCATTAGCAAAATTCTGTCGTGATCAGTTTGTTAAATTACTCTGTAGCACAGTGAACAGCACATTGTGGATGCTTAATAAATATTTTTTTAATAAACCCATTATTCCTAATTTTAATTAAATATCTTAGGCTATATATATCCCCTGAGTTTGTTTCAAATAACTATGAAGTTCTAATGATATTTGAAAAAAAATTATGCCTTAATAGTAGCTTTTTTCCATTTACTTCTACCCTTAGCTATTAGAAAATAAAGCTCAATGATTTAATAATGTAAGAGGAAGGTGAGTTTGAATTGTACTATTAGAGCAAATTTCTAGCCATAAAGAACCCTGTTTGTTATTTTCATTTGCCTGTTTGACAAGCTCCTAGATTCAGTGCTTTAGTATGGGAAAAAGGAAAATTACATGAAGCCAAAGGAAAAAATCGGGCTTTTTTTTTTTTTTTTTTAAAGATTTTGTTTATTTGACAGAAAGATCACAAGTAGGTAGAGCGGCAGACAGAGAGAGAGGGAGAATCAGGCTTCCTGCTGAGCAGAGAGCCTGATGCAGGGCTCCATCCCAGGACCCTGGGACCATGACGTGAGCTGAAGGCAGAGGCTTTAACCCTCTGAGCCACCCAGGCGCCCCAAAATCAGGCTTTCAAATGAAAATTTTTTTTTCTCATTCTGCCGTCTGTGTAGGTAATTGTATCAGTGCCTTCTGGAGTTATCGAAATGCCCTTGTTTTAACTAGCTTCTTATTTGAGAAATTATAATTTGTTCCTCATTTTGGGTTAGTCCGCAAGTACCTAAGTCTCTGATTTATCTAGTTAATCCTAGATGTTGGGAAATGATCTCTAAAGACAGGGACTTACTGTTTTCTAACCTTGGAAGAGTCTGTTTCTTCTGTCTCTGCTTTCTGGTGCCTTTATTCTTTTAGCCCCATATACCTGTCAGAAAGAAAAGACTTATGGCTTCTATCTTTGGTTGTTTTTTTGGAAATTAAATATTCCTTTTTGGGGGAGCTGGGAAGGGAAGAGATTGGTGTTTTATTAATACTGCTAATTTCTACACTTAAAAAGTAGTTAACTTCGTTTTTTAAAGCTACCATCCTTCCTTCAAAAGGAAATAAAGATTCTCAGTTTATTTCAAAGTTTGATTTGAAACATACTTATTTTCTCTTACTTTGTGAATATTCTTAATTTACAGATTAGCTGTGGTTAGTTTGCAAGTGCATTGAAGGTAATCGGTGATGCTAAACTTGTAGTGGCTTATCAGAAAATTCCATCAGTTTTACTTTGAATATTATGAAGGATTTAGGAGAGCAAAAGTTGATTACTTTGGAAATGTAAACAGCTTAAACCAGGATTGTAAAATCAGAAGCCTGATATGATTACAGCTACATGAAAAGAGTTGGTTATTCATATCATTTGTTAATGCTGGGAGTGAATTTTGAGAATGAAGATTTAGTGTCATGTTAGAGTTCTAGCACAGTAAATTTATTGTTGCTGGTTGGTGAGTGAATGTGCCATTTTGCTAAGACATGGAAACTTAAGGTAACTGCTGGAAATCCAGATACTGAAACTCTTCTAGCATATCCACCCTTGAAAGCAGGTTGGTATGAAGAGCCAACTGTACTGACATGGACTTGAGCCAGAGTAGTACGCATGAAACTTTGGGGGATTAAAAAACTTCCTCTGCTGCTACAAAAACCTTTTATCCTAACAAATATAACGTATTCTAGTTTTAACAGTATATTATATTTATGTAGTGTAGTTTTATAATTAGTCTGAAAATGTTTACAAATGATAGGCATATATACTTAAAGGTTTGTGAAGTTTTTTTGTTTCCTTTTAAATATGAAGATCCTACTTTGTTCCCTAACTTAAAAAAAATTCTCAGTTTTAAGCTTTTGCATTGTTGAAATTCAAAGGGCATTTGGTTGGATGATTGATTACCATGATTTGAACACAAAAATCAATGTTTTACATTAAGAGTAGTTAAAATCTAGTGATTGGGTAGTGCTTAGAAATTATGTGAAATTTATTTTAAATTTATGTCCCATCTGTGTGACAAAACATTGAATAGTTGGGAGTTGGCATATTGATAGGGGCTAACCAAGCTAGTTTTAAACAAGGGATAATTTTACTTCTCTTTTTCTTTTGTTTAGATAGGCACTAAAATATATGTATTTGTTCAAAATCTTGTTAATAGTAAAGATTAAAAATCCTGAATTGGATTTGGGATGAAAAATGTCTGTGTTTTACATATTAGTTATTTACTTTGGTTTTTTTGTAATACCAGTTTTTTCATTTCTAAATGCTTGTCTGGTGGTTGGTTATTCTTTTAAATCTATAGTTAGGGAAACATAAGCTATGAAAGAACCATTGTAACTATGATCTGAGATTAGAATTTGACTCTCCAGGTGACCTATTGTAGGTCAGTTTTGTGTAAATTAAAGCTATGTGACCCCAGAATGTACCTTTATTTTTAAAAAATTTGATGGATTTTAGAATACATCAAGGAATATTTACCTGCATCCTATTTGATTGTGTTCTAAGAAATGAATTAATTTGGAATGAAATAGTGGAGAAGAGTTGGTAAAGATTTTTGAACGTTTTGGTTTTAAAAGTTACTACAAAAATAAATAAAAGGGATTAACACTGTTTTTTAATTATTTTGTTAAAATCTGCCTTCTCTGTCCCTTTGGTCTGACTCAATATAATTCTCCCTTCATCCAGGAGATATTTAAAATGAAAGTGATTTTAAGATGCTAGAACTATTGGTGATCATATTTTAGTAGTGTAATTTTTGTTATTCTTTTCACTCAGAATTTAAAATTTATCTTCTCTAAGTACATGTCATTTGATTTGAACGTACTTTTCCTTGACTGAAGAAAGCTTTAGTAATGATGACTCTTGGAAGTTTTGGGTCTGATGTGCCCTATTTGATAATGTTGGTATAAAAGATGTCTGTTTCATATTGATTTTCAGGTGCACAATTTATCACATTTTACTATCAAACTGGAATGTGTCTTGAATTGGTTGTGATTTAGAAACATAAATTAAAAAAAAAAACTTCTAGGGGTACCTGGGTGGCTTAGTTAAGTGTCTGCCTTCAGCTCAGGTCAGAGGATCTAGCCCTGCAATGGCCTCCCTGCTCCGTGGGGAGCCTGCTTCTCCCTCTCCCTCTGCCTGCCACTCTGCCAGCTTCTGCTTTCTCTTGCTATCTCTGTCAAATAAATAAAATCTTTTTTCTTTAATTTTTTTTTTAAAGATTTTATTGTTTGATGGAGATAGCGAGAGAGAGAGAGAGCACACAAGCACAGGGAGTGGCAGGCAGAGGGAGAGGGAGAGAAGCAGGCTCTCTGCTAAGCAAGGAGCCTGGGATCATGATCTGAGCTAAAGGCAGATGCTTAACCGACTGAGCCACCCAGGCACTCTGAGCTGATACTTTTAGTAAATTGAGCTAAATGGAAACTGAATCAGTTTAACCAGTGTGATCCAATAAGGACTTAGGTAATTACTGTTTGGGGTAGAAAGTTACAGGTCTTTTAGTAGGCTAGGTGGCTATGTAAGGTATAAAATATACAGTATCTTTTTTTCCCTAGAATATTTAGAATTTAATTAATTGTGATTGCTTAAACAGGTTCCAGCAACAGATAGAAATGCTTTGAGTTCACTCTGGGGAAAACTGGCCTCTGAAATCTTAATGCAGAATTGGGATGCAGCTATGGAAGACCTTACACGATTGAAAGAGACCATAGATAACAATGTGAGTTACATTTTCCAGGGTGATTCTCTGAAATATTTATGTACCCTTCATACTTTCTGATAAGGAAAACACTGTGTACCTTTTTTTTTTTTTTTTTTTTTTTTTTTGTAAAGGGGGTGTTGGGGAGGGAGGAATGGGAAAAAAAAAGGAGAAGGGTGAAAGGAGGGAGGAAAGGGAAAAAAATGTTCAGATTAGCTTTTGTTGACTTGACATAAAATTACAGTGGATTAGTAGGTTGACTCGTTTCACTGAATCTCCCTAAAAGAAGCTGTCAGACTGTATTTGGCTCTTAGAGATAAGAACTCAAGTTTTCATTTCTCCTACAGCTACTGCACCTTTTTTATTTGTACAGTGAAAATGGCATAATTCTATTAGTACCAGCTCAGTGATAGGTCCTCAGTAAAGTCCTGTGTAGAAGGTAACAGTTTTCACCTACAGTTATATCTAATAAAACTACTTATGGAGTATTGAGTTCAGTCCTTTTAAAATGTTTTCTGAAATAAGTATAATTTATAGCTTCTGTAAAAATGACTTAGCAGACGTTATTGAATCTATTTCTTAGAGCAGGGAGGTAATTTCTAATGTTGAGGTACGTGCAGAGGGTCTAGGGGATAGGACTTAGATCATAATGGCCATAGAGCATGCCTCAGAAAGTTCTCATTTCTAACTAAAATTTGGAGATCAGTGATGTTTATTCTGTTGCCTCTTTCTCATATATTAAGATTTCCTATGCATGTATTTTTTAACCCTCTAGTCTGTGAGTTCTCCACTTCAGTCTCTTCAGCAGCGAACGTGGCTCATCCACTGGTCTCTGTTTGTTTTCTTCAACCACCCCAAAGGGCGTGATAACATAATTGATCTCTTCCTTTACCAGCCACAGTAAGTTCTTTCACTGCATAATTCTGGCTTTCGTTATATGAAATTACATGGATTTTTTTTTTTAAACTTAAAAATGTACTTCTCTCTAACCTTTGAATTTGTTGTCAACCTTTTTTCCCCCTGTACATGGTAGATTGGCTTGTTAATTGAAAAAGCCTACATGGGGGTGCCTGGGTGCCTCAGTTAAGCGTCTGCCTTTGGCTCAGGTTATGATACCAGGATCCTAGGATTGAGCCCCACATGGGGCTTGCATGCTTCTCCTTCTCCCTTTGCCACTCCCTCTGCTTGTGTTCCCTCTTTCTCTCTCTCTCTCAAATAAATAAATAAAATCTTTAAAAAAAAAAAAAAGCTTATGTGTAACTCAAGTAAATTATTTGAAGAAAGTATATTTTAAGTCTGTTGAAGAGCTATTTAGTGTAGTTCCTGTGCCATCAGAATAGGCGTCGTGTAGAATCTCATGATTCTGCCTTACCCTAGAAGAACTAAATAAGAATCTGCATCTTAACAGGATTCCAGGTAATTAACATATTAATGAAAGCTTTAGAATTAGGGCTCCAGGCCAGATTACATGGAAGAAATGTATACATCCCAGAATCCGTTATATCATTGCTCAATTATCCAACCTTTGGTGCTAAGAAATTAACTATTTCATGAATTAAACTATTCTGTTTTTAGCTGCAAATCATTTTTAAAAATTTATTTTTCCATTTGAGCTTAAGTGCCTTTGAATCTTCTAATTCCTTATTGGGTTAGAACAACAGAAAACAAAATTGCTTGGTAGAAACACTTAGATAATTGAAGATAATTTTTCTTTATCTCTTCCTTCAGGCTAAATATCTATGATTTTATCAAGTGTGTAATTTTTCAGACTCTTTAGTATTTTGATTGCCCTTCTTAGATAACTGCTGGTTAATCCATAATCATCTTGAAATACGGATCTTCAAAATTCTATGATTGTTACTTGAGTTTTATAGATTACAGGGGCAATATTAGCTTCTTGACCTGTATGTGTGCTTAGATAAACCTAGTTCAGGATTGGAGTAACTAGCATTTGGTTCATGGTATGGCTTATATTGACTATATTGTTAGCTAAATAAACTTCATATAAACATTCTTGAGCCGTACATTTGTTAAATGTTAATCTAAGTGAAGATATAGTTGTTACATTTCACTTGATTTCTGCTTATTATTTTCTGTCAAATTATGATTTTAATGTTTTTCTCTAAAATGCATGTATACTTTATAAAGGTATAGCTTAGACATAGATGGTGTAATACCCTTCTGAATTAAACATCAATGAAGATTGAATAAGCTGTTTTTAAGTTGTTTTATAGTTTTCAAAGTCTTGGAAATATCTATGGCAATATTTTTGGAGAAGTTGATGGGATATTCTAAACTGAGCCATATAAATAAATGTGACGTTAATTAATAAATGTACTTTAATAAATGTACATTAAATGTTCATTTTAGTAAGATTTTTTAAGACTAAAATATTTGACCTCTTTAGGGAGTTAATGTAATCAATAGCACTTTGAAAAATAAGAGAAATTGGGGCACCTGGGTGGCTCAGTTGGTTGAGCGACTGCCTTCGGCTTGGGTCATGATCCTGGAGTCCCGGGATTGAGTCCCACATCGGGCTCCCTGCTCGGCAGGGAATCTGCTTCTCCTGTTGACCTCTCTCCTCTCTTGCTCTCTCTCTCTCTCTCTCTCTCAAATAAATAAATAAAATCTTAAAAAAAGAAAATTAAAAAAAAGAAAAGAAAAATAAGAGAAATTAAGTTATTAGTGGTAATGCAGATGAAAAATACTCAGGCATCTGAGAAATACCAGTATTTTTTTGTGGAGAACCAGGGAACCATTTTTGAATGGTATATGTTCTGTTCTCTGCATTAAATGCTAAATATTCCCCTGGATCTGCTAAAAAGAAGCAGTCTTAAACAGAAATAGTCTGTTTTATTTTTCATGTTAACTTGGCAGTGTAAGTTCAGTATTAATAGTATTTTAACGACATGTTGACCCAGTATGTTAAACATAGGCAGAGGAGTTTTTGTAACAGGAAGTTCCGCTTTTCTTTCTTCAAAAAAAAGAAAAAAAAAATAATGGCATTAGGTAAGATAAAAGACAATAATACATGATCTTTGCATCCCATTTTAAGTATAAATGATAAGAGGTGAAATTTTATAATTTTACGTTATATTTTTTTATTAGAGGTATTTTATGGTACTTAAGTATGCCTTCTAGATTCACATTATTCGCTGATGTGTACATATAGCCTCATTCTAAGCTTTTATTCCATAAATCCTGTTTGTGGGAAGTTCACTGTTGAAATTATATATATACAGTTTTTAAATTGTATTTATTATATATTTTGCCATTTGCTGAATGCCATGATAAATTGTTTATAATCTGAAAAGGTATATAAATCATAGTCTGTATGTTGAATTAAGTAAAAGCTAGTGGAAAAAATTTTAAAAACCAGAAACAATTGTACATTAAAGTAAGATCCTATAAGGGTATAATACTTGGCTCTGGGCTTTAGTATAGTAAACTCAGTTGATTTTAAGTACTCTTAAAGCAGCCTTCCTTCTCTTGGCTTCCTATGTGTAAAACTTACAGGGTCAGAACTCTTAACACTTATACTTCTCATTATGAATTACTGATGGTATTCTGGTTTATAAATCAGTCTTGCTGAGACTGGTTCAGTTTTGTTCTTCATAAATCGACCTTTAAGCCAGATAAAGCTTCTTTAGAGTATTTGGAATCGGGGTGCCTGGGTGGCTCAGTGGGTTGGGCCTCTGCCTTTGGGTCGGGTCATGGTGTCTGGGTCCTGGGATCCAGCCCTGCATTGGGCTCTCTGCTCAGCAGGGAGCCTGTTTCCCCCTCTCTCTCTGCCTGCCTTTCTGCCTGCTTGTGATCTCTCTCTCTCTCTCTGTCAAATAAATAAATAAAATCTTAAAAAATTTACAAAAGTAAAGTACTTGGAATCAGAATGGAAGGTGAATTTGGACTGTACTGTTGTTAATGGCACCATCAGGTTAAGCTGGCCTAACCTATCTATCTTCACAGTAAGACTGTTCTTTCACTAGGACCAAATAATGAACATTTTTTTTGACTTGTCACCCTAAATATTTGGATGGGCATTTCCAAGATTTGCTTTTTTATTTCTCTTTTCATGATTCCACTTCAGATCAATACTTCTCACTGTGTTCTTACCCCCACCCCCATTCTAATTTAAATATGTTAATGTCTTTTATCAAGTTCTTAAGTCTTTCCTGATCTGGTGGCTTTCTCTTATCAGAGATTGAATTGATTAATCTCTTTCTGCTGTGGTGCATTGTTAATTTAATCTTCTCAAGGCAGTGATTCTTGAGAAGTACCCTTTTGAGAAGTACTTTATGCAGCCATTACATTTTAGAAGAGGCTTTTTCATTTGTGACACTGACAATTACAATCTCATGCAATAGTTGAGACATACCAGTGTTGTCTGAATCTGGAGTATCCAGGAAAATGACTAATAAATCATTGCAAGAAATTTGGAAATGTTGGTTAGTAAAATAGTTACATACCTGTCCTTAATGTTGAACTATCTATGTATCTTACAGAAAAGATGTTTTCTGAGAATATTCAAAAAGAATTAAGGATATACTTCTCAGTATTTATGGAGATTAACCAGACATGCATTCAGATGAAAAGAGATTAAAAATAACACTAACGTTAGTATTTTGTCTGTGTTCTGATTAATAAATTCTGTAAGATTGTCTTAAGAGTTGATTGATATCCCCAAAATTCCGTCTGGGAGGAAGAGCCTTTTCTGAATGAGCAGATTTGACCCAGTCGTTGGCCCGTAACACCTGCCTGTAATCTTGATACTTAGGGGATGGGTTAAGGTTAAGGACAGCTCTCCTGAAGTAAGCCATAGGAACTATTATAAATTGGCTTTCCATGATACTACTTATTTGTAGGCCCACTCTTCCGTGTTTTTTTTGCAGTTACATGTGTATTTAGGAAGTAATATTAAATTTAACAAGCTCTTTGAATATTTTCAAGTAATGAAGCATGCAAACAAGAAAAATAAAAGTATTCAAACCCACTGAAAATTCTGTAATACAAGAGGGGAACGATATGGATCAATTCCTGACAGCCTTATGGATTATATGAAATTTAGAAGGTATATAGAATATGTTTAATTAGTAGAACCATTTGTTATGGATACTAGAAATACAAAGGTAATTCAGTTGAGATTGCAGAAAGTGTTATGATAAAAATCAAACTGGGGCTCCTGGGTGGCTCAGTGGATTAAGCATCTGCTCCACGGAGAATCTGCTTCTCCCTCTCCTGCCGCCCCTCCCCCCACTCATGCTCTAGCTCATGCTCTCTTTCTCTGAAATAAATAAAATTTTTTTAAAGATCTTATTTATTTATTTGGCAGATAGAGACAGCAAGAGAGGGAACAGAAGCAGGGGGAGTGGGAGAGGGAGAAGCAGGCTTCCCACCGAGCAGGGAGCCCATTGTGGGGCTCAGTCCCAGGACCCTGGGATCATGACCTGAGCCAAAGGCAGATTCTTATGACTGAGCCACCCAGGCACCCCTGAAATAAATAAAATCTTTAAAAATAAAACAAATTAAAAAAAAAAAGAAACTTTAGAAGTCAGTTTTAAAATGTAAAAAAAAAAAATTAAATTAAATTAAATTAAATACACTTTGCAAAAAGTAATAATATAGAAAGATAGATTATGCACCTGAGTGGCACTAGATGTTATAGGGATTTGTCTAATTTCCTAAAACTGGGAAATTGAAAATAATTTGGTAATTGACAAGTAGTAAATTGATCATAGTTGACTGATTTTTTTAGAGAATAACTTAAAAACAAAAGTTTAGTGAGAGTAGTGAGTGGCATTGTGTTACATTTTTGCAGGCTTTTCATTTTCTGGCATAAACTACATTTTTCCTACCTGATATTATTTTGTCTGAAGGATATGAAGAAAACCTAGCCTTACACATACAGAGTTACAAAAAAACTGTTTTAGTAGCCTTTTCAGATAGTTGTGAATATTCTTTTTTGGTAATCAACAAAAGTCAACAAGTGTAGCACTTTAAAAGTTATTATAAGTGGAATCGGAAGGAAACCTTATTCAGTTTTTTTAATCTCAGTGATACTGGTAGTCTGAACTATAGTGGTCAGTCTTGCACCTTAATGGATCTTGTACCGGTGCCTGTATAATATCATCCATTGGTTGTTTGGGAAATGTTAGAGCCATGAGCTTTGCAGGTATTCCAGATATGTTGACATACATACAGTATTTAAAAAAAAAAATCACCCATTAGTATCACCACTAAATCTATTAGAAAAGGCTCAACATACTGGTTAGTAGTCAAGCTCTTGGTGACATATTTTCCAAAATTCTTCTTTTTTAGGAAAGATCTAATTTTACCATTTGTTTTTCTTTACGTTTCGGCTGGCTTTATTTTCTAGAAAATGTCTGCCAGATACCCAGTTCTGAATAGCTTTGGTTTATCAGTGATTCATTGTTTCAAGTAAAAGTAATGTTCTGTGAGAAAAACAGTTAAGCTTACAACTCAGTTGTACAAGTGCTTTTCATTAAGATAACTGTAACACAAAAGTATATAGCAGAAGAGCATTACACATACTTCCCATTAAGTCATACAGATTATTAAAAAGATTAGTATGCAGGGGTTGGGTTTTTTTTTTTTTTAATTAACAATCTGTACTGCCTAATCAAGGGTGTAGTTGCAACTTGCGTTTTTTTTTTAAACTGCAAGAGTGTGGTAGTGGAAAAAAAAAACACAACAGTTACTACCAGCATAGAATGCCATTATCCTTATTTGTTCTAAGGTACTCAGAATGTCATTTGTTTGTTTGTTTACAATTCAGTGAATTTTAGTAACTTTGCCAAGAATTGGCACCATCACCATAGATCAGTTTTTGAACATTTTCAGCTGCTCAATAAGAATCTTTATAGCTTTGGAACTTTTTTAAAACAGAAACAGCCTTTTACCACAATGTGGAAAATAAACTGCTCCCGTAGGATTACAGCTTTCATTTTTCACTGAAATATTGTGCTTCCTTCTCACTCTGTAAGGTCAGGTTACCATCAGTAGTCTTCCTCAATAGTAATGTCTCCATGGCATGTTTTGAGTTTTGCTTGATTCTGACTTTTTTCATATTAGAATATACCTAGTTGGCTTGACAGATCATTGTTTCAGCCATTTTTCTAGGTTGTATATTCTTCAAGTGGCATAGCTACTAGTAAGGAGTGAGTAATTTGCATTTGTCTGTAGTTAGTATGTGCTTTTCAGTTATCTTTGATAAATAGTGAAAAGTGGTGAAGTTATATTTTTCCTGCTTTCAATTTCTAATAGCACAGTAATACAATTAAATGTGGCTCATTGAGTATATTAATTGATAAAATTGTTAATATGATAGTTTATGTAGATTGTGGACTTCAGGACTTTTATAAAATAAAAAGTACTTTGTGGATAATTTGTACTTTGTCCTTGAAGTGAAAGTTTAGGTGCCAGTGCAGGTTAAATAAAGTCTCTTACATCATATATATTACCATTTCTGCAGTTAGGTATTCTGAATCCAAAATGGAGATGATTTGCATATTTGAAAAATGTTGAACTTTTAAATGTAACGTTATATATAAAGATAAGGTATCAGGCGTAAGAGAAGTGTTCATAGACTATTAAGAGATGAGGCTTTGCCACTAAAGGTAGATGCTATTAGAGAAAAGAATGCATTTGTAATAGAATGCCCTAGTTATTACTCTACAGCTGTAAAAAGAAAGATTCAAAGTTAAGTTTGAATTATATACTCCATTGAGTGTTTTCTAAATAAAAATAATGTAAACACCCTAAGAAATTTCAAGTTTTACTGTTAATAGTCAGCTGGGGAGTAGTCAGAAATTGTCCTGACCTTTCCATCTTTATCTTTCCTATTTTCTAATTGTTACTGATGAGAAGATTCTTTTTCATATAGGTATTTTACCTATATTTTAGCTCAGGATGATGACCTTTAAGATTTCTGTCTAAAATATAAAATAATAGGGGTGCCTGGGTGGCTCAGTGGGTTAAGCGACTAACTCTTGATCTCAGCTCAGGTCTTGATCTCAGGATCTTGAGTTCAAGTCCCGTGTTGGGCTCCACAGAGCCTATGGAAAAAAAAGAAGAAAAAAGAAAATTAGTAACATTAGATTTCAAGAATAAGGGTGTTACAGCCTCTGTTCTTAAATAGTTTATAATCCAGACAAATAATACAAGAAATAGCCTGAGAACATATTTAACTAAGTACTGATAGTATTGTGCATTATAAACACAGGGTAAGTATAACAACTACCGGTTAAGATCTGCAAAGGTTAGAAGAGTCCAGTAAAGATGAAAACTGACCCTTAAATTTCAGTTGACAGGAAGGGAGATGGTAAGAAAGAAATAGAACAAAAGAGCACAGCGGACATATGTAGACTGTTAAACCACATCTGTGGTTTTGCTTATATTTGAACTAAAAATACATCATCACTAATCCTACAAGATTGTGAATGAAGATAACTTCATAAGAGTCACTCTTAATCCCTACTCCCCTTCCTTATGTATTGATCTATGTAGGTGAATACATAGGAAGGATCACTTCTGTTCCACTAGGTATGGAGTCCCTGCTATGTTTAGAAGTCAGGACCCATGGTAATACTATATATTAGGAATCTGGACCGTGAGCTAAATCTGGCTCACTGCCTTTTTTCTTAAGACCTGTTATCTACCTAAGAAGGACTTTTACGTTTTGAATGGTTAAAGAAGGGGCACCTGGGTGGCTCAGTCGGTTGAGTGTCTGCCTTTGGCTCAGGTCATGATCCCAGGGTTCCCAGGGATCGAGCCCAACTTTGGGCTCCCTGCTTAGTGGGAAGCCTACTTCTCCCTCTCCCCCCCCCCCCCCCCCGCCTTGTGCTCTCAATCTCTCATTCTCTCTCAAAATCTTAAAAAAAATGGTTGAAAAAAGAAAAATATTTTGTGACATATAAAATATGAGACTACAGTTTTAGTGTCCATAAATTGTATTGGAACACAGCCAGCATCATTGATCTGTATAGTGTCTTTGGCTGCTTTTAAACTGTAAGGGCAGAGTTGAGTTGTGACAGGGGTCATACAGTGTTGCACCCTTGTTGCTTCACACTGCTACTCAGTGATGCCATTGTGCAGTTACACCTGGCCGATGTTTCAAGGGCCCTGTGTATTGCCATACTGCAACACTTTATCACCAGTGCATACCCATCATGTCAGAACAAGAAAATTGGACTTCAGAAACGCTTTTAAAGCAAAGTGGAGTGGAGATTATTTTGTTTGAACTAGAAAGCAAAGCACTGAATTGACACTATAGGTATGCTAAAAGAACACAGTTTAATTCACATTGCAAGACTGTAAGCCCTCATTATAATCCAACGGACAGCAAAGCAACTATCAGAAAAATCAGAAATTTAAAACAGTATTTCATCATAGCAGAATTTCCCCACAAAAATTAATGAAAATGAGGCTTCAAGCAGGTAAGTTTCTAAGTGGCTTTTGTTTAGCCAGGTAGGGAAAGCCATTTACCAGTGGTGATTCTAAATCATGTTCAGTTGCAGCAGCCAAAGAAATAATGTCCAGAGAAAATGAACTTGTTTAAAAATATTAGCTTTTTGCTGAGGACAGTTACTCAAAGTTGAAGTTATCTGGAGCAACATCAGTCAATTATAAAACAAGGCACATGATTTTTAGTGATTTTCCTTGGCTCTTGAGGAGTCAACAGATTTTACTAATGTGGCCCAGTTGTTGATTTGAGGAATCAGTGTTGGATTTGAAGTGACTAAAGAATATGCCTTTATGAATAAATAGTCTATGTGGAAGAGCTTACAGGTGAAAATATTTTCAAAGTTGATAAAACACTAATTTAGTACAACCCGAAGTGGAATCTGCTAAGATGTCTTAAAACTTGGTGGCAAATACGTATGGAGGATTAAAAAAAAAGGTTGTTAAAAGCCTATGGTTATTCATTACATTATTCATCACCAGGTACTTTGTGGAAAATACTTGAATCTGTGGTGTGTTATTTCAGTCTTTCTGTCTGACTCTATCTTTCCTTCAAGAGAGTGAGTGAGCAGGGGGGAAGGGCAGAGGGAGAGGAAGAAGTAGAATCTTAAGCAGGCCCCACACCCAGTATGGAGCCCAGCCATGTCAATCTCACCGCCCTGAGATTGTGCTTTGAGCTGAAATAAAGAGTTGGATGCTTGACTGCCTGCGCCACCCAGGTATCCCATGTGGTGTATTTTTGAACCATTTTTGTCAACTGAGCCTCTTTTCCTCCTGTGGACTTAACTGTTATCAATCCATGAATTTTTGTCAGAAATAGAATATCTTGACTTACTCTACTTAACAACAGGTAGGTGGCTTAGCCTTAGCAACGGCTAAGATTGGATTTTTTTCTGAATGAGAAAAATTGCGCTCAGACATTATTTTCAAGCCTTGGGTGGCTCTGGAAATCAACTTCTGCTGTAACTTAATTTATTAATGTTTCTTAATTCACCCTAAAATTACTAAACAAAATAGTATTTATATGGAAAACTATATTGCAGTAGTCACTTCAGTGACAATTAACATAGCATGAATAACAAGAAATGTCCAGCTGCTTTATGTTTTCTGTTCTTTCACATGGTAGAACAAGAAAGGAGACCTTCATTCCCACACAGATTTGCAGCAGATAGATTTTTTAAGCTGAAATTATAATTCCAGAAAGTTTTAGACCTCACTGTAAACACAAGGGAAATTTCCATATTTCAAAATTCACTTAACTGTGCTGTTGAATTGGAAGTGATTTATCTGTAGTGTAATGTACCCTAAGGGACAATATGAAAAGAAGAGTTGAACAGTTCAGTAATGCCTTCCAGGTGATAAGTATGATAAATTAAAATCCTGTTTCTATCAATTGGTACCAGTTTTTGGTAGTACTAGGTTCATGAAAAACATTTACAAAGACCGAGTATGTAAATTTTCATTAGAGAACAGCATTAACAGAGAAACATTTGCAATAAATTTTAGTGTTAGGATTTCTAACTTTGAATGCAATTAAGCAAAATTGTCCCCAGTAGATAAATGCTGTTCTTCTCATTAGTAGATAAATTATAAAAAATCATACTCCACTCTTAATATTTTGAGTTTTATCAATAAAATGTTTTGGAAATTTTTTTTTTATATATAAGTACTTGTGCAATATTTTCAATTATGCCTCCTGGCCTGCAAAACCTAAAATACTTATTATCTGGCTTTTTACTAAAGTTTTGCTAACCCCTACCATAAACTCTCAAAGAGAGTGGGATATGATTTCCCAAGAAGTTACCCTCCATTAAAAACAGTGAAGATACATGTGATGCAGTGATACAAAGCTAGGATAAGTAAAATATGTTTAACATTTTATACAATAAATTTAGTTTTTTAAACCATATGGATAAGTTTATGAGTTCCAGAAATGCTTACTAAAATTACTTACTTCAAAATCAGTATTGAGAAAATAGTCAGCCTTTCCTGTGCTTGTGCATGACGTCTCTGGCAAGAGACTATTGAGACAAAGAATTATTCTGAATGAAGGTTGCAATTTAAAAATTTCTACCTGAAAGTCAGGCCTAATATTTCAGATAATGAAACTTTTAGCTGATTTATTTAGTCATTTTTTCCTAGAAATTGGTTTATTCTTGAGTGGGTATTGATTCTTTTTATTCCCTGCCTTATTTAGAGGGAATTTAAGGAGAGACTAAACATTAGCTGTTAGACTACTGTCAGATTCTGGTGTCTTATATGGAGTTGAAACAACATTTTATGGGGAATCTACAGTGTAATGAAATATAAAGATTTATTAATATCATAGTTTAGAAAAATCTGGAAGATACGATATCTAAGCTGGATCTTGAAGGATGGCTAGAGTTTAGGCTTTCAGAGGGATGTGTTTGGGAGAACAGTCTATGGAGTGAGCTAGATACACTAGAAAAACGAGAAGCAGTCAATGATGGTCTGGTGGGAGATGAAGCTGGGTGGTACTTTGAGGTTTATATATTCAGTCAAGAGGAATGGACTTTATTGACATGTATTTCCAAGGTTGGCATAGTGCCTGACACTCAGAGGTACTTCTTGGATAAAAATCAGGGAGCTATTTAAAGAGTTGAACAGGAGGAATACAACATAAACACCGAATGACAGAGGACGACCAGGTGCCGATGTTCAGACTGGCAGGATTTGTTAAATATTAGCAATGGCCCTGTTGATATTTGTCTGATATATAATCCTTCTCTAATTCCCAGTGCTACCAATTTAGCCAAAGCCTTATAATACTGTAACAGTTTACTTTTCCCTATAGTTTTCAGTCTTTCATCATCTGAATCTTTATTTAATGCCTCATTTTCTGATTATGATGACTGATCTACACATAGAAGGTTTTGACACATTTTTCCCAAAGGGTGAATGACTGAAAGTCATAGCTTAGCAGCCTTTTGGAACAGACAGCACATACAGAGGCCTTCCAAAATCCTTTTACTCAATAATAATAGGATTATTTACCTCTGAAATCAATCTTGCAATTCACTTCATACTGGGGGGATACAAGCTGGCATTCTCTGCAGACTTCTGTTTTTTCATTTCCTTGAAGGTGATAGTCTTGTAATATCATTAAGTGTTTGCAGTTACACGTTACTGAAGCAGTGCAGTGTAATGGGCTGTTCAAGTGTTTCTTTAAATCACATGTGGTTACAGATTTAGAGAAACTGGGTAAATTATTAATATTAAATTTAAAAATATTAAAGTTTTTAATATTTTTACCTTAGGTATCTTAATGCAATTCAGACAATGTGTCCACATATTCTGCGCTATTTGACTACAGCCGTCATAACAAACAAAGATGTTCGGAAACGCCGACAGGTGCTAAAAGATCTTGTTAAAGTTATTCAGCAGGTAAAAACTAAAATCTTTATTGAGTTTTATAAATCTGTCCAAGCTAGGTGTAGTATCTGTTCCTAGAGTAAGACTCATAATTCTTAAGGTAAAAATGTTTGGAAAATAGGAGAAAGGATATATAGAGAAAAGAGGAGCCCAAGATACTCAGAGGGGCATTTACTTCCTTTAATTCTAAGATATACTTACATTAGATGTGGTATGAATGAATATTGCTCCTTGCTAGGTGGATACTTTATACACTGTATATTAGTGTTGTCTTTATTGCAAAGAATGAAGGAGATGTGGAGCCTGGCACTGTTTGTTGGAAGATGGCTTACCTACATAATTCCAGAGTAATGATCTTTACATAGGATACAGTAATAATAGTCCCCAAGTTGTACAAAAGCTGCAGCCCTACTGACTGATTTTTAGTGAGCTTCTCAGCAATAAATGTGGGTTAGAAAAAAAGTTACTTGACCTAAGAATGAATTAAATACAAAAAGACAAATTCAGCAGTATATGAATACACTCATACTTAGATGTTCTTCAGTATTTATTGACTAAGGGAGACTTTTGGTAATAGAGAAACTTGAAAGCCTTTGGAATAGTTCTAGGATGAGAATTTAGAGAACTCAGTCTGGAAGGTATTATAAGCTTAAGGTGTTGCCTGGAATCAGGGTATGAGTGGTTGCTTTGAGATGACACAGGGTAATTTGTTAGAAATTAATAGTAAGGGAGGAGAAAACAGGAAGATTGAGATAGTCTAGGGACAGTCTACCAAACAGTGTTGAATCTGATCCAGCTTGACCTTTGGCTTAATTTTACAGGAGTCTTACACATATAAAGACCCAATTACAGAATTTGTTGAATGTTTATATGTTAACTTTGACTTTGATGGGGCTCAGAAAAAGCTGAGGGAATGTGAATCAGTAAGTATGAATTTTTACTTATAAATTAATAACATTCTTTAATGTTTGGATATTGTAAGAGTTAACTTGCAGTGTTTTATTAAAGTAATTATATCAGAAACAGTCTTAAAACGATTGTTTAGAAACGTGCTGGGGTAATGACATTTTTAATGTTATTGCCATACGTGTATCCCTTTTGTTAGTATTTTTTTAAAACTTTGGGGGCATTATATATTCATACATACACCCATAATTCCATGTCTTATCCTGTATGAGTAAATGTGTGAAGTATGTATTTATAAGATCATATAGAATTGCACATCCTAACTGATTCTCAATTTGTCTCATAAGTGGGCCTATCTTTAGAATTTTTCACACGATTGTACTTAACATTTGCTATAAACCAGTACAGTTATAAGGACATGAATTTTTTAACAATACTGTCTTCTATTGATTGGTAGAACTTGAGCAACTTGAAGAGTTAGATTTCTGGGGTTTTATTATGTTTGCAAAGTTTTAAGAA
Source organism: Lutra lutra (assembly GCF_902655055.1). Classification (NCBI taxonomy): domain Eukaryota; kingdom Metazoa; phylum Chordata; class Mammalia; order Carnivora; family Mustelidae; genus Lutra; species Lutra lutra. Next base: position 30,739,502 of record NC_062281.1, read on the forward strand.
ATTAAACTAAAAACTTACCTTTTAAATACATTTACCAAATCCATAAGTTATTAGTTGTCAGTTTTATTTTTGAACCCAAATGTTAACACAAAATATAAAGAGTTTATTGAAGGACTAAGATTTTATTTCTCTAAGGAAAAGAAAATTATCATGTAAGTATAATTTCAGAGGTGACTTTCACACTTTGGACAAAATATAAAATAGACTCCAATGTGATAATTTGTGTTCATATAGTTATATGCAGTGTTATTATATATTGGTGTATATTTGTTAAATATACACTAATGAAGTTAAAATATTCTCTTTTAATTATGATACTGTCTGTGGAGTAGGAGCCACCCCTTGAATTTGTTTTCCTTTGTCTATTCCCAGGTCTACTTACTTCACAGAAATGTGCTTATTTTTAGTCTGTTATAACTATTTTAAGAAGCTAGAAAAGATACGTTATCTACAAAGACTTTATGTAGGATAATGGACAGGACAAAGCGCCTTTGTCACAGGGTTGCCCAAGTCATCAGTAGAATAAGAAAACATGGCAGTGCTTCAGGTTTTCTTGCAACATTCATTTACTACTTTAAATTGTTAGAGACTTGAACATAGTGTTCTAGAAAGTGCTATGGTGTATAGAACTTGTGATATTAGGTGAGAGAATTCTAGTAACTGGAACAATGAGTAAAGCACACAGGAAATACTTTGGGTCACATTTTTGAAAATTGCTTGTCTGTGCTATTAATTTTTTTTGTTATATTTTACATACATAGGTACTTGTGAATGACTTCTTCTTGGTGGCTTGTCTTGAGGATTTCATTGAAAATGCTCGTCTCTTCATATTTGAGACTTTTTGTCGCATCCACCAGTGTATCAGCATTAAGTAAGAACACCCTGATTTGATTTGTATTTTTCTACTTTTAAATTCCTGGAAATTTCCATTGACTGTAAAATTATACTTAATAGGATTCTAGTTAATTGGATTTTTATTTTATTTCCCTTTGCTTTAGAAGAAAAAGAAAACAATCTGATAGTCATTTATTAAAAATCCTAACTTTTGTTTTTATTTGGGAGTGCTACAGACTCAAGAATACCTTCTTTAGCTTCTCTGTGTGTGGCAAACCATGCTTTTTGAAAATGGTAACTTCAAGGCAGTATTATGATTTTCACTTAACCTTTTTGAAGAGTACTGTTATGCCCTGTGTAGGGAGAAAAAGGAAATAGACGGTTTTAGAATGGTTTCAGCAGGAGTTCAAATAAGGAAGAAGTTAGTGAATCAGGAATACTGTTGAAAGACCACATTTGGTAATCATTTCAGTTAATTGAGTTTGTTTTATTTAATTATATATTTGAATTCTCATATAGTAAACTCCTGTGACATCCTAAAATGTTGAAACATGGAAAGTATGGTGAATTTCAGTTGAAATTTTCTTTGTTGTGTGAGAAAATTATTGGCGGAAAAATTGTGAAACTTACATAACCTATTAGAAACTAATTTTACATATTAGAATTTGAAAAATAACTAGCGCCCTTTTGGCCACAGATGAAGTCAAACAGTAAATATGCTCCATAAGTGTTTTAAAAATTACTTTAATGTTTGCCTCTTTGGAATTGAGTGTAGACCAGAGTTTTTCTTCAGTGCCATTTGTTTTTGCTGAGGCATCCGTACTTGTTTGCCTAATTTTAGGGTTGTTATTGAAGTGGTTTTTTAGAGTTAGAAGTGCAGTGCAATCTTGGGGCTTTTCCTATGGGAATTAAAGCCTTGACCAGTTTTATTAGTACTTTATTAAAGCTAGCAAACATATAATTTAAAAAATCTGATTCTCTTAAAGAATACATGCAAATTCCTAATATGTCATTGATTGTGAAATAGATGAATCATATGTAGGATTCTAATGGACAATAGATAACTGAATTCATGCACTGCCCCCCCCCTTTTTAAAGTTATATAATTCAACCTTGTGAAAGACGGATGTTAATATTTTGTTTTTTCCCTCGTGGACTTTCCCCCACTTCTTAGGACAGTATGGTCATTTGGGTGTTTTGTTTCATCTAGAACTTATTTAATTATCCCTGCTATGACACTTTTGAAAGCAAATTCTCCTTTTTATATCTTTAGCACCTAGTATACTGAGTCTGTACAGTATAGGTCTTCAGTAAATATTTGTTAAATGAATAAATTATTTTCTTTATATTAGTGAATTTGTATTTTTGTCCATGATAATGCTTTCTTACTTTGGTGTTTGCTTCTGAGGTACCATGAGTAAGAAGGTTTGTTCCAGTTCTGACTTGTTCCCTTTCTTAACCCTGGACCTTGTATTCATTATTTTACGTTTATGAGATTCAATTTACCATGTTTAACAGTAAAATAAAGTATTTGTCCTGTGTACTCAAGAGAGAAGTACAGCTCAAAGGAGGTTAATGGAGTGGAGAATGCTTCCAGAAGCTTTTATGTGACTTTATCATTACCTAAGAATTTTTTAAAGCTGGTATTAGTATAGTTTTTATGTTTTTCTTTGATTGCTGTGGTTCTTTGATTCCTATAGTTTTTCAAAGTTTTGGACAAAGTCTAAAGCATTTTCAGACTAAAGTTGTGGTAACTTTCTAAAGTCCAGAAATCTTTTCTCTTTTCCAGTGATAGTGTTTCCTTTTTATTTTAGTTGTTTAAATATTTTTAGCTAACTCAGGTGATTTTGAATGCATGTATTAATGCATTTTCTTCAAATATTAAGAAAGAATTTTAGAGTTGGAAGAAATCTTAGAGGGTTTCTGATCCAGTAGTGCACAGTTACTGAATCGACAATAAGACTTTTTTCTGCAGCGATGGAAATGCTTTTATATCTATATTGTTCAGCGTAGTAGCCAATAGTCATTTGTGGCTTTTAAGCACTTACATATGGCTCAGGTTTCAAGTTCTAGAACCATGGTTTTTAAATTGTGTGTGTGTGTGTTGACAACTTGTTTTCAGATGTGGCATTGTATGTGTGTACATCTGTGTAAGTCAAATCAGAACCCCTTCATGCTGTTCAGCCTATATCTCTGTTGAGCTTTCCTCCTGATGGCCAGAGCACTTCTGTGGAGTCCTAAGACTTCTGGAAACACCAATAAAAAAAAAATTAAAAAAAAAAAATCCAGTACAACTTCTTTCTTTTCTAGTGGTTTTGTAGCTCCTTATTTGTAGCTGGGAAGCTTAAGGCTCAGAGACATTAAGCTGCTTAGGTCTTATTTAATGACAGAACCTGGACTAATAGGTCTCTGACATTCATTGTATTGTACGTCACTATAAATTCTTTTCTTTTTCATTGTGCACAATTGATATTTTTAGAAATATCAGATTTAGACTAATTTGTCATTAGTCTTTTCATTGAAAGCCAGAGGATAAAGATGGAAACCATAAGTCATTGTTTAACTTTGTGCCTCAAAATCAATTATAGAGTTTTGTTTTACAAATGTAGATTTCCCTGAAGCCACCTCAGACTTCTTAGGTCAGATTTTCTGAGTATGCTCTGCTATGATGTGGAACAGAGCTCCTATACTCTACCCTCATAATGGTTATTGCGAAGCACATCTGGGATTTAAGAACCTGCATCAGATTGCCAATTTTTAGGTCACATATTTACAGCCTATTAAAGTAATGGAAAGAAAAATCAGTGATTTAATATTTTTAGTGTATAAAGAGTGAGGAAGATAGGGGAAAAGCGGAATATATAGCTTCAGGTGAAAAAAGAAGTACTCATCTTAGACCAACAACGAGATCTCTGTAAGGTTTGTTGGCAGGGGGGAGGGTGTATCTAGTAGAACTTAGTCCAGGGTTTAGATTTGTTGTTTTGTTTGTTTATTTGAGAGAGAGCTTGCAAGCAGAGGGGAGGGAGTAGGGATAGAGCAACAATCTGAAGCAGACTCTTTGCTGAGTGTGGAGTTCATTAACATGGGACTCGATCTCATGACCCTGAGATCGTGACATGGGCTGAAACCAAGAGTTGGACAGCCAACCTATGCCACCCAGGTCATGATCTCCTGGTTGTGGGATTGAGCACTGCACGGCGGAATCTGTTTCACATTTTCTCTCCCTCCCTGAGTGCTGCCACCGTGCCCCCCCACTCCTATGCACCCTTCTCAAATAAATAAAATCTTAAAATTAACTAATTAATGAAGACTGAGCCCAATCCCTAAAAATCTGAAATTTTCTCTAGGAGGAAATCATGGCTGGCATCTCTATTTTTTTAAAGTGCCTGTAAATAATTCTGATGTGAAACCTCTTTTATTAATTACACCTTTTATTTTGAGATGGTTATAGATTCACATGCAATTGTAAGAAATAATAAAGAGAGCCCCTTTGTTCTTCACACAGTTTCCCATTTACACAGTTCACATTTCCAGTATAACATCTTGGAATAACATCATGCAGACTATAGTAAAATATCACAACCAGCATGTTGACGTTGATATATTCTCATCTATTAACCATTTCTGTAATTTTGTCATTTTTAAGAATATATAGAAACTTTTTAAAAAGCTAATGTTCATCCTTCCAGAGAGGATAAATACAATATGTATCATGATTATGATGTAATTAGTAATAGCAGTATAACAGGTACAGGTGTTCAAAGAAGGAAATATTACAAATGTGAATGAGTGGCTCTTCTGGCCAAGCACTGGTTAGAAGGTAGGGAGCACACTCTCAGAGCTTTAAGTCCAGAGGAAGAAACATACTTAATAAAGATAAAATTACAAATTATGATAGGTATTTTGAAAAAAAAAAATAGAGTAATTAGAATGACATGGACATAATTTGTGTGTTGGAAAATCAGAGAAGTAATTTAGATTGAAGCTTCAGTGAAGCCTGATAACCCACTGAATGGAATATTTTTAAGCTGCAAAGTACACTTTTTTCTGCTGTATACTAATTATGACAAATTATTCATTATTTTGTGCTGACCTATCTTTGCCTCTAATTAATTTAAAATTATTTGATATTCTGTCTTTTCGTGGGTAAAGGGGGAAGGGTTTATCTCTGTCCTCCTTTCTGTCCAACCAGTGGACACATTTTAAATTCTGAAGAGAATAATGCATATTATAAAACCAGTGGTCGTTTATTAAATAACTCTTTCTATTTGTGATTTGGAACATTGTCAGTTGATAGGTTTCTTGACGGCCGTAAGCACATATGATAGTCATATCTTTATAAAAATGCATATTAAGAATGTTTTTATCAGTTTATATACATCCTTATAGATTTGTAGGATAAGTTACCAATCTGTTTACCATAAAGTATGCAACATCTGTCAAAAAAGATTACTATGGTGGGATTTAATTTAGTATAGCTGAATAGTTTATCAGATATGGTGTGTGTCTGAAATTTAAAAGCTGTTGTAGAATAATTCTTGGACCAGTTTTCAATTGTAGATAAAAACAAAGTATGGAAGTAATATTTTGAATGTGTGTGATAAACATGTTGGAGCATACATTTATATAATTTTTCTTTAGTGAGTTCGGCTTTTCACAAATGAATGTATTTGCCAACTACTCTTGTGTTTCTTTAAGTTATGAAGTCATTCTACTTTTTGCTTATTTTATTAAGTAACATTTTAGGTCTTCCTATTTTTCTTAAAGTTCTTACTACTACATAGCAATTTATATTCATAATTATACTTCCTGATATTAAGGAGAAATACAGAAAGGTACATTTCCAGATGGAGATAATATAGTTGCAAAAGCCTTTTATTATTTCTGTGTTAACTATAAAGTAGTATGTGGCATACCTCAGACATGTTGTGGGTTTGGTTTCAGGCAACTGCAGTAAAGTGAATATCATAATAAAACTAGTCAAATGGATTTTTGGTTTCCTAGTGCATATAAAAGTTGTGTTTATACTGTCATCTTTTAAGTGTGCAGTATAGCATTATGTCTAAAAAATCCAGTGTACATAACCTTAATTAAAAATATTTCATTACTAAAAGATAGATGGTAACCATTATCTGAGCTTTCAGTGAGTCATAATCTTTTTGCTGGTGGAGGGTCTTACTCCGATTTTCATGGTTACTGACTGATCAGGGTGGCGATTGCCGAAGATTGGGGTTGCTGTGACAGATTCTTAGGACAGCAGTGAAGTTTTCTACATCTATTGGCTCTTCTTTCACATATGATTTCTCTGTAGCATGTGATACTGTTTGATAGCATTTTACACAGTAGAACTTTAAAAATCCGGGAGTCCATTCTCTCACACTGGCCGCTGCATTATCAACTAAGTTTATGTAATGTTCTAAATCCTTTGTTGTCATTTCCAATAATCTTTACCAAGAGTAGATTCCATCTCAAGAAACCACTTTCTTTGCTTATCCGTAAGCAGTAACTCCTCATTTGTTACTTTTACCATGAGATCACAGCAGTTCAGTCCCATCTTCAGGCTCCACTTCTTATTCTGATTCTCTTCCTGTTTCCACCACATCTGCAGTTACTTTCTCCACTGAAGTCTGGAACCTTTTGAAGTCATCTGTAAGGCTTGGAATTAACTTCTTCCAAACTCCTGTTAATATCGCTATTTTGACCTCTTCCCATGAATCACAAATGTTCTTAATGGCATCTTAGTGGAGAATCCTTCCTTGAAGGTTTTCAGTTTACTTTGCCCCGATCCATCCAAAGAATCACATCTATGGCAGCTATAGCCCTAGGAAATGTATTTCTTAAGTAATAATACTAGAATTTACTCCTTGATCCATGGACTGCAGAATGATATGTTAGCAGGGACAAAAATAACATTAATTTCATTGTAGATCTCCATCAGAGCTCTTGGGTGACCAGGTGTGTTGTCAATGAGTAGTTATATTTTGAAAGGAATCTTTTTCCCTGAGCAAATCTCAACAGTGGGTTTAAAATATTCAGTAAACTATTTTGTAAACAGATTTGCTATCATACAAGCTTTCTTGTTCCATTTATAGAGCACAAGCTGAGTAGATTTGGCATAATTCTTAAGGGCCCTAGGATTTTTGGAATGGTAAATGAACATTGGTTTCAGCTTAAAGCTGCATTAGCCCCTAATAATCGAGTTGGCCTGTCCTTTGAGGCTTTGAATCCAGGCATTGACTTCTCCTTTCCAGCTATGAAAGTCCTATGTGGCGTCTTCTTCCCGTGTAAGGCTATTTACTCTACCTTGAAAATCTGTCGTTTGGTGTAATCTGGATAACTCATTGTAGCTTCTACATTAGCAGCTTCATCTTGGGTACTTTTATGTTACAGAAATAACTTCCTTCCTTAAACTTCGCGAACTAACAACCTCTACTAATTTCAGACTTTTCTTCTGTTGCTTTCTTACCCCCTCAGCCTTCATAGAATTGATAAGAGTTAGGGCTTTGCTTTGGATTAGGTTTTGGTTTAGGGAATGTTGTTGTACCTATTTTGATCTTTTTTCAAAACCACTGAAAATTTCTCCCTATCAGCAATGAGGCTTTTCACTTCTTATCATTCATGTATTCACTTGAAAAATTATCTTTTCTCCCATTAATTTGAAATGCTACCCGTATCATATTTTCTTTCTTACTTTTTTTGTAAGATTTTATTTATTTGTCAGAGAGAGCACAAGCAGGGGAAGTGGCAGGAAGAAGGAGAAGCAGGCTCTCTGCTGAGCAAGGTGTCCAAGGCGGGACTAGATCCCGGGATCCTGGGATCATGACCTGAGCTAAAGGTAGATGCTTAACCCACTGACCCACCCAGGTGTCCCTATTTGTTGTCTTTTTGATAATAGCCTTTCTAATCTGTGTGAGATGATATCTCACTTAGTTTTGATTTGTATTTCCCTGATATTTGTGATGCTGAGCATCTTTTCATGTACCTGTTACCTGTCCATATGTCCTCTTTGGAAAAATGTCTGTTCAGATTCTCTGCCCATTTTTTAGTCAAATTACTTAGGGGTTTTTTGCTATTCAGTTGTAAGAGTTCTTACATATTTTGGGTATTAACCTCTTAGCTTTATCATTTGCAATCTGTTTTCCCATTTGGTGGTAGCTTGCCCTTTCATTTTGTAGATAGGTTCTTTTGCTAGGCAGACTCTTTATTTTGATATAGTTCCCCTTGTTTATTTTTGCTTTCATCATCTTTACTTTTGGTGTCAGATCAAAAAAATTGTTGCCAAGACTGATGTCAGGGCGCTTACCACCTGATGTTCTTGTAGGTATTTATGGTTTCAAGTTTTATGTTCAAGTCTTTAATCAGTTTTTAATCCATTTTGAGTTAATTTTGTTTATGGTGTAGGATGGTAGTCCTAATTTCAGTCTTTTGCATGTGGCTGTCCAGTTTCCCCAACACCATTTATTGAAGAATATATAATCAAAGAATTTACAATTACCCATTGTATTCTTTGCTCCTTTGTTGTATATTAATTCAACATATATGCACGGGTTTATTTCTGGGCTTTTTATTCTGTTCCATTTGTCTATTTTTATTAATACCATACTATACTAATCAGTTTTGATTAGTATAGCTTTGTATTATAATTTAAAATCAGGATGTGTGATACCTCCACCTTTGTTCTTCTTGCTCAAGATTGCTCTGGTTCTTTAGGGTCTTCTGTGGTTCCATACATATTTCTTATTTAGCATATTCAATATCTTGTTGCATCACTTGAGAAAGGAGTGCTCGTCAGCTTAAAGAGATGTATAAGGGATATTTACACAAAATATTTGAATGTCTGTTTTAGGCTGCCTGTAGACAAGGTTGAGATTTTCTATACAATCTGAATACAGGAAATTGTTTTTGTGCTTAAGATCTTGATCAAATAGATCTTTTTCTCAAAATTCTTTATTTTGACATATTCTGTCTTTTAGTTTATTGATAAACTGAATTATTTTATTTATTTTATTTTTTTTTAAATTTTTAAAGATTTTTATTTATTTATTTGACAGACAAAGATCACAAGTAGGCAGAGAGGCAGGCAGAGAGAGAGAGGAGGAAGCAGGCTCCCTGCTGAGCAGAGAGCCCGATGTGGGGCTTGATCCCAGGACCCTGGGATCATGACCTGAGCTGAAGGCAGAGGCTTTACTCCACTGAGCCACCCAGGTGCCCCGATAAACTGAATTATTTTAAATATAAGCATTATACACGGTAGCATAAGCCAACTTTTGCTCTTTAAGCTTTAATAGGATTTTTATTTTTAAATCTTTACTATTTTTGCATAAAATCAGTAGGCTGTAAGAAATGTCAATTTTGAGGATTTCTGTCGTTTAATTTCTTTTATTCTGTGTATTTTCATGTTATTTAAAAGAAACTGGACTGTTGCCACATTCTTGTATTCATTCTCAGAATAATTGGTAGCCTAGATAACCTGAGATGCCATCAATAATTTACTAATACTTCTTGGACCTTATTTCAGGTTTTGCTTTGACCTGATTTAATACATAAAGGATCAACAAGTACAATGCAAAGCTGTAGATCCCCAAAGTAGGATTATGGGTCAGAGCTTGCATATAGATATTTATGGTCCTTGATGCATATTGCCATATTGCCCCAGCCACGTTGGAATATGAGACAAAGTATGGATGTAAAGAAAGGAAGGATGAAGAATTCTGTGTGGAGTTACTATGCACAATAGACTTTTCTCTCTTTTATGTTAAAAATCTGACCTTAAATATTTCTTTAAATAATACCTCCCCAAGCCTCCAGTCTAGAATTAGTAAACTCTTTTGCATCGCACATAGCTTCTTCTACTTTTTTATCTTTATACTTAGAATAGTTTATATATTTCAGGGATGAAGTGACTGTCCTCTGCTCCCTATCCCCCAGCTTAAACTTTATAAAAGTGGGGAATAGACTGTCTTTTGTCATTAGTATCTAACAGTTCATATTTTGATGAATGAATGGCAAGGAAGAAAGACAATTGATTTGGTTTGGCTGGCATGTGGTACTCATGGGGGAGAATAATGAATAATGAGAGGTTGGAAAATGAGGTTGTAGCTAAATTGTAGAGAACCATGAATGAGAAATTTAGAAGTTTGGATTATTGTTTTGATGGAAGGGCTTTGTTAAAGTTTTGAAAGGAATTTGGGCATAAACTGGTTAGTTGGCAATTATGTAAAATAGATTTAGGAGAGATTGAAGAGGTAGATTAGTTAAAAAACTGGGAAATAGTAATGGAGCCTGGACTAGGGGAGTGACCAATTTAGGAATCATACAGTAAGTGTTTATTACTTGCCTCCTGTAAACTGGGCATTGGTGCTGATTGCTGGATAGATAGCAGTGAACAAAGAAGCTATGGTTCAAGCTCTTTGGTTATATATACAGTGTATCACGAAAACAGATATTCAGCAGAAAAAACTACAACTTTTATGATTGCTCCAAAGAAAATAGAGGGGCTGTGAAAGTATCAAATAGATATGTTACAGTTTGCAGAGGTGTCTTGGAAGGCTTATGAGGGCTCATGTAACAGCTAGCTGAATGAAGAAGGTGGATGAGCCTTTTAAGCACATGACAAAGTATATGCAGAGGCCCCAAAGTGATTAAAAAGTTGGCATGTTTAATGAACAGAGAGGTATGGCTGGTGGAGAGGAGCCCTCCTTGTAAGAGTAGAATGATTAGATAAGAGGCAGTGGCTTAAAGAAAATTCTGTCTTCTCAGTTGTATATGGCAGCAAGAAGAGGAATCCAACAGATAACCTAGGCTTCAAAACTGATTGTTTCATTAAAATATTACTTTCTTAACAATCCTTATAAACAGGTTTTATATTATAATTAAAAAACATGTTTATAATACCAACTCCACATAATTTGTAGCTTACTGGGAATACTTTTACTGCTCTTTAAAACAAAATATAGTGATCTTAAACATTGGAGCTCTAATATATTTAGTACAGTTTCTTTTGTGTTTTTCAGAGTAAAATGCTTTTGACCTCACTTTAAAGAGTTGTGTTTTGGAGGGATGTAGGAGACACACAAAAGATAAATTGCTATAGGACGTGATAAAATAATGAATATATTTTGGAAAATCTGTTCCTTACCTTTAGAGTTGAGCTTTAGGTTAGAGTATTAGATACTTGCTAACTATAGCAGTGCAGAGACAATGAAATTTACACATTTTTAAAGTAAGTCAGACACTAACAGGAAACACCAGCTGTGGGAATTTTTACCAGTCAAAAAATATGCCTTTTTGTTCAAGTAAATTTACACAATTCTCTCTTTTTAGTAGCTTAAATAAAAGGAGGGCTAGTGGAGAACAGTGATAAAGAGAATAAAATGAAATCCATGAAATTGAAATAATGGTCATGGATTAATTGTTCTTTATTTTTGCTAAGAATGTGTACTTAGAACAAAATTGATCGCAAAAACACAGAGAACAAAATTTTGAACACATAAATCTATGGAGTTTTATGGTTGAGTTGGCTCATATTCATCATCAAGATGTTTTTAACTCAGAAGCATATTTTAAGGATAAATTTTAAATGACTTTATCTTTGTAGATTTAGTTTGTAATTATTTTATTGATAACCTAACTTAATTTTTACATTTTGCGTGAAATTCTATTAACTCTTTTTCAGTAAATGTATAAAATAGGAATAGCACAGATAATATTCTCATAAGGGTATTTTTTTATTAACTAGGTTATTTGGGTTGGAAGCTCTAGAATTACATAATGATGTGATTGCCAATGTCTTGACTACATTTTAAAATCAGAAAGGCTATCAGATGAGGAATTTTAGTTTATAATATTCTGAGGAAAGACTTTGTTATTGATATTCTAGTTGTCTTCATCAAATGAATGGTAACATTAGAGGGCCTGATAAGTGTATAATGTCTTCAATGAAGAGAGGTGAAAAGAGAACAGTTAATGTTGAAACACCCATATATGCATACATACATACTGTATACTCTTAAATACTATGCATGCCTACTCTTCTGTCAGCTGGGTGATTTACTTACTACCACCGAGGGGTGCCTTTGTTAGTCCTGATAAATTATAAAAGGCCTGTAACGGCCTCTTTTTCAACCAGATCATCTCCCTTGCTCCTTTCCCACTCTCCCTCTTTTTCATTCTGTGTATATGTGTGTCTTTCTCTTTCTCTGAAATTCAGTGGCCACTTAGGTTATATATTGTGCAATTCCCAGAGTGCCCTCAGAGTTTACAACATAAATATATACACTAGCCCTAAGATTTGATTATTTCATTGCATTATACTTATCACTGATGTTCCTTGTAGTAGACTTAATTTGTGTAATCATTATGGATCGTAAAACCTTTTTCTCCCTTAAGTCATTATTAGTGGAGCACCTGCTAAGTGTAAGGTGCTGTTCTAGAAGCCAAAAGATTTCTGTAAATGTGGAATATGGTCCCCTCTCCTCAAGGATCTTTCAGTCTGGTTGGTGAATTGGGATAGGTCTTGCACAGTACAGCATAATAGCACAAACGTGAACAGTGCCATATTGAGTCCTAGTATTCGAAAGAAGGCGATCCATAAATGCCTGAAAGTCTCTATGCAGAGTGTGCTTCAGAGACTGTGTACATGAAACTAAGTTTTTAGACTCCATTGACAGTATTTTTACTTTTTTCATCAGCATGTTGGCAGACAAACTGAACATGACTCCAGAAGAAGCTGAAAGGTGGATTGTAAATTTGATTAGAAATGCAAGACTGGATGCCAAGATTGATTCTAAATTAGTGAGTATTAAATTAATTAGACTACTTCTGTTAAGGTGCTGACTCTTTTATACTTTTTTGGGTATTTTTCATTAGGACATTTTGTTCTATTCTGTTAATAATTTTTGCTTTGTGTTAAGGCAGCAGCAGCCACCTTTTTGTTGTCGTTGTTGCTGGATGAATATTGTCATCTCTGTACAGTGCATGAAAATGTGTGCAGTGGTCATGTAGTGTTGCAATGTCATGCTCGTGACCTGCCTGGGAAACTCAGTTGTAATATTACAGGATCAATTTCCCTCTGTCTCATTTTAGGGTCATGTGGTTATGGGTAACAATGCAGTCTCACCCTATCAGCAAGTGATTGAAAAAACCAAAAGTCTTTCATTTAGAAGCCAGATGTTGGCCATGAATATCGAGAAGAAACTTAATCAGAATAGTAGGTCAGAGGTAAGAACCACATATTTTCTGTTTTGTCTGGAATTTAGCAATGACATCAGTATTCTACTGGACTTCTTTTGAGAACATATTAATATATTGTTTATTTCTGATTTTGTATTTCTAATTGGGGGTGTGAACATTTTTTAAAAGATATATTACTAAACTGAAAAGAATTTTTCTTAAATGTATTATATGTGTTAGTTACAGAAACTGAGAAAATTGTGTTCCTAGTTTATTGTATCTGTTTTTCTTTTCTTTCATTCTGCCTGTGTGACTTCATTGACTCCTTTCCTAAGGGTTTACAGCACATCATTTTGATACTAGCATATGATAACTTACATATGTAGAGTTCTTTTAAGTGGTTGAAATTTGTGTTCTTTTTAAGTCTGAAGAAATACTTTTACAAAAATGTTGGGTCTTATTAGCTATTAGTGTTGATCTTTAAAAACTTGATTTTATCTGATACTCATATTTAACTATGTCAAAAAAATATATCCCCACTTTGGTTGACTGTGCATCTTAGATTTTTTTTTTTTTTTTTTTTTTAAACAGATCACAAGTAGGTAGAGAGGCAGGCAGAGAGAAAGGGGGAAGCAGGCTCCCCGCTGAGCAGAGAGCCCGATGTGGGGCTCGATCCCAGGACCCTGAGATCATGACCTGAGCCGAAGGCAGCGGCTTAATCCACTGAGCCACCCAGGCGCCCCATGCATATTAGATCTTAAAGGAACTTGATTGGCCTTGTAATTTTGGGATCCCAGACCAGCTTTAAGGCTTTTTAGCCATTATGATTATGTGTAAACTAGAGCATAGGAAGGTTTTTTTGTTTTTTTGTTTGTTTTTTGTTTTTTTTTTTAAGGAAACAAAACAGCTTCAGTGTCCTCCTGTGATTAAAGTTTTAGCAAAAGATTCGTGTCCTTTGAATAGTTCTTCAGTTTTAAAAGAGAGGAAGAATTGGGAAATTATGTTTATGCCTTTTCTAACCAAGTCCAGAATAACTCAACCTAAAACAGCTTTTTTTTTTTTTTTTTAAGATTTTATTTATTTATTTGACAGACAGAGATCACAAGTAGGCAGAGAGGCAGGCAGAGAGATGGGGGAAGCAGGCTCCCTGCTGAGCAGAGGGACCGATGCGGGGCTCGATCTCAGGACCCTGAGATCGTGACCTGAGCCAAAGGCAGAGGCTTAACCCACTGAGCCACCCAGGTGCCCCTAAAACAGCTTTTATATAATGTTCTTTTTTGTATGCCTGAGGATCAATTTGTATTGACTTTCATTATAGTACTGGTGATACTGTCATTGTTACACTTTATAATTGGTCAAAAACTGGTTTAGATGGTATTTTGATGTGTGTTTTTTTTTCATTCTAAGCATAATTGACATTTAGAAATTGTGGATGTTGTTAAAATCTTAGAGAGTGGTTTTGGGCTAGAATACTAAAAAGGAAATGCTAATATCACTTTTTTCTAAGCTAGCTTTTTAGAAAGTACTTTCTTCTCACCTTATACATTTCTCTTTGTGTGTTCTAGGCTCCTAACTGGGCAACTCAGGACTCTGGCTTCTACTGAAGAACTGTGTAACGATAAGATGAAAAAACTATAAAATAAAGATGAAATAATAAAACCATTATATTAAAGGGTTACCTACATTTATGAACAATTAACATATTAGAGCATAAATTTTAGGGAATTTGAATAAAATTGGCTGTGTTTCATTTTATCTTGTTGTGAATTTCCTTGTATATCCAAGTGTGTGTTTTTTTAACTTTTCAGTTTGGAATAATTGTAGATTCACAGGAAGTTGCAAAAATAATAGAGAGAGGTGTCATGAACCCTAAACCTATTTTACCTGTTGTTGTATCTGTGTTACTGTAATACATTATCACAATCAGAATCTAGACATAGGGACAATGTGTGTAAATAGCTCTGTGCCATTTTATCACTTGTGTAGATTTTATCACTTGTGTAGAATACTGTAGATTTCAGTACAGTCAAGATAAGGAACTCTCTTCTTTTCTCCACCATCATGGTGTGTGGGCTCGTCTGTTCCTTACCGTGTCTTCTCACAAGACCTCAGGATCAAGTGATTCCCGGCCAAGGAACAAAAGCAGAATTATTACATTCCCCATGGGATTGAGATGAAAATTGGTAATAAAATCAGGTACAACTCCAAGAGGAGGCACTGGAAAAGAAGCAGGCTGGGTCTATAAGGGATCACACATGAGGTGGCACACATTTATGTTAAGTGAAGGTCACATGCTCATATCCTGTCACTCTGAACATCACTGCTACCTGAACAATAGACATTTTTATGGGAGAAATGATTTCTCTGTTACTACTTCTGCACCAGTAGGTTGGTTCAATAGTAAATATGTGAGACATTTTGTTCAGGGAAAAAAAAAAAGATAAAGAACCATCATCATTATGAACTTCTCCCTCTGTGGTCATACCTACCTCTACTAGCTTTAACCCCTAGCAACCACTAATCTGTCCTCCATCTCTATAATTTGTCATCAGTAAGATATTTTAGAAATGGAATTATACAATGTATGATTTTTTGAGTTTAACTTCTTCTACTCATAATGACCTTGAGATCTATCCAAGTGTTATATATATCAGTAGTTTTTTCCCATTTATTGCTAAGCCTTTCTCCATGGTATTAAGGTATCACATTGTTTAACCATGAACCTTTAAGGAGATTATGGTTGTTTCCAGTTTGGGGCTTGCACAAATAAAGCTGCTGTTTCTTAATTTCTTAAAGTGGGCAGCTACAAGGACTTAAAAGGAGTATAAGCTAAACTTTATAAATGACTTCTTGAATCTTGCAATGCGTGCACACGCGCGCACTCATGCACACACTTGAACACGTTTTATTGGATACCCAAGATCTTTAAATATATAAAGCTCTGGGTCTCCTTTTCAGAGAAGTGGTTTGATTTTCACTTTGGTTGTTGAACTAAAACTTAGTCAGACAAAGACATTTCTATTTCCACACTCAAAAAGTGGTACAAGGGTAGGAGATGCATGCATACTGGATTTTTATTTGGCATCTAATTAGGTCACCTTCACCCCGCAATTAAGTTTAGAGAATATGGACCGGATTTGGTCCATGTGCTGTGGTTTCAGATCCCTGGTTTATGGTATTGGTTCTACTAAACTAGCCCAAAGGTGCTAAAGTAAGGGGGAGGGTTGCTGGTTAGGGTAAGCCAAATGCTGATTTTTTTTATTCCTACCTAGCCAGTGTTGTGAAAATGCCAACTTCAAAGGATCATCTATAATACAAAATGGTCAAGGTTCATAGAGGAGTACCAAAAAGGGGCATATCTGTAACTAGATCAAAACAGGCCCATCTTACCTTGAGTTCAATAGCTAACAACATGAATCAGAAGTATAGATCTATAAGAAATAGTTACACAAAACTAGATAAAATTACATGTTATTCGAGCTATACAGAAATAGGAAGTATGTTAAGCTGCCTGTTTCCCTCTTCACCAGTGATCCAAAGACAAAAAGTTCTTAGAGGCATCATTAATGACTTTATCTTAAGATTATAGCTCAACCAAACCACGTTAATGGCAAGGATTTCTAGGTGATTACATGGCGGTTAAAAGCAAGTCTAACAGTTGTTTGATATGCTTTAGTGGACCAGTAGGAAAAAACCCAAGGAGGAAAGATAGGAAGCTAATATTAAGCATTTACTATGTGTCAGGCATTTTCACATTTATATATCTGGAAAATTTTAAGAATGAAAGCTAATATTTGAGTGCCTCAATTTTGCCTGGAAACACTGAAATTTGGGTGTTAATATTTGTATATTATTGATGAAGAAACTGATGGTTACTCTGTCCCACCTACTAAATGTTAAAGCAATGAATTGAATATAGGCTTTTTCAGTTACAGCACACTGCCCCTTCTTACATCATTATTGCCTTAAGTTGACAAAGGTTTAAGTGGTGTATGGTAAGTGGGTTGTAAAGGAGGATCTTGATCCATAAAACTATTCAAGTCTCTTGGCACCATTATCTTCAAATGAGAGTAAAAGATGTTCTATTTTTTTCTACCAGTATAATCATTGGATACTAGTGATTCCACCAAAAACTATTTGGAACTGACAAAACTTCGATAAACATCTCTGATTTTTTTCTATTTATGGTTTACTCCGTCAGGGTTATCCATTATATGAATAATTAATGTTCACTTTTCTACCACTTTTTGCTTTTCACATATTGCTGCCCTTTGATCTTGAAAGATGATACCACTATAGATTACTAATGTATCAATGAGAAAAAAATACAAAATGGCTATTTTTACACATTATCTATACTTGTTTGTTGTTAAAATGTATTCTTGAAATTGGCATGGAAACAAATTACCTCGTTCTGGAAATAATTATAACTTTAGATAACAGGTAAACTGTCCCAGTAAGATATTGAGCACAAATGACATAGTGATTCATTTTCTTTTTTGTGTTCTCTTGTTTCCATTCAAATAGACCGTTGTATGTGTCAGTAACATTTACAGGCACTGGGAACACATTGAAGAGCAAGAGCTCATGAGGCTTACATTAAGTAAATAGTTTATTGTGTATTTTTTTAAGTTTCTATGCATTCCCAAGCATATATGTTTATGCTTTTTAAAATATGAAATACATAAAAGAAAAACCAATGCTCATTTACCCAATACTCCTCCTTACTACTCAAGAAATAGAATGGTCCTAGAAACTTTGACAAGCTTGTGGGCCCTTTGTTGATAGTATTGAGAAGCGACCACTACCATGACCTTTATGTTAATAATTCCTTTGCTCTTCTGTATGGCTTTGTGGACACACATATATGCTTAACATGTTTTTGAAGTGTTTAATTGAAATTATGCTTAGTAATCTATTGCTTGCTTTTCCCAACACAGATTCATCCACATTGGTATATTGGCATTGGTGTATTCAGCTATAGTTGATTCTTTTTCACTGCCTTGTGATATTCTGTTGTCTGAATATGCCATATTTAATTCAGCCAAATATTGGCAAACACATGTGTTTCCATGTTCTCCTTTATCTAGAGTTTTTGGAACCGGTCTGACAATTGTGTTATGAATTGGTGAGTTAAATCAATTTGCTTTTATTATGATTTCTAACCTATATGAATTTATTTCTACCATCTCGTTGCAAGCTTTCTGTTTATCCCACTTTGGCTTTTTTTTTTTTTTTTTTAACCCCACCCCCTATTTCTTGACTTTCTTACGGTTTGATTTTACTCTCTTCTAGCTAGGCAACTAAATGTTCTCTTTCTATTTAATGATCATCCTAGAAATTTTAACATGTTTTTTAACTTAATGTCCTAAAATTAATATCTCTGCCCCTCTCTAACAATATAAGGAAAATTTTTACTGCAGTGATCTTCCCCCCCCCCCCAGTTATTTGTGTCCATTCTGTTTTTATTGTAACGTCTTAAGTTAGACATTGTACAATAATGCCTTTTTTCTTATTCATTCCTTTTGTAATGCAACGTTCCTCAGGTTCCTTTTAGGTTGCTTTTGCGATCTTTTTAGTAGCATTCTGAAGTTTCACTATGATGTGTCTAAATGTGAATTTTATTTACACTGGTTAGGATTCATTTGTCTTCTGATTCTGAAAACAGCTTTTGTCTTACATTAGTTCTGGAAAGTTACTCTTTGGATAATTCTCCCTGGTTCTTGTTTGTTTTTGAGTTGCCCCCAAAAACCTCCCTCTCTTTCATACTTTATATCTCTGCCACCTGTGCTGCATTACATTTTTGCATAGTTTCTTCAGTTCTTTCTTCCAGTTTGTTAATGATCTCATAAACTGTATCTGATTTGCTCTTAAGGCTCCATGGAATTTATTTCAATGATTTCATCTTTGGTAGTTTCTTCTTTTTTTTTTTTTACTATTTTCCAATGCCAACTTATATTCTGTGAATTTATTATATATTCTGTGTTTTGAATCCATCTACTTCTGTGCACCATTCTTACCCAGGCTATCCATCCCTTAATGAATATAATATTTTCTAAATTACTCTCCCTATAACTATTCCTGACCCCCTGTTCCCACCTGTTTTCATGAATATTCAGTTGATGTCTGAGACAGACACACAAACATAATACTATACAGTAAGAGCTATTCTATGTGAAAACACTTAGACTTATGAAAGATACTTTTTAATAGTTAAGGTCAATTGAAGACTTGCAAAAATCATCATTAGCTACAATTTATGAAATGTTTCAAAACATCTTTCTCTTGATCTTGGCCCTTTCTTAGTACTGATGGAAATGAAAAGAGAGACAGATACACCAATGACCTCAGATGTTTTCCTTCCTCTCTACTTCCCAGTGGTCAGGAAAATAGCTGGACAACATACAAAACTGTTGACTTTAAAGTTCTCAATATTGTGAACTCAGGTTTTCCAGCCTACTGTTGATCCTCACATATGACCCCTGTTTTCTTTTCCAGCTGGTAGATGTGTGGACAAAGGATACAGGTATCCTCAAATACCCTCAAGTATCCCGAAGAGGTCACTTGGAAGCTAAATACTTCTGGTTCTAGTACCACCACTAAACAGGAGCAATTGAAAACCCAAATCAGATTCACCTCCACAGTAAAAAGGTCAGAAGTAAAATAGTGAACTGTAAAGACTATCAATAAGAAAGGTAATCAAGGCCAAGTTCAAACTATCTGCTAGGGTGAAATGTTTAAGATTTTCAATGAGGCTTTAATTAGATTCTTACAAAATAGCCTGCTTTAAACTGTTGTTTGTGTTTTCCATGCATAATTTACTCTCATGTCTTTTAAGTTCCCTTAGAGATCAAGCCATTATCTGGAAAAGTGTTAACTTTCTGGAGAGGTAGCACAAACTGTTAGGCTTTGTTAATTTTCCATCTCCTGTATTTAATAAACTGTTTGACTCTTAGAATCTGCACGAAATAACATTAATCTGCATCTCCTATTTTGGTTCTGAAACTCTGGTTTTTGTGTTGGCTTCCATTTAGTCTGATAGGATTGGGAGAACAATGCCAGATTGATTCATTTGTTTTTAAGTGTTGTGAGGACAATTGAGGGGTGAGGAAAAGTTGCTCTTTTGAACTGGGAAACAGCATGGGCACTTAGGCACAACTCCAGGTGTGTGTGTACAGTTGTGTCTGATTGCTTAAAGGTATATATCTAAGATTCCATGTTGATCAGTGCTAGAACCCAGCTGTTGGAGGATCAGAGGCAAGCTTATTCAGAGCAGCACGGAGAAAAAATTGGATCACAGAAAGACAGTCCTATTTAATCAGGTCTTGAAACCTGGCAGCTCTCCTAGGAGAATAGGATACTATTGAATTACATTTATTTATGGCCATTTTTTCTTGCCTTTTCTATTGCTCTTTAAGCACAGTAGCTATGAAATATGTTCATCTTTGTACTCCCCAAACAGTAGGCATGATAATAGATACTGTAGATATTTACTCCTTCACCACCCATTCATTCATCTTGGTACACAAGTAATGCTTGGGAAGTACTAAAGCAGCAGCCTAGTAGATGAGGCATTGCTGTGAGTCTCTCTGGTTGGTTTCCTTACGGAGTATGCAACTTTTCACTTGATTTTTTTTTTTTTTTAAGATTTTATTTATTGATTTGACAGAGAGAGATCACAAGCAGACAGAGAGGCAGGCAGAGAGAGAGAGAGGGAAGCAGGCTTCCTGCCGAGCAGAGAGCCCGATGCGGGACTCGATCCCAGGACCCTGAGATCATGACCTGAGCCGAAGGCAGCGGCTTAACCCACTGAGCCACCCAGGCGCCCCTTCACTTGATTTTAAAGACAAATGATTTGTATAGAGAGGAAGCACACAATTAGCTTTGTATCTTTGTTCAGTTAGCTAATCAGACCAGAGCTGTTGGTCCATTTGTCCATAAGCCAGTTCGTGTTTCTCCATTCTTAGCCACAGATTGCACCTTGAACCTTTGCCAGCTGTTTCCTAAGTGCATGCCATTGGATGTGAGGGAGACCTGAAAAGAGTGCAGATATATCAGCTTAAAATCATCACAGCTTTTAAAAACAAAACAAACAAAGCATAAAGCATGAATCCCATAATGGTAGATCAGAGGTTTTATCTTGGTATAGTCAAAGGTCAGTACATTGCTGCCATATGTGCTACTATCAGAGTAAACACTATGTGATAGAGACAAAACTTAAGCTGTGACAAACAAGTATTAGAACTTTTTATATCAATTTTATTTAAAAAAATTAAATTTCTACTGACAGGTTAGTATAACTAGTCCTAGGAAATATCGGGTAGAATGTGGCCTCATTGATTCAGAAATTGTCCAGAACTCTACACAACCATTATGCCTTGTGTTTTAATAGATGCTGTGATTAGAAAACATTCTTGGTTATCTAGTAAGAACTCCCTTGCCATGGGACTTGGGGCCTGTTCTTTGAAGATTTGTAGGACTCAAATGAAATTTCACCAACAATCAATAAAAATGCCTCTTTTTTGCTTCATATTTTCACTTTTACTTACCAATGATGCATATTATTTCAAGTGAGTTTCAAAAGGATGTTGTAAGTTGAACATTATTCTTCAGGTTTACCATTTGATCATCTGGTAAACTTTTCTTATCTGACATGAGTGACTGAAGGAGCTCTGGGAAGAATAATTGACTCTAAAGCAAAAACAAAACAAAAAGTATAATCCCATGGTGACAAAATTATCACACTTATAAGATGCTGCATTCTCTTATCAGAAAACAGAGTGAACATTTAGGTGAATCATCATTCAACAAATTTAGAAAAAATTATTGAAATAGGTTGCTCTCTTCTAGAGCATTCAAAGGAAAAAAAGGCAGGGAGAAGAACTCCCTTTGGCATCTCTGGATATTTGAATAGACAAGGAAGAACTGTAGCTCTTTTTTTTTTTTAAGTAAATTATCCTAAGAACACTCTGCCCCAACATAAGAATGCCAGTGGAATAAGAGATGGTAACACAAGATGCACCAGGAGACTCGAGGTTTTGTGTGTTTGAAACTTATATTCTACTATAATGACTAAATTGTAGAGAAGCAAAGCTAATGTGTGTGTGTGTGTTTGAATTTGCCCAGTGTTTTTTTGGTTCTGTCTTCTAGGAGCAGACAAACTTCTTTTGTTTTTTATTTGTTTGCTTGTTTGTTTTTAAAAGGTCACTCCAATTTTATAAAACAGTATAAGACAAGGAAAATTAAAAAGTTATACTACATTAGAACAATAGATTTGCTCAGAATAGAAATGCCAAAAGCTCATAAAGGTATACAGTGGTTTGCAGTGTTTTCTTTCACATAACTTACTCAGTTGAGTAGGACTTCTTTTTATATTTCAACTTTTAGTTTTACTATAAACAAAAGTGAAGTAAATACAATGATTGTTATCAACTGAGTGCGAGATGAAATCTCAGTATTTGAAAGGACATAGATCTTATAAACTTGCTTTTGATTTTAATTCAGGAATAATTACGTTGGATTTTTATGTATGACTGGACAAAAAAACATGTGGTTGTGTGTTTTGGCATATGTTCTTCCAGCTTTTTCAGTGATAGTCATGATAACCAACAAAGGAAATTTCGATTGGAAGTCCTTTTTCTGCACCAGATTCTAATCATCACTGTAAGAATAATTCTAACACCTATTGGTTACTTTTGCTTGAAGAACTTATGTCGATATATGCGTCGATGACTTTAAGTGGTAGAGAATAGAGACGTGGAATTCAGAGAAATAAACTTTTGAAATAGATACCTACACAATACCATGCTCTTTTCTAGCCCCAATGCTGTTACCAGAAAAAGATTTGGGTAAGTCATAATGAAATAAGTTGAAATAAAATGTTTTTATAACAGATATTTTTTCCATCATTCACGTTTATAGCTTTCCCCTGAGAGCAGAATTAAATTTATAAACCATAGCTTTAACATATACCATTACCATAAAGGAAAAGAATGTGCATGTGCACATGCTCACACATGTAGAAAAGTCTAGATTTTAGTATCAAATAGAGATGTGAATGTTATGCAATCAACAAAACACTGTTGTGCAATAATTAAAGAATTTTTAAACTGAAGATTAAATTGGAATGTTGTTATAAACATAAGGGAAATGGCCAACATTTTTCTTTGTATCAAAAGAAAACTCATTTCTAAAAATAAGCACCCTCTTTGTGATGACCCTTTAAAATAGTTTTAAGTGATTCCATTCACAGATGAGCTTTTGGGTCTGTAGCACTTTGCTGTAAGTGGTTTGCTCTTTGATCCTGTAGCCTTTAATCAGGTGTGTGTCTAGGAGAAAAAAGCACTGGCATAGGAATATCACCAGCCAGATTCTCCACATCTCTCTGACAGTGAACATGGCATGACTAAAACATGCTGCTGGGTCCTGAAAGGTCTCCTTTGGTGTAAGGACTTAAGAAGATAGTGGTTAAAGCCATTCCCCATTGCTAAACTTTATTTTATCAAATTGAGGCAAACACGGACCTTTCTAAAGTTACCAAACTTAAAAAACCAACTTGATGGGGAAAAAAAGGAAAGTGTTTTTTTAATCTTTCATGTTTCATTTTACTTTCCCAGAAATCAGATTTAAGTAAAAGGAATGTTAGCTAGTCTTTTAAATGTTGTTATTGACCTTTAGTGTTTGATTCCTTTATTATGTGAAATTGATTTAGTATAATTGAAATATTCCAATTTTCTTTGCTTAGAGTATCTTGAATATTGCCTCAGAATGCAAAAACCAAAGATTTACTGTCTACTCCTTTTATTCACCTACCATCTCCACTCAAATCCATACTTCTTATCACTACTGATTCTGTCATTTAGACAACAGACCTTCGTAATTTCTTCCCTGTCCTTTGCTGCCCTATCCTAAACACTTACCCCCTTAATAATAACTTAGTGGCTAAGAACTAGGTTTGACTCCTTTGCCAGTTAATAAATTTATATGGCCTCAGGCAAGTTACTTAACTTCTCTAAAGATTGTTTCTCGTACCTGTTTTGTAGGTTTATGGGATTAAGTGAAATAATTCCTGTGAAACTATTAACTCACTGAATGCATGTTAGCTACCACTCCCTCTTCTCTTGGCCCTTCCTTTCCTTACCCTTCCTTGCCTCCTCTCGACATCCTCCTTTCTTCTGCTCCCCTTCCTCCCTCTGCCTGCCTTTCTTCTCTTTGAGTGAGTGCTTAGCACAGGGTTAGTTCTCAACAAAATGATAGTCTTCATTATTGTTGTCTTCATGAATCAAGCCCTCATCATTTCTTCCCTGGGAAACAATTTAGTTAACTAGTCCTCATGCCCTATTTATCTATGTCCTTCACAGTAAAGTTCTATATCCTTGATTCAAATTTGTGAAAGTATAATTTTTAATGAAATCATGCATTTAGGATTGGCAAGTGAAATACTGCAAAAACCACTCTTAATAACTATTAATCTTTTGCTTTCTGATTGTATTTTCTCTTCATTATAGATGCTTCCTATAGTCTCTGTCTTCATATAGACTTGTTTTGAAGGTTTTAAAATTTCTTTGAGAACATATATAAACTGTTTTACTTAAAGACTTTACTGTGTGCCAGGCACTGTGACTTAAGTGCTTTCATACATTATCCTATGTAATTCTCAGTAACTTATGAGATGTTTACTATTATTACTATCTATTTTACGGAGAAGGACTCAAACAGTTATGCTCAGGTCATACAGCTATCAATAGTAGAGAAGGATTTGAACCCAGATGGGCTGATTCCAAAGCCTGTACCCCTAAACACTAGTCTATACTGCCCCCTGCTTCTAGGAGTAATTAAATAATTTAGTAAAGTATGTCCTTAACTTGGAATTTTCTGAGTACTTGAGTTAAAATGAACAGTGTCTGGAAACTCAACTTTTAAGAGGGAAAATAAATTATTTTCTAATAAACAGTAATAAAATAAATTATCTGAAAATAAATCTTACCTTTGACATTTTGTCTTTTTTTGTGGCTAGTCAGTAAGGTTTTCCCATTTGTTAATTGTCTGAAAAAAGGAAATGTGTCTGAAGGATGACATCTGAGTTGAAGAGACAAAATCATGACCTTGAAAAATAGTTGAAGAATCTGGAGATATTTAGCCTTGAGAAGACCCAGGGGGAATGAAAACTTTTCAAATATTTGAAGGGCTTGCATATGAAGGAAGGATTAGATATACTCTGTGTGGCCCAAGAGGATAGAATTAGAACCATTTGTTGGACTCAATGAGATGAGTGCTTTCTAACAATTAGAACTGTCGGGCCATGGAAAATCATGTTCTGAAAAATAATGGCAAGACTTTTACCAATCACAGTTTTAACTGTTTGTACCCAGCTTCTAACTCAGAGACCTCACACCTTCAGGGAAAGGAAAGGTAGCTCATTTTTTTGGAACAACTGGTATGTGAGACCTTTAATTGTGCTCACTTGACCTCTGAGTTGATGTGAAAAGGATGATTTTTATAAAAAGTCAGATTATAAACTTAATAGATAAAAAAAATGGGATTCCAGGGCGCCTGGGTGGCTCAGTGGGTTGGGCCTGAGCCTTCGGCTCAGGTCATGATCTCAGGGTCCTGGGATCGAGTCCTGAGTCAGGCTCTCTGCTCAGCAGGGAGCCTGCTTCCCTTCCTCTCTCTCTGCCTGCCTCTCTGCCTGCTTGTGATCTCTGTCTGTCAAATAAATAAATAAAATCTTTAAAAAAAAAAATGGGATTCCATAAAACCAGGCAGCTGCTTCTAATCCCACCAGAGACAATAATTTGATGGATCAGTAACATCTAATTTTATGATTATAAAAGATTTAAATGTAGCAAGGCATAAAAGAGAAAAATATAAGTATAAAGAGAAAAATATAAAAGTAAAAGACAAAAGTTAAAAAATTCTACAATTTTCTACATAATCACCATAAATTTCTACATAATCCCTCCTTATATTTTGATGTATTTTTCTTCTGGCCCTTTATTTTAACATCTAACTTAATTTATAATTTATAACAAAACTTCTACTTTACAATGTTTTATAGATCATTCTTCTCACATTGCATTGTATACGGATATTATATTTTTAATATTTCAAGTACATAGGTTTTTTTTTTTTTAAGATTTTTTAAATGTATTTATTTGACAGAGAGAGAGAGATCACAAATAGGCTGAACAGCAGGCAGAGATAGAGGGGGAAGCAGGCTCCCCGCTGAGCAGAGAGCCCAATTCTGGGCTCTATCCCAGGACTCTGGGATCATGACCTGAGCCGAAGGCAGAGGCTTTAACCCACCAAGCCACCCAGGCGCCCCTCAAGTACATAGTTTTTTGTTTTGTTTTAAGATTTTATTTATTTATTTTAAGACAAAGATCACAAGTAGGCAGAGAGGCAGGCAAGGGGGGGCGAGCAGGCTCCCTGCTGAGCAGAGAGCCTGATGCAGGGCTTGATCCCAGGATCCTGGGATCATGACCTGAGCCGAAGGCAGAGGCTTTAACCCACTGAGCCACCCAGGTGCCCCTCAAGTAATGGTTTTTAATGAAGATTTATGACTCCATCTTATGAATGTACCATGAAATTTGACCAATTTCCTATTATTTCCTAATAATTTTGTATGCAGTGGTTTGTTAGCAGTATGAACGAAGATGTTCACACTGAAGTGAACATCTTTATGTATTATTTATTATTTATTCAAATGCCAGCTGTGTTCTCTTTGCAACTGCTCTCTTTGCAACTGATCCTGAAGCTTGAGGTCCAGAAGGCAAGCAGGTGGGAAGACAAGATGGGGATACCATGGGAAGAGCAAGGACTAGATGCGGCCACAATCATGAGTTGAGCCCCTTGGGCACTGAGTATTACCAGTGCCTGTTCAAATTGCCTCTGCCCTTGGTGTTGTGGTGTAGATGTCTGCCTGCAGTCCCAGGGCCAAACACATATCCTTCCCAGAAGGAGTCAGAGCAGCTGAAGGAGGATTACAGGGTAAGGCGGAACGCTGCCTGCCCAGCCACTCCATCACACCGAGAGATAAAACAGGGTCAGTGACAACCTGTTTACCCTACAAAATGGCTGCTGCTTCACTTCTACTCCAAGTCTCCCCCCAAAAATCTCTCTTTTCCACTCCTGTGAGAAATAGAAAGGAAAGTTGACACATTATGAAACTACCACACGCCAATATTCTTTCCAGTTTAAGTTAACTTGGGAAGAAATGATACCTTTTCAAAATTAGTCTGTCCATTCAGGATCATGGTATGTTTCTACATTTAAAAAATCTGATTTTAGGGGCGCCTGGGTGGCTCAGTGGGTTAAAGCCTCTGCCTTCGGCTCAGGTCATGATCCCAGGTCCTGGAATCGAGCCCCGCATCGGGTTTTTTGCTCAGCAGAGAGTCTGCTTCCTCCTATCTCTCTCTGCCTGCTTCTCTGCCTACTTGTGATCTCTGTCTGTCAAATAAATAAATAAAATCTTAAAAAATAAATAAATAAAAATTTAAAAATCTGATTTTACATAAAGAAAGTGTTACAAATTGTCATGAGAACCCTACATAATTCCTATTAGAATTATTTTAAGTTTCTTGTTCCTAGTGCAAATGGAATCATGCTTGTCAATTATTTTTTAGCTGGTTGAAAAGAAAGCTACTTTAGCATATTTATTTCCTTCTCTGCTGCTTTGCTGAAAACCTACCAATTTTAGAACTTTGTAAAGTTGATTTTCGCTAGTTTTCTAAGCATGTAATTGTATTATCTACAAACAATAGCATTGACTTCTGCTAACTCAATTTTTGTTTGTTCTCTGATTTTTTCCGGAATCCCTGATTGATGCAATGTTAACCAGTAGTAATGATGTGGGTATCATTTCAGTCTCTTAATTTATTGTATCTATTTTTTGAACAGCTACTTTTAGTTTTGCTAGTTTGTTCATTTCCAAAATCAGGAAGCTGTGTGGAATGCCATTGACATCTACTGACATGTGGTAGAATACATTAATAAATTTCTTGAAAGTGAACTATCTGCAGTCCTGGAATAAATTCTGCATTGTCCCGGGGAAAGGTTTACTTTTTAAGGTGCTGATGAAATGTATTGCTATGAATTTACTCTTTTAAAAATCTTCATTTCTAAGGAAATTGGTCCAGTTTTTTATTTGGTCTCAGTCTCAGAGTTATGCTAATTTCATAATATTAATTCAATAGCTTTACTTACAAATTCTGTTACAAAATCTGTGACAAATTTACTTACAAATTTCTCAGTTGGTATAGTCTGAGAAATATCTGGTTTTAAAAACTAGGAAAGAGGGGCGCCTGGGTGGCTCAGTGGGTTAAGCCTCTGCCTTCGGCTCAGGTCATGATCTCAGGGTCATACGGCTCTCTTCTTGCAGGGAGACTGCTTCCTCCTCTCTCTCTCTCTCTGCTCGCCTCTCTGCCTACTTGTGATCTCTCTCTGTCAAATAAATAAAATCTTAAAAAAAAAAAAAAAAAAACTAGGAAAGACCTTACCAGAAAAACTGGTGCCAAGCATTTTTGTGGTCATTTTTTTAAATTAAATTTTATTTGAGGTAAATGATACATATGGTAAAGTACACAAACCTAAAGCGTATAGCCCAATGAAATTTTATGCATTTACAAACACATGCATACACATCTCTGCATTCACTACCCAAATCAAGATATAAATAGTTCCAATATCCCAAAGCTAATCACTATTTTGACTTGAAAATAATTTTTATTTCCTTTTTTTTTTTTCTCTTGGGAATGGTCTCAGTGAACATTTAGCCTTCTTTGGCCACTGTTTTAGTTTGCTATGACTGCCATAACAAAACACCAAAGATGGTTTAAGCAACAGAAATTTATTTTCTCACTGCTTTGGAGGCTGGAGTCAAGATATGGGCAGTCTTAGTTTCTTTGGAGGCTTCTCTCTTGGGCTTGCAATGACTGTCTTCACATGGTCTCTCCTCCATGGGTACACAACCTTGGTGGCTCCTTGTGTGTCAAAAATCTCTTCTTCTTATAAGGAGACCAAGTCACATTGGATTAGGGTCTGCCCTAAGGGCTTTTTTTCAACTTGGTCACTTCTTTATTTCTTTATTTTTTATTTTTTATTTAAATTCAGTTAGCCAAGGTATAGTACATCATTGCTTTTTGATATAATGTTCAGTGATTCATCAGTTGAGTATAACACTCAGTGCACATGATCACCTCTACATTCTGAAGTACTAGAAGTTAAGACTTCAACATATGAATTCTTTGGGGAGCACAGTTGAATCCCTAGAAGTCTCCTGACAATTTCTAACACCTTTCTTGTATTTGGGGGAATTTAGCACTTCCGGAGTTCACACCTTTAAATGCTAGAATCCAGAAACTCACTTGCAAACATGCACCAGAAACTCTACAAACTCCTACGGTTGTGCCCTACAGCTTTGGAAGATAACATTCACATAAGCTATGATGTGAATTATTCCTTGCAGAGTTTTGCTTGGTTCAACGACCAGCATATGACTTAAGTTCATTATTTCCCATCACTTTGAAACTACCGTCACAAAGAGGCAGCTGTTGCAGAAATCCATTCCAGTGCTCATGGGAACAGAACTGTGCAACTCCCAGAGACAGAATACTGTGACAATGTCCACTGCCCAGTGTGACCAGCTATAGTCTCTACCCTGCTGTGGCTGCTAAAGTAGCAGCTCCACAGGGACCATCTAGCAGAATAACATGGGCATCATGTCTGTCTGCATAGTCTCCAAGTTGGGATAGTTGCTCATCTAAGAAATTCAGTGACCACATAATATAACTAACAAATTAATTTTTTGCTTGAGTTCTTTGGAGTGAATTCTTTTGTTTCCATCTAAGAGCGATTGTGGATATTTTGACTTATTCAGAGTTTTTGCTTTTTAGAAAGAAAATGAAAGTTAAGGAAAGGAAAGTTAAGGAAGGGAAGAGGGAGAGTAGGAAGAAAAGAAAAAGAAGGAAGGATTTTTGTGTATGTGTTTGTAAAATATAGGACATATCTAAACAAGAAAAAAGTATAAAAAGATTGCAAGTGTGAAGATTTACAAGAATAATAAAACAGATTTCTATATACTCATCACCCAGGCCAGGAAATAGACCAGATATTTCCCATGTTCCTGCTGTACTTTTCCTTGTTCAGACATTTATGTTGACCCCATCCCCTTGTATTTCTTTTATGTTTTTACACCAACACGTGCACCACTAAAGAAGACACTGTTAGGTTGTTCCCTTCAGTGAAATTCATATGAATGAATCATTCCATATGCATTTTTCTATGGCTGCTTTCCTTTTTCTTGACACTATTTTTGAGATTATGTCCACATCGGTACATACAGCTTTGCCTCATTTCAGTCCCTACAGTGATCCCTTTTGTAAATATCCCACAACTTACTTGATTTCACCACTGATAGATATTTAAATTATTTTCAGGTTTTTATTATTACTACAATGTCACTATAAATATTTGGGGCATGTAGGCTTTGTGTATGTTCTTTTTTAGTAAGAAATACCAAAATTTCCCCTAAGTGATTTTATTTATTTTTAATTCTACCAGCATTGGATGAGAGTTCCTTTTGTTCTGGATTCTCATTAGCACTTGGTATTATCAGACATTTAAATTTCTGCCAGTCTAGTATCAATACTATCTCACTGTGATTTTAGTTTGCATTTCTCCAATTTACCAATTAGATTGACATCTTCTGTTGTATGTGTATTTTCATTTCTGCTTCTGTGAAATTCATTTTTCCCCTCCATTTTCCTATTAGGTTCTTTTTAAAATTGAAGTACAATGTTCTTTATATATTATTGATATATCATCCTTTGTTGGTTATAT
This sequence comes from Lutra lutra, assembly GCF_902655055.1. Classification (NCBI taxonomy): domain Eukaryota; kingdom Metazoa; phylum Chordata; class Mammalia; order Carnivora; family Mustelidae; genus Lutra; species Lutra lutra. The sequence continues at coordinate 30,770,345 of NC_062281.1, forward strand.
ATTTTGCAGATATCTACCTTTCACTTTCCGTATGGAGTCTTTTGATACACACAAGTTCTTAATTTTAGCCTTCCTATTAATTAATCTGTTCCTCTGATTTGTGCTTTCTGTGTTTTGTTCAAGAAATCCTTTTGTGTTATGAGATCATAAAAATATTCTTCTATACTGTTTTCTAAAAAATTTATAGTATTGCTTTTCACATGTGGCTGTGAAATCCATCTGGAATGGGTTTTGTGTATGTTGTGAGGAATGGATGTTCTGCAGCAACACCCCTATCATAGAGCAAATGACCACAGAAAGATATTTCTTTCTAAGGTCTTTATTCCCTTATCACTCTAGTATTGATTTCTAACTTACCGACGTTATAGTCAGAGAAAAAGTTCCATGAGTATAATCCTTTCAAGTTGGTTGAGAATTGTTTTATGGATGTGGTCACTCTCGGTAAATGCTTCATGTGTACCTGATGAAAAAGTGCCTTCTGCAGTTGGTGGGTGAATTTTCTAGACTAACATAAGATGAATCTTATTACTTGTGTTATTCAAATTGTCTATATTCTTAATTTTTTTTCTACTAACTCTTCCACTTACTGAAATAGTTATGTTAAAATCTTCCACTGTTATGGCAGATTTTCCTCTCTCTCCTTGAAGTCTGTTAATTGTTGCTTTGTATGTTTTGAGGCCATAATATTTGGTACATAGAAGTCTAGAACTGCTAACTTTCCGTTAATGAGCATGTAGTGAACCTCTTTATTATAATAATGTTTTAAAATTACAAAATCTATTGTGTCTGTTGTTAATACAATAATATAATGACCACAATTTTCTTTTGTTCATTATTTCCTAGTATTTTTTCCAACTTTTTCCTTTTAAACTTTTTATAGTCATATTTTAGATGTAGATTTTTCTTTTCTTAAATGTATTCTGATGATCTTTGTCTTTTATGGGTGTATTTAGTCCATCTAAATTTATTTTAATTACTATATGTAAATATAATTACCATAAATGTGTATATAAGTATGTATGATATATAAGTACATGTTTTATATATAAATATCTGTTCACATAAATTTGCATGTTTTAAATTGCTGCACATACATATTTTGATATTTTTTCTAACATTTATTTTGTTTCCTTATTCTATTTTCCTGTTTCTTTCTCTCTTGTCCTTTCTCCCAAGTGATATTTTTCTGTTATTTTCCATTTGTCTTACTAGTAGATGCCATATCTATCAAATAATAAAAGAGGTATTATTCCAAGGATTTTCATAGAAATTGTAACATGAATGTTGCCTTATCAAGATCTAAGTTTAATAAAAAATCTTTACACCCCTCCTGAATAATACACAAACCTTAGCACAGTTGATTCCAATCACCTGCTTCCCATTTATGTCCTATTATTGTCATGCATTTTAATTCTAACTTATTCCTGCTTTTATTTCAATCCAGGAAGACATTAGTTTTGTCATTTTATACCATCAAGATTTGATTGAATTCGTCCATATAACCCTCTCCTTCTTGTACTTTAAACATTCCACCTCAGTTCCCATTCCATGTGACTAAAGGATATATTTGGAATTTACTTAGTAATATTTTTTCTAGTGAATTATAATTAACATACAGTGTTATATTAGCTTTGGGTGTACAATAAAATGATTTAACAATTCTAAACATTTTTCATTCTCCATTATGGTAAGTGTACACTTAATCCCCTTCATCTGTTTTGCCCAGCCTCCTGCCCACTTCCCCTCTCACAACCACCAGTTCTCTGTATTTAAGAGTCTGTTTTTTTGGTTTATCTCTTTTTTTTATTTGTTCATATGTTTTGTTTCTTGAATTCTAAATATAAGTGAAATCATATGGTATTTGTCTTTCTCTGACTTATTTCACTTAGCCTAATATTCTCTGAGTCTATCCATGTTGTTGCAAATGACAATATTTTATTCTTTTTTATGACTGAATAATATTCCATCACACACACACACACACACACACACACACACACACACACACACACCCATATACTTATATACACATTACATTATATATATATACATATATACATATATATATAAAACATCTTTATCCATTCATCTGTGGATGAACATAGGTTGCTTCTATATCTTGGCTCTTGTAAGCAATGATGCAATAAACATAGGGGTGCATATATCTTTTTGAATTAGTGTTTTTGTATTCTTTGAGCACATACCTAGTAGTGGAATTACTGGATCATATGGTAATTCTTATTATTTTTTATTTTAATTTTTAATCTTAAAATTTTTAATATTTTGAGGAACTTCCCTACTGTTTTTCCACAATGGTTGTATAAATTTGCATTCCCATCAATAGTACATGAGGGTTCCATTTTCTTTACATCCCCACCAACACTTGTTCTGCTTTGTGTTTTTAATTTCAGTTATTCTGGTATGTGTAAGGTGATAGCTCAGTGTGGTTTTGTTTTGTATTTCACTGATGATGAGTGATGTTCAACATCTTTTCATGTGTCTGTTGGCCATCTGTATGTCTTCTTTGGAAAATTGTCTATTCAGGTCCTCTGCCCATTGTTAAATTGGATTGTTTGATTTTTTGGTGTTGAGTTGTATGAGTTATTTATATATTTTGGATATTAATCCCTTATTGTATATATCATTTGCAAATATGTTCTCTCACTCAGTAGGTTGTCTTGTCGATAGTTTCCTTCACTGCACCAAAAGCTGTTTTATTTTAGTGTCATCCCAATAGCTTATTTTTACTTTTCTTTCCTTTGCCTAAAGAGACATAGATTGAAAACTATTATTATGGCTAATGTCAAAGAATTACTGCCTATGTTTTCTTCTAGGAGTTTTATGGTTTCAGCTCTCACATATAGGGCTTTAATCCAATTTGAGTTTATTTTTGTTTATGGTGTAAAAAAGTGGTCCAGTTTCATTCTTTTGTATGTAACTGTCCAGTTTTCCCAAAACCATTGTTAAAGAGACTATCTTTTCCCCATTATGCATTCTTGCCTCCTTTGTCATAGATTACTTGATCATATAAACGTGGGTTTATTTCTGGGCTCTCTATTTTATGTGCTTATTTGTGTGCCAGTTAGTAATATTTTATTGGTGGCAAACTCACTGTTTTTTTCTTCTCTGAAGACATTTTTTATTTTACCTCCATTTTTAATGACTTTTTGGTTATAGTCTTTCTGGGTGTAGATTCTGATAGTTCCCTTCTCTTAGCAAAATTGAACACATCATTTCATAGACTTCTGGGACCCATTGTTGCTATGAAAAAGTCTACTATCAGTCTAAGTTTTGATCTTTTTTTTTTTAAAGATTTTATTTATTTATTTGACAGACAGAAATCACAAGTAGGCAGAGAGGCAGGCAGAGAGAGAGGAGGAAGCAGGCTCGCCGCTGAGCAGAGAGCCCGATGCGGGGCTTGATCCCAGGACCCTGAGATCATGACCTGAGCCGAAGGCAGAGGCTTTAACCCACTAAGCCACCCAGGCACCCCTAAGTTTTGATCTTTTGAAGATCATTTTTCTTTTTCTCTTAGGCTTTCCTGGAGATCTCTTTATCTTTGATGTTCTGTAGTGTTATTATGATGTCTAGAAGTGATTTTTTTCTTTTAAGCCTACTTAAAATTCATTGAACTATTTGAGCCCGTAGAATATAATAGAAGATGACATTCATCAGTATTGAAAAAATTCTCTGCCAATATCTCTGTTTTTCTCTATACATAATGTGATTTTCCCCCCTAAATGTTCCTATGTTTCTGTCACACACCTATCAAAATAGTGCACTAATAACCCAATGCTGTGTAATAAACCCATTACTTTATGGCTTAAAATAACAAAATCATTTATCTCTCATAGCCTCTGTAGGTCCCATTCAGAATGAGCTTAGTTACTTAGTTCTTATTCTAGGTCATCCATGAGATTAAAGTTTTATGTTGTCTGAGAGTGTAGTTATCTGAGAGTTTGCAGGTTGCTGGAGGATACATTTCCAAGGTGGCAAATTGTACTGGCTATAGGCTAGGGACCTTCGTTCTTCTCTACATGGATTACTCCACGGGCTGTTTGAGTATCCTCATGGCATGGCAGCCACATTTGTTCAGATTTTTTTCTCTTATGAAGGTATGAGGGTGGGGCACATGACTTCCAAGCTTTTTTGCATGTCAGAGCAGAGATTGGAAGTGCTGGCTGCCTTTTAAACTACTGTTTAAAATTTTTATTCTGTCTATTCTGTTTTGGATTTTAAGATCTCTTCTTTTCTTTTATCATCTGTAGTAGCATACAATAATTGTTTCCTAAGTATAGTGACTTTTCTTACCTTTCTCTTTTCCTTCTGACCAAGTTGTTTATAAGTATTTTCTTCTTTCTAAAGTTTTCTTTTACTCTTTGTCTTTCTTTTTGAAGGTTAATTTCTATTCTGGGTTTTTTAAATTTTATTTTGATTGCCATATAAATGACAAATGAAACCTTAAGAATGGATGAAATTGCCTTGCAACAGAATGAGAACAAGAGTCTAGCCTTGGGAAAGTCCAAAATTTAATAGGTGTTTATTTTTATAGCTTCTTGAATTAAAATGTTCATTTACCTCTATTCATTTTTTTAAATAGGCTTATGAAATTGCCCCTTTGGACAACTTTGACTATATCCCACAGACTGTGATCCAAATAGGAGAAATGCTGTTAATTTTGAAGTTGAAGTGTTTTTGTTTAAATTTCCATTATTTTTTTAATTGATTGCTTTGCAATTTAAAAATTAGCCTTTTATAATTTATTTTTGTAGAACTTATTTATATTTTCTTTTTGGCTTAGCAGAGGTCTGTATATTAATTTTACCTAGGTGCCTTTCAAATTACATGAAGTGTTTGCAGAGTGCAAACACTTAATCATTAATTATTTTAATCATTACTTTAAACATTAATTATTCAAATCTCTTTGTTCTTATTTTTTCTATCTGATATGTCAGAATTTATAGTAGCATGTTGAAATGCTACTTTTTCAAAAAGTTGAAATACTTTTCTATGTAAAGTATATTTCCAAGTATTTCACATATACTTTAATGACTATATTTTAGAACTGGGTTATTTGATACACAGATTTTTATACAGTTGTTATGGGTTTTTATAATATATTATTGTACACATATATTTGTATTTTTTATTCCACTTAATGCTTTGGTCCTTGAATTGTCCTTGGTATGAAATTAATGTTTGACACCTGTTTTATTTGTGTTTATGTAATACATTCTAAGGTGTCTTTTACTTTAAACCAGTCTGTTATTTTTAGTTGCTCTTCTTATCTGAAGTATTTGCCTTTTATTTTAACCTGATCTGACAGTTTTTATATTTAAATTGAGATAGTTTAATGCTAGTTCTGTGTATATTTTTATGTAGTTGAATGCATACTAGATGCATAATTTTTATTATACACTTCTGATTTTGCAATGTAACAAAACAGTTTTCATTGTCAAAAATCTTTTCATAATTATTAATGTTGGTTCCATATTTCTATTGTTGGGTATTATGTTCCTTTTGTCGCAATTGTTTCAAGTAATGTTTTGATGAACTTCTCTATATTTTGATTTAGGGTAGATTCTCAAAAGTGGAATTAATGAGCCAAAGTACACAGACAGTAATAATAAGTCTTTTGATATATAATTCCCCTTTTTATTAAATTTATTCTCCAATCAGTGTCTGAGACTGAATTTAAACAAATATATGAGAGTTTATATATCCCAAAGTACCATCCTCCTTGGGGTGAACATTCTGCACAGATAATTGCCTATATAACATGCTACAAATACTGAAACTCCTCTTTATGAGTTGCTCTTAAAGCCTAAAGCATGACTTTTTAGAGGTGTTCATGTGGTAATCCTAACTTTTGAGAACAGATTTGATTTTTAGAACTAGGGTCTTTCAAATTCATGTCTCAAGACTTAGAAAGAAAAATAAACTGAATAATACTGTCTTCAATGAAAGTTTTAGTATATATCTACCTAGATAAGGTAGGATTTTAACCTCTATCTGTCTGATCTCCAAACCCGTGTACTTAACCACCAGACTTAAAGTCAGCAGACAAAAGTTATCCTGGGTGCCATGCTAGGTGCCAAGAATAGAGTAAGGACCAAAACAGACATCTTTTGGTTCTTATGCTGTGGAGTGTAGCTTATGCTTGAATTTCTTTCAGTTATAATCCTTTAAACATATTAGTAATAGTACTTAAAAAAAACTCTATCTTGTTATTTGATAGTGCTTATATAGACCAACTTATTATGTGTCATTTCATTAAAAGTAGAAGACATTAATTGTTTTTATTTTAAATTGCTTTGCATTTTGTGTTGGTAAGTTAGTGCTTACTCTAATGAACATTTAATTTTATATTGATAGCTTTGACTCAAAGTCAATTTAGATAGGCTGACATTATAATTTATTATCTGAGCTGGAATATATGATTGCCCTAACTTTACATGGTATATTAGAGAAGTAGTTTTACAGGGCAGCATGTAGATACTTTGAGAATATTTGAAATGGGATAAGAGGATAGAAAAATTAATCTGATTTTAGAGTACTTCAAGGGAAATTTCTATTTGTGAAAACTATTTTTATTAAAATAAAAGTGAAAAATTAATAACTATTTCTTAAAATCTCCTTTATTCCACCATCTGTATTTTAGTAAGCTAGATTTTGATAATTACAGCCATCGCTTAAAATGCAGATTAATCCATATGAATCCATTACTGTGGCAGGATTGCTTTAAACATTATGGAAACAGCAGTAATTGGTCCTAGACTTATAGAAATAACTTAGCCATAAATTTTAGAGCCTCCAGAAAGAAGATGAGCATTGCACATTTTCAACTCCTTTATCTTGGCATCTGACTTTTTTTTTTTTTTAAGATTTATTTATTTTTTGTTAGAGAAAGAGCACAAGCAGGCAGAGTGGCAGGCAGAGGCAGAGAGAGAAGCAGGCTCCCTGCTGGACAAGGAGCCCTGGACTTGATCCCAGGACCCTGGGATTATGACCTGAGCCGAAGGCAGCAGCTTAACCAACTGAGCCACCCAGACGTCCCTTGGCATCTGAATTTTAATAGCTTTGGTGTTTGAATAATTTCCTAAACCCTGTTTTGTTTTTCTTAAGTCAACATGAGTATATAAATCAATCATAAATTTTAAAGGACATCTGGAAAGCATATGTTATCTCCTAAAATAATTTTATTTTAAATTCAGGATCACATGAACCATAGTAACTCTTTTGATTAAGAAAAATTGATAATTAAATATTTAATATATAAATATGATATGTCAATAACTATTTGAAACATAAAGTGAGATTTACAAAGGTTTGTTTGGGGAATATGAAACATACGATTTACTGATTTCAAGTGGCTATTGTGTTTTCCAGGTAAAGTTTGTTCTGATAATTAATGGTTTTTAAATTATCAAAGTGAAAGATGTGCAAGATGATGAGATAGGTTAGAACTAGGAAATCATAAGAGCTCGATTAAAATATAAATCTTACTTTGAGCTTGCTAAGTCTTACTAATAGTGAGTATGTTGTATGTCATAGATTGGGGTTTCCTATCGACCCATCTATAATCATTAAGATCAGAGTCCTTTGAGAATTCTTGAGAAATGCATCCAGTTTGAACACATCATTCTAATTGACTAATCTTTAGCAAAACCGACCAAGAAAAGAAAGAGAAAACTCAAATTACTAGTATCGGGAATGAAAGGTGGGGTATCTCTACAGACCCTAAAGAAATTAAGAGGAAAAGAATACTATGAATATCTCTCTGGTTATAAATTCTATAACAGATTAAACTGACAAATTCCTCAAAAGACACTAATTACCAAAACTCACTCAGAAAGCAATAGATAACCTAAATTGCCCTGTATCTGTTAAAGAAACTAAAATTATATGTTAAATTGCCTTCCAACAAAGAAAAACTGTTTTCCATTAGCAAATTCTACAAAACATTTAAGAAGGAAGTCATATGACAACTTGGCAAAGTGTTTAGAAGATGGACAAGGAGAAAAACACTTCCTAACTCTTTTTATGAGGTCAGCATTATTCAGATACCAAAAGTGGACAAAGGCATATAATAAAAAAAACACAATAGACCAATATATCTCATGAACACAATTATAAAAATCCTCAATAGCATGTTATTAGATTAATGCAGCAACATATAAATGATTATGTATCATGACCAAGTAGATTATCCTAGTAATATAAGGCCAGTTCAATATCCCATAACCAATCAATATAGTTCATGATATTAACAGATCAAAGAAAAACACACAATCATCTTAGCAGATGCAGAAAAAAGCACTTGAAAAATTCAACAATCATGTATGATAAAAAATTCACAGCAAACTAGGATTGGAAGAAAATTTCCTTAACTTGATAAGAGTATATACAAAAAACTACAGCTAACATCATAATAGTTAAAGACATAATAATAAAAAACAAATGCTTAGCAACAAGTAAGGATGTCTCCTCTCATCAATCCTGTTTAACACTGCTCTGTAAGTCCTTGCCAGTGCAGTAAGATAAGAAAAATAGATCAAATGCGCACAGACTAGAAAGGAAGAAACAAATTGTTTTTATTTAAATGAATTTATCAAGGTTGCAGATACAAGTTTGATGCACAAAAATCAATTTTACTTTTATATAATAACAATGAGCCATTAGAAATTGAAGTTTAAAAAAACTGTAGATTTTACAAAAAAACCCAGAAAAACCACATGCTGTAGAATGACACTAAAACAATGAAATATTTAGTTACAGACCTAGCAAATATATGCAGATCTGTATGCAGAATGCTACAAATTATTGGTGAAAGAAGTCAAAGAAGACCTAAATAAATGGAGATATATATATACTGTGTTTATAGATTGAAACATTCAATATTATCAAGGTGTTAATTTTTCTAAGCTGATTTTATAGCAATTCCAGTTTAAATCCCAACAGGATATTTGTATATATTGGCAAGTCAATTCTAAGATATATATATATAGAAAGGCAGAGGAGTTAGAAGAGCCGAATGCTTATGGATGAAAAAAGAAAAGAGAGTAGAAGCACTGGGTGTGGTACAGAAACAATGCGTCTTTGAACACTGAAAAATTAAAGTAAATTAAAACAAACAAACAAACAAAAAATAAAGTTGAAGAACTGAGACTGATTTCAAGGTTAACTTTAAAGCTACCATGATCAAGACAGTGCAGTATTCATGAAAGGACAGGTACACAGATTAATGCAACAAAATAGAGAGTCTAGAAATAGGCCCCTACATATAAGGTAGAGTGATTTTTTACAAAGGTATGAAGACAACTCAATGGAGAAAGGACATTCTTTTCAAAAAATAATGCTGTAACAATTAAACATCAACACATAAAATAATGTACCTTGACTTATACCTCAAACCTTACACCAATTTTACCTTAAAATGTATCATAGCCATAAATGTAAATGGTAACACTATAAAAATTTTGGAAGAAAACATAGAGAAATCTTTGTGACCTTGAGTTAGGCAAGAATTCTTAGATACAAATTAAAATCACAATCCATAAAAGAAAAATATTGACAAATTGGACTTCATAAAAACATTTTACTCTGCAAATGACACTGTTAAGAAAATGTAAACAGTAGCCATAGAGTTGGAGAAAATCTCATATCTGAAAAAGACCTTGCATTCAAACTATATAATGAAAACTCAAAAATAAGAAAACAAACAATCCAATTAAGAAATAGACCAAGGATTTGAACAGACAGTTCATTAGGAAGGTTTACAGATGGGAAATATGCACATGAAAATATGCTCAATACCACTGATTATTAGGGACATACAAGTTACAGTTACAACATGATACCATTACTTATTGATTAGAATGACTAAAATCAAAGACTGACCATTCCACGTGTATAGGATTGTGTGGAACACCTGGAACTCTTTTTTTTTTTTTTTTTTCATTTATCTGACAGAGAGAGATCACAAGCAGGCAGAGAGGCAGGCAGAGAGAGGAGGAAGCAGGCTCCCTGCTGAGCAGAGAGCCCGATGCGGGGCTCAATCCCAGGATCCTGAGATCATGACCTGAGCCGAAGGCAGCGGCTTAACCCACTGAGCCACCCAGGCGCCCCAACACCTGGAACTCTTGTAGTTTGGTGGTAAGAAGGCAAACTGGTACTTTGGAAAACAGTTTGGCAGTTATTACAAAGTTTAACACACACATTACAACCCTGAAACCCCACTCACAGACATTGAACTAAGTGAAATATAAAAAATTTATGTTACAAGATTAAAAAAATAAACTCAGAATAAAAATATTTTAAATAATAAATAAATCGTTAAAACAAACAAACAAAAATTATATTACATAAAAACCTGTGTAAGAATGTTATAGCAGCTTGGGGAGCCTGAGCAGGGAGCCTGCTTCCCTTCCTCTCTCTGCCTGCCTGTCTGCCTATCTGTGATATCTGTCTGTCAAAATAAATAAATAAAAATCTTAAAAAAAAAATGTTATAGCAGCTTTATTCCCAGTACCGAATCCTGCAAATAATCCAAATGTCCCTCAACTGGGGAATGGATAAACTATGGTACACCCATACAATGAAATGATACTCATCAATACGAAAGAATATATTATTGGTACATGCAACAACATAGTTTAATCTCAAATGCATTATGCTAACCGAAAGAAGCCAGATTCAAAGGCTATGTACCATTTGATTCCATTTAAGTGATATTCTGAAAAAGTAAAACTATAGGTAAAACTGTCAGTGGTTTTCCCCTACTAAGGTTAGGGGAAAGCTTGACTCCAGAGGTAACCTGCAGGACTTGGAGGGGGAGGGGAGTTGTGGGGATAGGTATCACTATCTAACAGCGATAGAACTATTTGTATTTTGTTTAGGGGATGATTACCCAACTCTGCATTTGTCAAAACTTATAGGACTGTGCACTGAAAGGAGTGAATTTTACTGCTTGTAAATTAAAGTAAGAAGAAAAAATGCATTTTTTAAAAAGATTTTATTTATTTATTTGACAGAGATCACAAGTAGGCAGAGAGGCAGGCAGAGAGAGAGGAGGAAGCAGGCTCCCCTCTGAGCAGAGAGCCCAATTCGGGGCTTGATCCCAGGACCCTGGGATCATGATCCCAGCCCAAGGCAGAGGCTTTAACCCACTGAGCCACTCAGGCGCCTGGAAAAAAATGCATTTTTTAACTTGTATCATTCCCTGGTCATTTCTGTGCGTAATAACTTTTTTAGCTTCTCTCTGGCTGATTCAGAAAGGGAGTTTCTCAAAGTCCCATCTACCCTTTCAGTTTACAAATTGCTTTGTAGTTAAATAAGCAAAAGGAAAACTATATACCACTTTGGGGGCCAAGATTTAGCGGCATATAGTAAGTCTTAATAAAAATACAAAGTTTGAACTGTTAATTAATCTATGTTATAAACTATAAAAATAATATAGATTTATTAAAATTTGACCTACCCTCCAACCCAGTGATTGCACTACTAGGTATTTACCCCAAAGATACAGATGTAGTGAAAAGAAGGGGCACATGCACCCCAATATTCATAGCAGCAATGTCCCCAATAGCCAACGTGGAAGGAACTGAGATGCCCTTCAACAGATGAATGGATAAAGAAGATGTGGTCTGTATATACGATGGAATATTACTCAGCGACCAGAAAGGATGAATACCCACCATTTGCATCCACATGGACAGAACTAGAGGGGATTATGTTCAGTGAAATAAGCCAAGCAGAGAAAGACAATTATCATATGGTTTCACTCATATGAGGAACATATGAGGAACATAAGGAATAGTGTGGAGGACCACAGGGGAAGGAGGGAAAACTGAATGGGAAGAAATCAGAGAAGGAGACAAAACCATGTGAGACTCTGGACTCCCGGGAAACAAACTGAATGTTACAGTAGGGAGGGGGTAGGGGAATGGGATAACCAGGTGATGGGTACTAAGGAGGGCACCTCTTGTGATGAGCACTGGATATTATATGCAACTAATGAATCATTGAGCACGACAACAAAAACTTATGTGCTATATGCTGGCTAACTGAACATAATAAAAAAAGATTTATTATTATAATTGTATTTTCTGTACAATGCTTTTAAAAGCAGTCTGTCATGTATAGCTTTCACAAATCAGAGCCATCAATGTAGCAGAGAAGAGAGAGGGATCCAATTGGTGACGTCCATTCTCAGGATACAAGCAAGAAGTGAATCATCCAGGAGGTTATAATGGGACAAGAGAATGTCTTGATATTCTTCAGAGTCTTACTGAGCAGGACAGATGGTCACACTCACTTTTTCTTTCTGGACTACATCCAATCACTTATGGTGAGATAGAGAGCAGAAGAGAATGGATAAAAAATATCTATGGAGTGTCCAATACTGTGACCCCAACCAGTGATGACCTCTCTTCCCTGCACACCAATGCAAGTTGAATGTTGAATTTTATATTTTATTTCCATCACTCCCTATGGTGAGAGGCAGTAAAAAAAAATGAAAAAGAAAAAGAAATTAGGATTTAAGATGGAAAAGAATCAATGTCAAAGGCTGAGGAAAAAAAATCTACAGAGAGACAGCAGGGTGTTAGGGTATATCCTAAATGTGCAGGTAAGACGGATTTAGGTTCAAATCCCAGCGAGTCACTTACGAGATATTTAGGCAAATCAGTTAACATTTATGAGCTTCAGTTTCTTTGCTTTTAATTTGGAAATATAGTACTTATCACAATAAATTATTATGAGAATTAATGAGATCATGTGGGGGCTCAATTTAGTGTTTTGCATAGTGAAGATACTAAGTAGTAGCTGTTACTATTTGTTGTTATTATCACTATTATACCTTTGTAAATCAGCATGGAATCACTAAACTGACTATCTTAAAGTTTCTATTATTCCTTCTATTCTAATACCCATTAGTGTATGACTTTGGGCATATTACATGAGTTTTCTGGTCTTAGTTTTCTCATCTATAGAATGAGGATTAGCATAGTAGTAGCTATTTCATAGAATTGTTGTGAGGATTAAATAATTTAATACTTCCAAAACTCTTAGAACAGTGCCTTACACATAGTAGGTATACAATAAATGTTAGCTGCTACTATTATTACTACTTTATGCTGTTGTTATTATTTTTTTGTTATTTATATATTATATTATATTATTATTGTTATTTACCAACAGTGTTGGTAAAAGAAAATATAAGTTCTACTGAATATTAAATTGCATAGTCTTGAGTCTAAATTCCTAACACTAAATATCCAAAATATTTGATTAATTAATGAAGGTGTCCATTAGTAATTCAGTAACTAAATATGTCTGGCCTCAACATCTATGATCTGTCTGAATGTACAGTGAACTGGTGAGGAAGAATTAGAAAGAACAATATTCATATTTTGAGAGATTTAAATACATGGAGAGAAGACATGTCTCCTAGGCTGGGACAATGACATAGAGGCAGAAGTGGAGCAAGGTATACCCTTGGTAAATCAAATTTCCACCAGCAGTAGAATAGATAAAAGAAACTGCAACATAGTAAAGTAATACAATGAATTAAAACACAGCAGAGATTTAACTCATTATACCTCCCTATCAATGTTTATGAATCTCACAAACAGAATATGGCATAAAATATGCCATAAATAAAAGCCACTGTTACTTGATTTATTTAAAATTTGAACACAGGCAAATCTAAATTTCCTCGTTAAGGGATAACATATGTAAGTGATGAAACTATTAATAATGGTTATCACAAAAGTTAGGACAGTGGTTATATACAGGGAAGAGAAAGGAAGGTCCCCTGAGATATTAATGTTCTATCATTTGTTAATGGGTGTGTGTGTGTGAGAGAGAGAGAGAGAGAGAGAAAATGAGGGAGCTTGGCATGTGCTTTATACAATAGATTTTTTTTAAGTACATGCATGCTTTACATACCCTTTTTATGGATGACATATTCCACAATAAAAAGTGAAAGTAAGAGTGAATAGAGTCAGGAAGTCAGCCAGCCCAACCAGAGGATATTGTAAGTTGTGGAATAGCAGGAATTAAAACAAATTAACTGATACTCAATCCACTTCTTTTTGAGTGCTAACCGGTATCCAGTTGGTTGCTTTTTCCCATCTGTAAACTTAAAAATCTCACCTTCCTCAATATATCGAAACAAGTCATGGAAGTCATCAAGCAGAGTCAAGGGGTCACACCAGAGGGTATTGAAACCTCCAAGAGGAACGTTACCTCTGACACCTAGCTAGCCGGATGGGGTATCAGGCACAAGGCAAAAGTTAGACGTTGATAGCAAGGGGTTGTCTACCGAAATTCAGGGCTTCCTCTGCACAATTGAGGCCCTTATTCCAGTTGACAAATGACACCCCACCAAGAGAGATGATGGAATTAATTCTGTTATCAAGGGGATGACTAAAGTAGAAGTCGGGGTAAGTCCTCAGTAGGAAAATGGAAGAGATCAAGTGAGGATAAACCAAAGGAATGTACTTCTACTAGGAAGATCAGAAAGAGATATAGGCTAATATATGTGCAAGTTTAGACACTTGGAGTTTATCTCCCATGTCCGAAATCTGCCCCAGACATTCCATTACTCATTGCTCTTTTTCTTTTAATCCCCCTGTCAAGGAAATAAGATGCAAGCTGAGTGGGTGGGAACTAAAATCAATAAGTTTAAACACGGTTTTGGAATGTCTCTAGACTTAGCCAGCAAGGAAAAAGTCATTCTGAGACCCTTATTATCTTCTAATGGTAAGCCAGCTAAGACCTGGAATATTTGAAAGTATTCTGTGCTATTTGGGTTCAATGGAAATCTCTCTCTCTCTCTCTCTCTCTCTCTCAAATTATTCTAGAACAAGTTAGGTGTCCAAGGCTTAAATAAGAGGAGTAGTAGGATACTGCAGCAGATAAATCTTACTTTGCTATAATAATTATTTTATTGTTATATGTAAAGTGCTAGACACTTCACATCATTTCTCAACAACCTTGAAAAAATGGTATTTTTTCTAGATAAGATAACTGAGGCTCTGTGAGGTTAAATAATTTGACCAGGAATATAGACTGAAGCTAAGATACCAACTCAGTTCTAACTGAACATAAAGCGAAAGTTATAGGTGATTAAATTAGTTACTTAAGAAGGAAAGGACTTTAACAGGAATGTTATCAAAGCTGTTCAGAGAGGCAGGAGGGTAGTTTCTACCCGGACTGGTATATCTAGGACTGGTATAGCTATATATAAGTCTTTTTAAACTAATGCAAGATCGGGAGGTGAGGCTGTTTACTAGTGAGTATAAGAGGGTGGCAGCTTCGTAAGGGAAAGGGAAAGACAGCGCCATTGTAGCCAACGAGAAGGGTGACTCTGGGTCCCCAGATCGGAGACTCAGCATAGTTGAGCATACCCTCACATCAGTGAGGGTACTATTTTTGCCTCTACAATTGTCATTGAAATTTGGGCAATACTTCACCACCTGCAACATATCATAAGGTACCGAAGTTGAAAAAATGTGAGAGGATACCTAGACCCCGAATAGCCTGGTATATGGAAGGAGTGAAGATACCAGCTTCAAGCTGTATGTTTAATGTTTACATATCTTCATTTCTTTCTTCCTCTTAAGATAAAAATAAATATACATGAAAGAGCTAACGTTGTCCTTCTATACCTCGTTGGATTATCTCGGTGCCCTAACCACACATTCAATATACCTGGAGTCCCTATGCCAGGAGATGCTTCCCAGAAGATGGCAGAGTGATTCTGAGTCTAGGGTCAGGGACATAAGCTGAATGAAACACAGGATAAGGCTGGGAGAAAGAGAGTTCCAGCTGGAGACCTCCACTTTGGCTCAAGGTCAGCCAGCTTAAACACATCAAGAAAGGAATTTAGTTAGATACGGTTTAGGGGTAGATAGTAGTTAGGAGAAGGAGATGCCATGTGGGTTCTGAACTACAGCTTGCCTCCAAAAATGCCCTCTAACTTTGAAATATAAAGAGATCTTTGTTCTGTTTGACAGTGGCTTATGATGGACATCGTAAACTCAAATGCCTGAAGTGACCTCAATAAATGAAGTGAGCTGGATACACATGGACACTCAGTGGTTTCTCTTTTCTCATCGTGATAAGAAATATGTTCCTACTGTAAGTAACGGCATTCAGGAAGGGATGGGACCTGTACCACTCAGTCTCCATGCAGGGCAGCAGCCGGGAGTGAGGAGGAGCCTGTGAACTGGAAAAGTCATCCAAAGCGGGCAGTGGCTGCTCGTGTCCAGCTGATCACTGTCATGTGGGATTTAGGTCCGCTGTTGCTAAATTTTTTATTTTTCAAAAGAGTCTAGAAATCAGCAGTTAAGTAAAAATCTCCTGATATATATATATATATATATATATATATAGTATATATATATATATCTATCTATCTTCTGAGTTTCTTGAGAACAGTATTATGGTCCCAGAATGCCTTCAGCCTAAGTCTGTGCTGCAGGTAACTGATTTGCAATCCTAGTCCCATTCCAATGCTGGAGATCTGGGCTTGCAAATGGGTTCCCCTTTAGCCTCCAGGGACCTGACTAGCTGTGGCTTCCCTGGGGGAGCCTTCCCTGGCAGTCGCGCTTTGTCTAGTCCTCTGGATAGCCCCATTCTTCCTCTCCACACCCTTTCTGTGTAATTACATGTCTGATGCTTTTTCTTTCCTGCTAGTCTGAAGTTCATGGAAGAGGGGACCATTTCTGTGCGGATCACCAGGCTGTCTGAAATCTGACTGGCTGATGGGGAGTTGTGTGAAGAAGGATGACTGGAGAGTGCTTCTGGGAGCGCCTGGTGGGTGCAGGGACAACTGTTTAGCTGGGAGAGAGATAGTAAGCAACTTTTTATAGTCATATTTAGTATATAATAAATAATTAGTTATTACTTTAACATAAAGATATGACAATATGTGTTGATTTGAAATTATGTTTAATTCTGTGTTATTTACTTTTCTTTTATCTAAATGCTATTATTTAAACCAAAGCAACAGAACTAGTTAATGTAATTAACAACTAATGATAGGGCGAGGTGAAAAACGATTAGGTGTGAGGAAAAGTTAAGAGTATTTTGATAATATTTCTTTGCCTGATACTATGATTTAATGATTATCTTATTAGATATTAAGCAATTTCAGGCTATATTAGTGTGTATTTATAAGATCCATACTAATTAAACAGATGTTACCTATACCTAATAAAAAATAACAATGAGATGTTTCTTTCTGCCTCATGATCCAGTAGGGTATTTTTACTCTTTCTAGTTTCCTTTTCCAGCAATACTTCTCTGAACTGCCTGCAAGCTTTTCTTTAGGGCATTCTTTTTTAACTCTTTCATGTAGCAGCAAAAGTAAAAATAGTCAAATGTAAAATTCACTTTGACTTGCAGCTCTGTTCTTACTAAACCCACATGACCTTGATTCCTGAGGTCAGTCCAACATGATGATCTAAATATTTTCAACAAAAGAATCTGAGCATTGAATACTTGGGATTTTACTCACTAGTAACACCAGGTTTTTAGACTTGTAAGAATTAGTTTCTAGCTCTCCCAAAACGTCCATTCAGTTTGAATCTACAGACATGTTTTGATAGAACAGCTGCTTATTAATCAGATAACCAGTTAGAAGTTAATCATTTGGCTGTCCATATCTAAATTGTCTATCATTTTAAAACACTCAGTCATGTCACCATAACTGAAACCTCTATTTCTCAAGGAAAATTATTTTAAAAGTATAGACGTAGTTTGAACTTGGGAAATAAATTTGGATTCCAAATAAGGTACAGTTTTAATGAAGAAATGAGAAAGTCCTGTTTAACTTTGCTGCCATCTTCTGAGTTCTAAAGCAGTCTTATTTAAAAAAAAAAAAGAGTCCTTTTTTTTCATCGTATGAATTTCATCACAATCTACATGTAACATTGAACAATTCCTGTACCCACTTCAGTTTTTCCTAGGTTCCTTATAGCCTCTTCAAAGATTATCCAACAGTTTTGAAGGAACGGAATATACGTTTCTGATTGACTGTAGTCTTTTTTCCATTCTCACCCTCAAAGCATTTACAAATTAGAGGACATTCTGTTAAAATGTATGTATTTATTTCTGAGAGAGAGTGTGCATGAGTGGGGGAGGGGCAGAGAAAGAGAGAGGGAGGAAGCAGATTCCTTCCTGAGTGGAACAGAGGCTGGGCTCAAACCGAGGACCCTGAGATCATGACCTGAGCCTAAACCAAGAGTCAGATGCTTAACTGACTAAGCCACTCTGGTGTCCCTGGGGACATTCTCCTTGTGCCACACTTTGAAAATATGATTTTATGGTAAGCTAATATTTTAACTCTTATCTATGGCTGGCAATAGTGATACCTAACTTGTAGGCACATGTCTAAGGAGACAATCTTCTTCCATTTCTATAAAGTCAATAATCTCATTAAGTGCTTTCATACATTTATGTATTTTACACATTTTGTATTTTGAAAAGTGACCAATGTTTTCATTATGAAAGTCTCAATATTTCAGGTAAGCAGAACTTACTTTTTTTATTAAGTCGTGTTATATGCAAGGTGTGTAGAACATTTAGCAGGTAAGATTTTCTCATTTTCTTTGATAAGTTTATAGGCTGAGTAGAATTTTTCAAAATTTACATTTGTGCAGTAATCTGCTGACTATGCAGAAGATGAGCAAAATCTAGTTCTATTTGAATAAGATATTAACAGTCTTTTGTATTTTCCTTCATTTCATTAAAATCATAGGAATCAAGAACATGGTTTGAAACTCCACTGTTTAAATCAAAATACCTAAGGGTCAGGGAGAAAATTTTTTGCTTCTTGCCATGATTCAGTCTATCTTGTACTATCTTGTACTATAGAAAGTATGATCCTTGGTAAGATCTGACAGAATCTGATTGCTGGTTGCCAGAGAGGGGAGGGGTTGGGTGAAATGGGTGAAGGATAGAAAGTCAACAAACCTCCAGTTATAAAGGTCATGGGGATGTAATTTACAGCATGGTGACTATAATTAATAATACCATATTGCATATTTGACAGATGCTGAGAGTAAATCTCAAGAGTCCTCATAACAAGAATAAAAAATTTTGTAGATATGTTTAATATGGTAACTAGACACATTGTGGTGATCCTTTCTCAGTCTGATTCAATGGCCACTATTTTTTTTTTAAGATTTTATTTATTTATTTGACAGAGAGAAATCACAAGTAGGCAGAGAGGCAGGCAGAGAGAGAGGAGGAAGCAGGCTCCCTGCTGAGCAGAAAGCCCAATGTGGGGCTTGAACCCAGGACCTGGGATCATGACCTGAGCCGAAGGCAGCGGCTTAACCCACTGAGCCACCCAGGCGCCCCAATGGCCACTATTTTCAATTACGCATTAGTATATTTGGGGGAGATGAAAAAACTATTGTTGGATTTAGAAATGATTGCTTGCTTCATAGCTAACTTGTGAGAGCTTCCATATGTGGTTTCACCTTCCCTTCTCCACGATGCCCCATCCCAAATTCTTTTTTGCCTCTCACACCAATATTATGCCAACAGTACTCTCTGTTTTGGTTTGGCCGTGTGTTCAGTATTAAATAAAGTGCTTCCAGCAGTACAAAGGACCAAACTGTGAGCTGTATCTAGTACTGGGAGACTGAATCAACATTTCATCTTCAACTGCTTAATGGGGTCCATTCTCATTTTTAGAAAACTGTTCCATTTTCCTACATGCTGCATGAATAGGAAGCTGTACTACATGGGAGGCCCCAACAGGAAATTGCAGTTGAGTCCTGGGTTTACTTAGTACAGCACAATGGAAATAAATAAAAGCCACCTCCCTTCTGTTGGTCCATTTCTCCTTTTGGATGAACAAATGGGAATCATCTTTAGGGCATTATGTTATTCACTGAGGGGCTGTGACCTTAATCCATAAAGCCCTATAGAGTTTATGCTTTGATTTTCTTAAAGCCTGCCTCCCCCTATACAGTGTCCGAGACAATCAAAATTACCCCCGCAGTGTGCTTGCTAAAGCTCACAATTTCAGTGGGCCCAAGACTGAGCCATCTGGTAAATAGGACTTGGCACAGAGATTCCCCTTAGGTGATCTGACAACACCACACAGTTTGCCTGGAAACCTCCCATCTTGCCATCAAGCGAGCCAGTTTTTAGAACTCTCCTTGGATTATTGGTGAATAGAGTAACAAAAATATAATTGTTGATCCACTGCAATTAGGTTTCCATGAAGAAGTTACACGGTATTTAGAGGTTTCTTGCTATTAGAAGGAGATGAATAAAGTTTGAATTCAACTTGAGGTATAAGGGAATGAACAAAGATTTTTGGAGAACGTACCATGTACTAGGAAATAGAAGTTTTCTCATTTGACCCTCACAACTCTATGATGTTGACACCATTATTCTTATTCTACAGATGAAGAAACTAGCTTAGTGGTAGTAAGTAACCTTTTCAAAGGCTCATGGATAGTAAAGGGTAGACTTGGGATTCAAATTCAAGAGCACAGGCTCCATATTCCAGGTGTTTATACCCTATTACCCAAATAATAATCTCTTTCTGAACTTCCTACTTCTCATCCCACTTTAATTCATTTCTTCTGTATCCTCTTTACTTTTCCTATATTGTCCACCATGTTCTTGCTTGCCAAGAGCATGCTTGCCAAGGACATGCTTGCCATGTTCTCCCTCATTTCTCCTTTTGATAATCTCCTTCAATTCTTCCTTTAATTATTGTGGTTTTCATTCCCTTTCTCACCTCTAACAGCATAAGTCCCTGTCCTCTTTCCTAGAGCCATGTATTAGTGTCCTAACTGGTCTCATATTTATTCTCTTTCCCTCATAAGTCTGTGTTCCACACATGATTGTGTAAAGGAAATAATTTCCCTCCTATATAAAGGAAATCATTAAACTATACCATTCAGTTGCTCAAAATCCTGTGATGGGCTCACCTCACAGCTGACAGTCAAATCCCCTCTTGATGGCTAACAGGGTGTCATGTGATTTGGCCTCCACTTTCCTCTCTCACCATGTCTCCTGTTTCTGCTCCCCAGACTCATCTCATTGGAGCGCCACTGGACTTCTTCAGGCTCTTGTATGCCAAGTTCATCCCTGCTGTTGCACTTGCCACTCCTTTGTCTTTCCTCTGGTCTTTTCTTTGTTCACTTTCTGACTTCATTCATCAAATATTCCCTGAGGAGAGAGGTCATCCTTGACTCTATCTCTGTAATGCCCTACCCTAGAATTTATCATTCACTACCTAGACTTATGTTAGTTTTGTTGTTATTGTTGTTTATTTATTTATTTATTTATTTATTTATTTATTTATTTGATAGAGACAGAGGTCACAAGTAGGCAGAGAGGCAGGCAGATAGAGGGGAGGAAGCAGGTTCCCTGCTGAACAGAGATCCTGATGCAGGGCTCAGTCCCAGGATCCTGAGATCATGACCTGAGCTGAAGGCAGAGGCTTTAACCCACTGGGCCACCCAGGCACCTCTTATGTTAGTTTTGAACACAAATTTATTCTCTCTCTCTCTCTTTCTCTCTCTTTTTTTATCTTTTCCCTGCCATTAAAATATAGTCTCCATGGTAACAGGGATCTTTCTGTCTTATCTATCACAGTTTTCCAGAGCCTACAGTGCCTGGTGTAGTAGACACTCAGGAAATATTTGTTGAGTGACTAAAGATATACTTTCACAAATGTCTCAGTAACATTCAAGGTGATCTCAACAAATTGATTTTCTGGTCTCTGAATTATTTCTTCACTGCTCTTATTTGTTGGATTTTTTAGCTAAACCCCTATTCTAGCAACTGATCGCATACTGCCTTATGATGTATTTTGTATTCCTTAAATAACTTTTATACAACATTGCTATAGTTTGTAGGTTTCAGTTTTTATCTTGTGGATAAGCACCAAGGTAGCTTAAGCACGATCTATATTACTCTTAGTATTTCTCATAGCAACACTGTCCCTTAATACCATGTAGTAGGAAATCGTGGATGCTTTGTCATTTGATGATTGAATTAATGAGATATTATTAAATACCTACTAGGTACTAGACAATATTCTTGGTGCTTTGGCAATATTATTTCTTTTATCCTTATGACAACAATCTGGAGTGGGAATTCTTACTCTCATTTTACAGACAAGAGAACTATGGTTCAGACAGTAGAGGTGACTTGGTTTATTAAGGTTGTACACCTAAGAAGAGGTGAAGTAACTTGGTTTATTAAGGTTGTACACCTAAGAAGAGGTGAAGTAGGTCTTAAACATAGATACAGACTTTAAAACAAATGCTCTTTCCACTAGAGACCATAGTTTCATAGTAAATCTCTGTTAACATATAGATTCAATCAGAAAGTATGATGACTCTCAGATCATACTGAGCTGACTCATTTACTAAGGGGGAAGAAGAATGAGCAGAGTGGAGTGTGCTGCTTTTGATCATTATCTTTATGCTCTGTGCTTGCAGGATTATGGAAAGAAGGACTGAAAAAGCCAAACGGATCTACTCAAGAGAAAGACATTTAAAAATGCAAAAAAACCAGGTGCAAAGGTCAGTACAATTGTGACTTAATTCTTATTATTTGTGTCCCATATTACTTGAGACCCAAACCACATGACATTGCTTTCCTTTTTCCTTCTCATGGCCATTATCCTCAGTCAGGCCTGAAGTCCAGAAAAGAGAAGCTCTAATTAGAATGGGGAAACTAAATATGAAGCCTAAGGGAAAGACAAGCAACGGCTAGCTGGCCACATTCCAGTTCCCCACAGTTGTCCAAACCAGATGACACACCTGACATCTTTGCAAGCATGACGTCATACAAGGTGCCTGGCAGAACCAACGATACAGAACTCCTAAGGAGTAGGTAAGATGGGGACCCGCATACAGTAGGTATTTGGGGACTTGGTGAAGCTTGACTTTTCATGAGATCTTTACATTTGCTAAACTTTCTAATTTAAGCTGAATTTTCTTAATGCTATTATAAATCACTGGCTCTCCAAGGTTTAATATGCTTAAGAATGAACAAAGTGTCCTGTGTGAAAAAGCAGATTCTAAGGTCCTCCCTGACAGAGATTCCACCGTGGGTGGGACTTGGGAGCCAGAGACTTCAAAGACACGTACTCTGGATGATTATGATAATTATGATAACACATTATCCATGGAGATATATAAGTCCAAGACATCTTTCCCCACCTGGTATTTTACCTTGGAAATGTGTATTATATTTCTGAATAATATATTCTTTTTCACATGAGCATGGAAGATAATTGAATATGTTATTGTGTTAATATTAGAAACACGACTCCAAGATGATCATCGGCCAAGAGATTTCTCTTGTAATGATTTATTCAAGTCCTTTTTTTTTTTCTTTTATGGCTTTTAATGCACAGTCAGTCTTTTAAATTAAACATCAGCCAAGCGTTAGCTTGCAATCTATATTACTAAGTACAAAAACCTGGCCCAGCATTCTGGCAAGAAGGAATGTGCTGTGAACAGTGAGGCCTGACAACCAAAATGGTGTGAAGTGCTCAGATCGCCTTGGGGGAACTCCTGGCACTAACGCCGATCCTCATTTCTCAGAAGGTTCCTCTAGTGTCCCACGGTGGGGAA
Organism: Lutra lutra; assembly: GCF_902655055.1. Taxonomy (NCBI): domain Eukaryota; kingdom Metazoa; phylum Chordata; class Mammalia; order Carnivora; family Mustelidae; genus Lutra; species Lutra lutra. The sequence goes on from NC_062281.1 coordinate 30,793,975, forward strand.
ACCCTTAGCAGACACGCTCTGAGAGGATTTTGATTGCTGCAATACACACATGCTATATCTTCTGGGGATTTTTGTGTTGCTTTCGTTACACTAAATTCTCTAAGTAATTGCCGAGAAACTACATGAGACTATAGAAAATGATGTATGTCACAGACCTCGCTCTGTTTAGCCCATAAGGTATGAATTGAAGCAGACATGTATGTTATTAATACGATCGACGATGAAAAGCACCACACAAAGGGTATGAACAAAGCGCTCAGACATTGTGAAGAACAGAGAAGATGACAGTTGAGCTAGGCCAGAGACTATAAGCAGCCTTTCACCAGACAGAGAAAAGAACAAAAGCCTTTCTATAGAGAAGAACTGCCTTAGGATAAAACAAAATAATGACAAATAACATTTATGGAGAACTTATTTGTGAGACACTGTTATAAGCACTAATGTTTTACTTAATTCTCGAAAAACTTTACGTGATGGATGCTGTTACTGTTCTCCACATGGAGATGAGGAGACGCAGCTGTGGGCCGATGTGCGGAGTATCCTGGGGTAGCAGGCACATGGCAGGCAGTGGCAAAGCGCGTGCTGTGACCTGAGCCAGCAGAGAAGGCATCACAGGGAGACTGGGCTGGGTGATAAAGGACCTTCATTAGACGGTGAGGGAGTGCTGTATATGAGGGCTTTGTTCCTGTTTCAGTTAGTGTTTCCTATCACACAAGTAATGTCTACACACACTTTTAAGATCTGCAGATGGCATACAGTGAAAAGAAAATCTGGGACCACAGATCCTCAGTTCTGCAACCCCTCTGCCAGGAAATAACCATGATCACCAACTTCTCGAGTATCTTCGTACAAAATATTCTAGTATATGTGCTGCTGAAGCGAGCACTGTAGAAATATTCTATGTCTGAGTATCTTCTTTCTTCTTCCTTTGTTGAACACACAGGGACGTAACGATACAAACTTGCCTCTTGAGATTGTCCCCTATCAGCACATTTGGCACATTCAGGTCTGTCTCATTCTTTTCTACAGCACCATGTTTTCCAATTATGTGGTTGAACCATGGTTTATTTAACCAATCCACTAATGATAGACATTCAGTGTTGTTGCCAGTCAGTACCCAGTGCTGATCTGAAGATTCTCATCTTTGGAAACGTGCAAGTATTACTTACAGGAGATACCCCTTGGGGCGGCATTTCTGTGCCCCGGGGAAGGAATGTCACCGGGGGAAGGGCACAAGGAGCAAGTGGGCCTTCGAGAGCCATCAGTCTGGTGGCTTAACCGCCCCCCCCCCCACGTCCCTGGGCTTTCTGGTTCCCGCCACCTTCTCTTGAGCAGGTAGCAGGCACCTGTGAGCAGAAGGTGTCTGTGCCAACTTGGTCTTTGAGGGTAAAGCTCTATGCTTTTAGTATTCTTAAATGAGTAATGACAGAGGATTGAAGGAGCCAATGAGCAGCGGGGAGAAGACCCTTTTCAAAATTATTCCAAACATGACCGTCGAGTTACCTTAGTGCTCACGTATGCTCTCCGTCCTACCGGCGGATGGTGGATGGCAATGTCTCCCTGGGTATCTTCTATTGCCCTCTTTTCTTTTTCCTTTTTTTATACCAATAAAAGCGAACTTCATACTCTCCTTTGCATTTGAGGGTAACTACTGTACTCTCATTAAGCCCTGTGACTTCTTTCATTGCTCGTCTAGTCCTAATCTTAATTACCTCTGCTTTAAAAAGCTTAACCTACTTAAAGGAGAAATAACAAACTAATCCTAGTTTGACAACACATGTACGTTGCATCTGGCATGAAGAGCAGCAGGGTTTCCAGGCATCTCTCACCACATGGCCTGAGAGTAGAAAACGCAGGGAGGCGAAAGCTCACCATATCTGTCCTCTTTTCTCCCTTTCTGGTGCACGGAGCCCCTTTTGGGTCTGTGTGCACTCGCTCCCAGCCTGAGTTCCAGACAGCTCCGCGGCCATGTGCCCCAGGGCCGGCAGTCTTATGTAACCCAGAAACGAAGCAGAACTGCTCCTGGTGTGGTTGCAAGTCAATTAGAATTTGAGAAACAGAAAACTGGAAGCCAAAGAGGACTGGCTGCCAGTCACACAGCGTGCCCTTCTGCCAGGGCACGCCTGCTCCCGATGATGATATGCACGCCAGTGTTTATTCTGTTCTGGAAAAAAATAATACCCCAAGTGTGCAGCTCACACTACTCTAGCTCCAAGGGGGGGCCCCCTGCGCCTCACACGCCTGCGCAAAGCTCAGCAGACAGGTTTTGTTGACAGCCCTGCAAGACAGGAGTTCTGTTCTGTGTGTGTGTGTGTGTATGTGTTGGGGGGGGGGGGTGTGACTTCCCCAGCTTGGCAGTCTTTGAGGCAAATGGTACTTGAAATATGCTCTGGGCCTCTTAATGTTTCCATTTTAACTACTATTGTTCTGTTTTCCTCTTGGAAGAAGCAAGAATAAGGAAAATTATGACTGGGGTCTTTCAGGTGGTAAGGTATCATTGTTTTTCTGACTTTATTCAACACATTTCTTTTTCTTCCTGGGGACCCAGAAATTCGGAGCAGGTGAAGGAGCAGGGAAGTGAAAGAGGTAAGAAGGGGAGAAGACAGAAGATAAGGTAGGTTCTTAATTCACTTCCTGCTTACCTGCCTAGAAAACTTCCTATGGCAGAGCTTCCCAAGTCAGGTGGATTTCATGTGTGCCAAAAACGTTGATCTTTTCAGCTCTTAGGTGGCGGGGCAGAGTCAGAGCGGACTTCAGCTGCATGTCGCCCAAATCACTTCCAAATATAATTCTTTTCTATATAGACCCAGATGTGAAATTTTTGAAGGCAGTAAGAGATACTGTCATATACTGTTTTCCACCCAAATTCTTTGATGGAAACAATTTTATGTTTGGCCTCATCAAACCTCTAGTTTTCTAGGTTGTGTGGATATGTGTGTGTATACACATATATACACATACATGTGTGTGTATATATATCTACATCTTTATATCTATAGAGAGAATTAGAGTTAATCAAGCATAGTGGCTAATAGTATATGCTTTGGGGTCTAGCAGATTTGGTTGGCAACTCATCTTCACCACTTTCTCACTGTGTGACCTTGAACAGATTACTAAACCCCTCTGAACCTTAGTTTCTTGGGAGATAACTACCTTTCACATCCATGACCTTGAGCAAATCACTTAAACTTTTCCCTCTACAGTGTCTCCATCTGTAAAATGGGATGATAATAATAGTTCCTACTTCATAATATTGCTGTAAGGATTTATAATTCAACTGATATCTTAGTATATCAGTTAATATATATATATATATATATATATATAAATGACTTAGAACCTTGCCTAGCACCTAGAAAACTATGAAACTGAGTTCTCCTCATCATTCATCATCATCCTCATGTAAAGTGTTTAGCACGGGGACTTGGATACCTGATAGCTGTCATCACCATCATCATGATTATAGGTAGCTTTGGGAAGACGAATGGTTTCTTTTCTCACTACAGAACTAAAATGTGTGGAGCTCTGAGGACGTGAGAGCAGCTGCTGAGAACATAGGGGTAAGACCCTTGCTTGGGCAAGTCGAAAAGACCAAGTACAAGTCGTCCTCACAGTCCAGAGGATGAGCTCCAACGTGGCGTTCTTCCCTAGTCAGAAGTCTCTCCTCTTTACTCCTTTCTTCCTGGTCTCCATTCCATCCTTGTCTTTGTTAAAGCACTTATCCACTAATCCTGCCAAAAAAAAAGCGGGGGGGCGGGGATATTTGTGTTCTTTGGAGCCTTTACATGCCTGTTGCCAAGTCAGAGTCTGCTGCTAAGGAAGCATTGCTTGGGGGCTCGCTGGCTTTGCCTGAGCGTTCCCACTCAGCTGTTCTCCACATTGGGGGTGAAGGGAGCAGTGTTCATGGGAGGGCATGTGAGCAGTCAGCAAGAGCCGAGGGGGGCTAGAGGGTTATTAGAAACAGAAGAATACTGACAAATTGAGCTTTCAGATGGGAAGTTAAAGAAGCAATCAAGACTGAGTACAGGTGGGCGCCGACAGGCCTAGCAATCTTGAGGCAGAAATACTGTGCGGGAGTGTGGGATAGGCACCTTGACTCTCTGTGAAGCTCATGTTGCTCTCACCTGTCACCCCCTTACAGGGGTCAGTCTACACCATCTCTAGGAATCGCAGCCGAGAGCTACCCCTAGGTGAGAAATAGGCAGGAATGGCTTCCTGGGTTCATGCACCTTTCTCCCTGCGCGTGCTTAATAAGCAGCTAGCTGGAAGAAGGAGGCCCCAGGTCAGAACTTGAATATTCCATCTGGAGTTCCTTCCAAAGGCGCCCAGGACAGCAGCCCTGCTCAGGAGCTGGGATAGCTACGTGGGCTTCAGATACCCCTTGAGCTGAAGTCTTGCCTCTTCTCTGCAACCGAATGACTGTGCTCAAGTCACTAATTTCTCTAACCCTCCGGACCCAGTTCTGAGAAATGGAGTTAAAGGCAGTTGTGCACTGTACCTTGTACCTGAGTGAGTTAATGTCTAGAAAGAAGTCACCACGGTGCTGCAGCACAGGTGCTTAATGAATGGGAGCAGGTATCACTGTCATTATCATCATTAACATTAGTGTCACATAGACACCGTTCTTCCGTGGGTCTCCCCACTGCCACCTCTGAGACAAAATCTTTTTCCTTTCTTTACTCACATCCGCTGGCAGCTTTCTGACGACCTTTCCTGACTCCATACTCTGAACACTGCAACAGATTTTTGCATTTGATCTGGGTTTTACTTGTATATACCCATTTCTTCTTTGTGGTAGTTCCTGGACCCTGGACTCTCCTTGAGCCACTCTGATCAGGAGTGAGGTTAGGAGGGAACTCCCAGTCTCAGATCTCGTCTCCTTCCCTCATTCTTCCACAGTTTTTTCCTGCCACATCCAATATGACTGAGGAATCTTATAAACGACAGATGCACTCATGAGGCACTTGCTCGGGGGAGGAGAAGGGAAACAATCCCTCGCCACAGCATGATCTCTGGGAGGGAAGGTGGAAAGGAGGCTGGGTTACACAACAGGGAAAAATGCCGTGAAATCTTGCTGTCAGTAGGTTCTCAATGGCAGTTATTTTGGTTTCTGGTTTTGAAACTGCTCTGCAAAGTCAGCTACTGACAGTTTAGTTTGCTGTTTTTTGATGCAGGAGGATCCTTAGCCCAACCAAGGTTCCCCCAAATCTTCTCCGCAGGACTGTTCCAAAGAAAAATAAAGAGAAAAAATGCCATTGGTATCTTCTACCTCAGAAGCTTTGGTAGCTTCTCCAGTGATCATTCTGGAAAGGGCTCTGGCCCAGAATTTCCTAAGAAGACCCAAATGAAGCATGTAAAAATAATCCTCGGTGGGCCAGGGTGAGAGATGTCATTAGATGCTCCAGATGGAAATGCAGGCTCAGAGGAACGGAGCTTTGGGATGGACAGTACCCTCTTGATGGCTGTCCACAGGTCAGAATGAGGAAGATGTGGTTCATCCTCTTAATTAGCATGGGAAGCAGGCTTCGGGCTGGAGAGTGACTGAAACCTCAGGATTTTAAGCCTTCTAAACAGATGTCTGTGGTAGAACGTTTGGTTTACTCTGAAAAGAAATAAAGAGGAAGAGTTTTAACTCAGGGTGAGGACTGAGTTTTGGAAGGCTGACTGAAGGAATACCGGCTTGCTCTGAGTCCGTATGTTTTAGACACCTCCCTCATTTGGCTCCTGAACCCAGTTTCGAGGGATGCCGCAAGTTTGTTGAAATGGTGACAGTATAATTATGTTTGTTTTCTTGGCCCTTCCTAAGCGATTCTCCTCCTCCCATCTCCTATGTCTAATGAGTTCTTGTCCCTCAGTTCAATTTTTGTAATTATCTAGCTCATGAAAGTCTATAAAGTTCAGTGTGTCCTGGGCATATCTAGTTAAAAAACCACAGCTACGTTCATATTTACTGTGTTGCAGAGTGGCGCTGAGGTCTGACTAGAGGGGGCAAAATGATACAATGCAAACAGATAAAGGGATTCTGTCCTCCCAAAGACAATTTTCTATTTAACGTAAGCATATTAACCTTGAAAGCCAAACTAAGGATGCTCTTTTTCCTGTTGCTTCCCTAACAAGGGACTCATTCATTCAGTCATTCAACAAATGTTTATTGAGCATCACTATATGCTGGGGATATAGTAGTGAACAAAACCAACTTTATGCTCTTATGGAGTAATATTCTACTAGCAGGCCATAGACCAATAACCAATGACTATATTATATAACGCCAGTGGAGATAAGCGCTATGAGGGGGGGAAAAGTGGGCTATTTAGCAGAAGCCTAGTTTGGAAAGCAAACTACTTGAGTAGACAGAAAGTAGAACATTATCCTATTATTCCAGGCATCCCTCATTCTGTACAGTCTTCTACTCAAATGCCTGAGGCATTCTTAAATGATGTTAGTGGGCATTCAGCAGAAAACACAAAGGTGTTTACCTTTGTGCAGACATGGAGACAGCGGTGCACTTCATAAAGAAGGAGCCATGAATGTGTCAGGTTTGACTGCCCTGGGCAGACCAGCCCTTTCCTCAGAGTGGGGCTGGGCACAGAGTGGTAGAAGATACCAATGGCATTTTTTTCTCTTGTAGTGCTGAGCTTGATACATTCAATTCAGTTCTTCTTCTTCTCTTTTTTTTCTCTTTTTTTGGCTTTAAATCTATATATTTTCTTATTGTGGTAAGGAATACATGACTTATATTTGCTTTGTTACCCTTTTAACAATTTCTAAGTGGGCAGAACAGTATTGTTAACTCAATGCCCATTGTTATACAGCAAAGCTCTAGAACTTTTTCAAAGTCTTGCCTGACTGAAACTCTATACCCATCGAAGAGCAACTTCCCACTTCCCCCTCCCCCAACCCCTCTACTTTCTTATTCTGTGAGTTTAATTATGTGGATACATCAGATGATTGGAATCATACAGGATGTGTCCTTTTGTGACTGGCTTATTTTATTCAGTATAACATCCTCAGGTTTCATCCATACTATAGCAAATGACAGAATTTCCCTTATTTTTAAAGCTGAATAGTATTCTATCGTGTGTCTATACCACATTTTCCTTATCCATTCAGCCATCAGTAGACATCCACTCCAGACAAGCAGTCTGGGTACAGAAGGGCTGGTAACCCTCTTGTCACTGAAGAGTGTCTCCTTCCCCTTTCAGGTGTTAAGGGTGTGACACGATAGGGGGACAGACAAGGCAATGACTACATTTACCAGTGTAGCAATTGCTGCAGTGTAGCTCAATTTGCTCTGGGGACACAGAACAAGAAGCCTTGCCCTCCGTGAAGTTGGGCACGATTTTTTTAGAGGCAGAGGGGTTGACTCCTGATGGATCCATGGGAGGACCAAATGAGCAAAAAGCTATTTAAAGCACATTCCAGGTAAAATAAAAACCGTGTTTTCCCACATCTGTTTCGCACATTCCTACATTAAACATCTGCTGTTCAAGGGCTTTGGATGTGCTAGATCTGATTGTCAGTATTTTATGTCTTGTCTTACTGATTTCTAACAAAGCACTAAAGGGCAAGTACAATGATCCTCGTCTACAGATAAGGAAGCTGAGGCCCAGAGAGGTGACTTGCGGTGCTCCAGAACACACAGCCAAGGTCCGAGGCCAGGACGTTGGCTCCAGAGGGGCGCTCCTGACACTCCGTGAGGATAAAGAGATGGTGAGCGGCGGGGCAGGCAAGCTCTGCGTCCTGGAAACCCCCCAGGGTGCAATCATCCAGGCAAAGGTGTGGCGTTCGCTGGTCCAACTTGGCCCAGGGACTGATAAACCCGACTGGAGGACACAGCAGAAAAGGAAAGGTTAAGAAAAAGGGCACAGTAGCAAGATCTTTCTTTAAAGAGAAGAAAGGCTGGCCTCCTCCTCCCCCAGCCTGGCCTTGCGGCTCTGCGGTCCGGCTGGTGTTCGGTTGCCCTGCCGCTGCTGCTCGCCCGGTCTAAGGTTGCAGCGCCAGACTCCGTTCACCTGACACTATTGAGAAGCCGAGGAGCGAAACAGTGGCTTATCACGAGGCACCGGAGGTCTCTGTTTCTGGCTGGGTTCTACCACGCACTTGGCATTCAGAAAGCGCTTGTAGAGGGACTGCCAAAATGCCAGATTTTTTTTTTTTTTTTTTTTTTAAGGCCAAGGTAGGGTCAGATTTTCTCTCCATCCACCCCTCTCTCCCTCCCCCAAGGTAGTAATCGCATCACAGGGAAACCCGAGCGCGCTTGTTTTTTGCCAGCAGCTCCTATTTGCCTGGAAAATACATTTGCTGGCAAGGACCCTGGGAGGAGCTGCATCCTGATTTATCGCTCTTTCCCTGAGAAGTTTTTGCTTCTGAGAATTCTATTGTGTTAGAACTGGGATGGGATTTAAGTCTTGCTCTAAAGGGACTGGGTCTTGGTAATGGGATTAATAAAGGGTATATTCTGGCCCTGCCAAGCACTGTGATGTGGCAGTTCATTAAAGAGAAAAGAGAAGGGACGGGGGTCATTGTTAAATTGCTTTGCTGGTGCACCTTTAACTACTACCCTGATCACAGTGATGGGCCAACTTTAAGGTTCCAGGCTGTCTCACGGGTCCTCCCTAGAGCTCTGGAGCACACCTCCATCTCCTATCTCCCCCCAACACACACAGTGGCAAGATGCCCTTGACAAAGAGAAAGAAGAGGAATAGGTGTGTTTTATCTTCAGCGGCAAACATCCTTAGTGCTCTGCGGATGTGTGTTATATGGGCGAGCTGGGATTTGGGAGAGTTGGTGATGGTGGAGATGGGACAAAGGGCTGAGAGAGAGAGAGAACAAAGCTGGTGTCATCCCCTCCTTTGTTTTCTCCACCCCCCAAATCCTTTACAGTCCTGGTTTGCAAAATGCGGATAGGATAATAGCACGCTCATCAGAGATGAATGATTCCTCACTGTCCAACAATTTGGAACAAAGAGAGGCCCAAAAGGGCTGCACTGCCTGGCCCGGGCAAGAGACGCAGGAACCCAGCTGAAGCCTGGAGTCCGGCGGACTCTCGGTTTTGTTACCTATTATCATAGTGTAGAATGTAAAGTATGCCGAAGCACGGAGGGAAAAACAACTAGGGAAAGCAAACATGTGAGGGGCAGCAGGGATCCACGTACATGACTATTAGCACGGGTCCTATGAGGCATTATCTAAGGGGCTGCAGGGGGTGGGGGCACTGACCTCAGCAGGCCCAGCGATCTTATCCACCATCATGGCTGTTTCCAGTTTGTACTGGTTTCTTGCACCGACCCATGACGGGAATAACTGGCTTTTGCCACACTCTTGGAACTGTTGCCATTTCCGCGTGTTCCTGTTCTTCTTGTGTCTTCTACCCGTGGAGGTCCTGCTCTCCCACATGTCTCTGTTTTGGCTTAGGTAAATTCAAATTGGAAGGGCAGATTACGAGGGGGGTGGTTCGGGGATTGGCTGGTAGTGAGACTGTCGCAGGAGGGTCATCCTGGCTTTGGCGCCACAAGATGTATGAAACACGTGGCAAAGGTCTTCAGCACTGTGAGAAAACACAAAAGACCTATGAGAATCCATATTTGAGGTCTAGTCCTGAAATCTAATTTTGAGGGTTGAGCCGATGAGCCATTTGGCAGTGGACAAGCATGGCATTTTGTGCCTCTTCACGTGATTGAACTATTTGTTCATGTAATTGACCTTGAAGGTAGAGAATGTCCTGACCCAAAGGGTCGAAAGGGTGTGTTGGTGTTCCCCCAGCCAGGAAACCACCACTTCCAGTGCATCCAGGCGTTGGAGGATTTCCTGATTCATTGTGGTCTGAGGGATCACTTCAGAGGTTGCATTTTGTAGGTAACTGTTCATGTGATGGGCTGTTGAACAGAATGGGAAAAAGCGACTATAGCTCTAGCAGCGGCAGTGGCCAGGGCAGGATGGGTATAATGGATGCTCAGAGAAGTGCGACAGATAATCTGCTCTTAGTGTGGGCCAGAGCGAAATAATGTGTTCTAAGGCAGAATCTCCTCCCCAAGTCCTAGCTACGTTGACTGGGATCCCTGCCTCAGCCCTCAGAGCATAAGAATATGAGTGATGTTTAGTTGGGTTGTACCAAAAGATGGGAACAAACAGGAATGTTAGGCTTAGGGTACCTTTTTTCCCGATTTGATTTTACCCCCAACCCCAGCAGATATGATGAATATTTGATATTTTACTGTCCTTATCTGACCCATTCCTGTGAAGATGTGGTTTGTATACTATTGTGGTTGAAAAGGAATGCAGCTATTACAGGCTGTCGTGTGTATGACAGCATAGAAAGGTAACTCTTCAGTAAGGAAGAACCAATCATGAGTGTCTTTGCCATCCACTGTGATACCCAAGTTTGCCACAGAATTTTCCACAGTCCAGAAGGGGACAAGATGGGGGAATCCAGGTACTCCCTGTGCAGATGGCATCATTAGTGGAAATGGAAGGTTCAGTGTCCCCCCCAGGAAAGGAGGTCAAAGATGGGGGTGGGGTGGGGATTCAAGATAATATGTCCAATAGGTGTGATTTCACGTGGAGATCGGGAGGAAGCCAGAGTCCCCATGACATAAACACAGGTATCTTGGACAGTTTGGAGTTAATGGTTAAAATCTGATTCGTTAACTAGGGTTTAGGGTTTTTGTTTTGTTTTGTTTTGTTTTGTTTTTTTTGGGGTCTGTATTGAGTATGCCAATTTACCTTTCTCTATTTGTAATTTTTGGGTCCCCTTCTGATCTCTATTTTCACTGAGCCTAGCTTTCCCAGGTCAGATTGAAGATCTCACAATTTAGCTGTTGCCCATCTTATTTTATGTTGATTGATTCTACCTTTGGTTATAAATGAGTTAAAGATCACTAGTGTGTTGGGGCACCTGGGTGGCTCAGTGGGTTAAGCCTCTGCCTTCGGCTTGGGCCCTGATCTCAGGGTCCTGGGATTGAGCCCCACATCAGGCTCTCAGCTCAGCAGGGAGCCTGCTTCCTCTTCTCTCTCTGCCTGCCTCTTTGCCTACTTCTGATCTCTGTCTGTCAAATAAATAAGTAAAATCTTTAAAAAATTTTAAAAAATAATAATAATAAAAAGATCACTAGTGTGTACTTATGTTCTAGCTAATTCTTTTTTTCTTTTTAAAAGATTTCATTTATTTATTTGACAGAGAGAGAGAATGCACACAAGCAGGGAAAGCAGTGGAGAGAGAGGAGAGAGAGAGAAGACGACCACCTCGCTGAGCAGAGAGTCTGATGCAGGGCTCGGAGCCAAGACCCCTGGATCATGACCTAAGTTGAAGGTAGAAGGCAGATGCCCAAACGACAGAGCCACTCAGGTGCCCTGTTCTAGCTAATTCTTGACATAGTGCAGGATGGCTCTACTGGCTAGAATTAGTCTCCCGCCTGGTTAACATGGTTCTTTGGATCACTTGCATATTCTCTTCTCTCTGTTGGCGGAACGGAGTGTCAGCATGTTCTGCCTGTTTCATCTCCAACTTTATTGCCTCCCATGACACTTTCGACATCATAAGTTCCACCCAAATGGACTTCCCACTGAATTTTGTTTTAATTTCTTTATTCTTTCCCAACTTGAGGGGGTTTGCTTATGTTCAATTTTACCAGCCTCTTTAGGTGTCTATGAAGATGTTTTGGAATCTTCCAATCAGGGGTAAATATTTTGATATCTTTAAAGGTACAGATGTTATGTTGCATTATGTACTATGACATATTATGTACAGTGTGATATGTATACATGCTATATAGACAAACTTGTCTTATTTTCCACATTTATCTTAAAATTCCTTGAAGGCAGGGTTTGTGTCATATTTATAGTTAATGTTATTTGGGATCACTTAAAAAGCCAACTTGAATTGCTCTCTGAACCCCTATCCCATAGGCTGGAGGAATGATCAGTCTCATTCCTATTGCTTCCCCTCCTATCACTGTTATTAAAGGTGTTACCATTAGGATGTCTTTATTCTACCTGGAATGGTCCTTCTACTTTTCTGAGTCTATGCCACATCTATACCACAGTTGGGTGGGGTGTGGGGACCTTAGGCACTGGGGGTTCCCAGGCCCAAGTTTCTTGGTAGTTCATATAGCCAAAACTCTGAGGTCTTTGTCAACTCCCAAGTGTACTCCCCTTGGATGGGCCTAGGCACCCTTACTTAAAATAAGCTCTTCAGTAATTTTTTCCAAAAGGCAACAACAACAACAAAACTATCTTTTCAGATGGCTTCTGAGTTCTTAGCAAAATTCTCTGTATCAAGGAATCCTATGAGCCTGGTTACCTCCTGGGAATGGTAAGGGAAGAGAAAAAATAAAAAGGATAAAAATGAATTCATATTTTTTGGGAAAAACCCTTCCACAAGCAAAAGGCTAAAAGACTACTGATGAGATATGAACCTCTATAAAAATAAAGGACATGCCTGAATCAGGATTGTAGTCAGTTGTTCAACTGACTACAGGAGCTCGACTCAGGAGACCAGACCACTCTAAGCAATGGGAAACAGGAGGAAGTAAGTACTAGCAGTTGAGCTGCTGGGGATTTGGCAATTAGCAATAGCTAAACATGTCAACAAGAAGAGAAGCATCGGGAAGGCTTAGCAGAAGGTGGGGGGCACTGGTACTCAGGGTTAGAACACTGGTGGTCAGGAGAACTGATGGGACCAAAGGAAGACCTCAGTTCTGGAGGGAGGAACATTGGGTCAAGCATCACAATGGAGTGTTCAACAAGAAGAAGCATGATAAGGACCTACTCATTAGAAAGGGATCCAAGGTTAACTGTGTCCCGAAGCAAGGCTGAATTCATGCTGGTTTGCTGAGTCACTGAGCTACTTGATGATGATTCCAGAATCCTCTAATAGTGGGAAGGAAGATCAGTTCCCAAGCTGGGGGTGGGGCTGAACTCCAGCCTACTGTGGAGATCTGCATTGCCAGAGGGATGGAAGAGAAGAGTGAGCCAGGCAAGCTATTAATCCAGTTTCGTGGCACAGTGTTTGAAAAGGACACTGGCATAAAAATTAGTTTTCACACACTTCTGTACACATGGATACTGTCAACACTTAACTTTGAGCATGTTGACCAAAATAAAAATGGCCTGCTTTATTTTTGTTTTGTTTTGTTTTGTTTTGTTTTTCAAATACTAACCATGGCCTGAAATTCCCCAGCCTGGTTATTTATTTATTTTTAATTTTTTTTTTAATTCATTTGAGAGAGAGAGCTAGAGCATGATCAGGGAGAAGAAGAGAAGCAGGCTCCCGGCTGAGCAGGGAGAGGGATATGGGACTCCATCCCAGAACCCTGGGATCATGACCTGAGCTAAAGGCAGATGCTTAACCGACTGAGCCACCCAGGTGCCCCTGGCCTGCTTTTTAATAAAAAATCACCATTTATATTTCCTGCTCAAAAACTTGATTGCTACAGTCCAAGGCAGAGAATGTCTCATACGTTGAAAAATATTAGTGACAGTCTTGTTCTGGTAATGACTGTTAGTGAAGTCTTAAGAATGAATCGCTTTTTCTGGGAGGGTTAGAGAGCTCACTGTGGACGATTGCCGGTTTGTGAGCCATTAGTCAGGAAGCACTTGTGTTAGGGTAACTCTAAGACCTTCCGCTGGACAACAACCATAATTGTTGCAGTGAAAGCACTTGGATGTTATTCAGTGACTTCATAAGCACGTAGATCCAATCTCTTTCCACTTTAATCTGTACCACATTCTGCGACCACAGAAAGTTTTCTTAAACTATTAATTAAATCATTCTTCCTCTTGCTTTAAAACTTCCAGTAGATCCTTAATATGATTCACGTTAAGTCGAAAATCTTCCTGTCAAAGATCTTCACGACTTGAATTCCTTCCACCAACCAATTCAGCCTTCTCTCATTGCTCCCAGCATAGTCTTTGCCTTAATCTGTTCACGGAATATGTCAGGCTAATCATTCAAATCTGTCTTCCACTTCTGTTCATACTATTCAAGACACTGGAGTAAACTGTTTCGGTCTTCGTATGGATACTCAGCTCCTGCTATTTTTATAGATCAAGCTCTTTTTTCATTTTCTCCATGAGATCCTTTCCAAGAATTTTTTCCCTCTTTCTACTCTCAATATTACAGAAACCAGTAGTCATCTACCAACATCTGTTCTTCCTATCTTTTTCTTTTATAGAATACCAATCAAAATAAAATTTTTTCTCAGCAGCTTTTTTGGAGCAGGAAGTGATAATATTCTTGCCAGTCAGAAAAGAAAGAATTTCTAGAATTTTGTGATACAGATACAACATCATCTTTTCATCATAGGTGCTTCTTTCCTCATTTTCCCCGTTTTATTGAGATAAAATGGATATATAATTGATACATCACATCTTGCAAGTAGGTGTACAATGTGATAATTACATATATGTATTGCAAAATGATTACCACATAAGGTTACTTAACACATCCATCACCTCACATAATTATCATTGTGTGTGTGTGTGTGTGTGTAGTGAGAACAATTACGATCCACTTTTTTAACAACTTTCAGGTATACAATAATAGTCAAACTATAAACAGCACGCTATACATTAAATCCCCAGTGCTTATTCATTTTATAACTGAAAGTATGTTTCTTTGACAAACATTTCCCCATCTCCCCACCTCAACCCCACTCTCGGACCACCACCAATCAATTCTCTGTTTCTGTGTGTTTGGCTTTTTTAGATTCCATATGTAAGTGTTATCATACAGTATATTTCTTTCTCTGTCTGCTTTATTTCATTTAACATGACATCATCAAGCTTCATTCATGTTGTTGCAAATGACAGAATTTACTTCTTTCTCACGGCTGAATAGTACTTTCTTGTTTATATACATGCACATCACATTTTCTCTATTCATCCTGTTGATGGACAGACACTTAGGTTGTTTCCATGTCTCAGGTGTTGTGACTAATGTGGCAATGTGCATATCTCTTCGAGATGGTAATTTCATTTTCTTCAATATACCCAGGAATGGAACGGCTGAATCATATGGTAGTTCTATTTTTAATTTGAGGAACCCTCATATTGTTTTTCATAATGATTCTACCAATTTACATTTCTATCAGTAGTGCACCAGTGTTCCCATACTCCAGATCCTTATCAGCACTTATCTCTTTTCATAATAGCCATTTAGACAGGGTTAAGGTGATACCTCAATGTGGTTTTGATTTGCATTTCTCTGATGATGAGTGGTGTTGAGCATCTTTTCATGTATCTGTTGACCATTTGTGTGCTTTCTTTGGAAAAATGTCTATTCAAGTTCTTTGCCCAATTTTTAATCAGATTATTATAATTATTTTGCTATTGAGTTGTATGGATAATCTTGGTTCCCTTATAAAATATTAGTTGTATATGCATAGGTTTATTTCTGGGCTCTCCATTCTGTGTCATTGATCTATGTGTCAGTCCTTATAACTTTATAGTATAGTTTGAAATCAGAAAGTGTGATACCTCCAACTTTGTTCTTCTTTCTCAAGATTGCTTTGGCTATGTAGGGCTTTCTGTGGTTCCAAACAAATGTAATTTAATTGAATTTTTTTTTTAAAGAGAGATCACAAGTAGGCAGAGAGGAAGGCAGAGAGAGAGGGGGAAGCAGTCTCCCTGCTGAGCAGAGAGCCCGATGCAGGGCTCATCCCCAGGGCGCTGAGACCATGACCAGGGCCTCAGGCAGAGGTTTACCCACTGAGCCATCCAGGTGCCCCTCAAACAAATTTTAGAATTGTTTTATGTATTTCTGTGAAAAACGTCATTGGGGGCACCTGGGTGGCTTAGTGGGTTAAAGCCTCTGCCTTCCGCTCAGGTCATGATCCCAGGGTGCCGGAATTGAACACTGCATTGGGCTCTCTTCTCTGCAGGTGGCCTGCTTCCTCCTCTCTCTCTGCCTGCCTCTCTGCCTACTTGTGATCTCTGTCTGTCAAATAAATAATAAAATTTTTTAAAAAAAAATTAAAAAAAAAGAAAAACATCATTGGATTTCCATAAAGATTGCATTAAATCTATAGATGGTTTTGGATAGAATGAATATTTTAACAATATTAGTTCTTTTGATTCATAAGCATGGGAAATCTTTCCATTGATAAGTATCTTCTATTTCTTTCATCAAGATTTTACAATTTTTAGTGTACTGTCTTTCACCTCCTTGGTTAAATTTATTCCTAACCATTTTATTGTTTTTGGTGCTGTTGTAAATGAGATTGTTTTCCTTAATTATTTTTCAGATAGTTCAGTGTTACTGTAGAGAAATGCAACTGATTTTGTATATTGACTTTATATCTATCCTGCAAATGAATTCACTTATTAGTTCTAAAAGTTTTTCCAGCTTTATTGAAGTATAATTGACAAATTATAAGATATTTAAAGTGTGCATCATGATGACTTGATACATGTATACATAGGATGTATAAATACATGTACAGTGTGAAAGGATTCCTCCAGTCAAACCCTTCTTTCTCTTCCTTTCTTCCCTTCATCCCCTCCCATCCCTTCCACCCTTTCTTCTTATCCCTTCCCTTCCCTTCCCCTTCCTTCCTGCCTGCCTGCCTTCTTTTCTTCCTTCTTTTTTTTTTTTAAAGATTTTATTTATTTATTTGACAGAGATCACAAGTAGGCAGAGAGGCAGGCAGAGACAGAGGGGTGGGAAGCAGGCTCTCCGCTGAGCAGAGAGCCTGATGTGGGGCTCCATCCCAGGACCCTGGGACCACAACCCGAGCCAAGGCAGAGGCTTTAACCCACTGAGCACCGAGGCACCCCTCTTTTCTTTCTTCTTAATGAGAACATTTAAGTTCTAATCTCTTAGAAATTCTCTTAGGAAATTTCAGTTGTACAATACAGTGTTAGAGCTCTAGTCACCAGGTTGTATCTTAGATCCTCAGACCTTATTCATATTACACCTTGTAGCCTTTTACTGACACCTCCCTATATCTTCCTTATCCCCAGTTCCCTGGCCACGGCAACAGGTTTTTATAGCAGAGTCTTTTTTTTTTTTATGGTAGAATCTTTAGAATTTTCTCATAAAATTATGTTAGCTGCAGACAGAAAATTTTGCTTCTTTATTTCTGATTTGGATGCCTTTATTTATTTTTATTGCCTAATTGCTCTGGCTAGGGCTTCCAGTTCTATGTTGAAAAGTAGTAATGAGAAAGGGCATCTGTGTCTCATTCTTGGTCTTAAAAAAAAAAAAGTTTGCAACCTTTTACCATCAAGTATGATGTTGGCTGTGGTTTGTTAGATACGGCTTTTATTAAATTCCTTCAGTATTTAGTTTGTTGAGAATTTTATTGTGAAAGGATGTTGAATTTTGTCAAGTACTTTTTTCTGCATTTTTATATAATCCTATGAGTTTTATCTCTTTCCTCTTTCTAGAACTTGGACTAGAAGTTGCAGATGAGACAATCATCTTGTGTTTATAAAATGATCAAAGGGATGAAAGCTAAATCCAGAGCTTAAAGGGAGAAGTAGATTGTGATATTGACAACATCATGGGGCTACTGCATCAGCCCTGCACTTCCTAGATATAACCACATATTTCTTCTCTTATAGAAGAAAAACAATCCCCTCTCTAGGTAATTAAGCTAGTGATTGATGTGTGCAGATTAATAGAACCCCTACCTAAAGCCCTCATGTACTTAAAGTCAACATGCCATAAATCAATTATTTATTCTTTCGTTTTTCATCTTTGCTATTCTTTTTTCTCCAGTTAGTTATCTCCTTATAGATGGGTATGATCTTACATGTCTTTATCAATATTATCACCAAAATTCTTTTTTTTTTTCTTGACGATTTATTTGTTTATTTTAGAGAGGGAGACAAAGAGAGAAAGAGAGAGAGAAAGAGAAAGGGGTGGGGGAGAGGGAGAGAATCCTTAGGCAGACTCCCTGTCAAGCAGGGAGCCCAACAGGGGCCTTGATCCCAGGATGCTGAGATCATGACCTGAGCCAAAATCAGGAGTCAGCCACTTAACTGATTAAGCTAGTAGGTGCCCCCCCCCCCTTTTTTTTTACTATTCTTAGACACTGTTAGAAGTATCTAGTAAATAAGGGCAACTAATGTGCAAAAGTTGATTGCATCAATCTGCGAATAACTATATATATAATAATGGAAACTATGCATCCAGCATAATAGAGACTGTAGAAGCTGGAGGAGTTTGTGTTTTGAAGTAGTTTTATTGTGATACTAGAAATCAGGTATTTGCTTATAGGTTTTTAATGTATTTGTTTTTAAAATAATCAAGATATTTTCAGTTACATTTCAGTATCTTTTTATTTTGCTAATAAAATACTTGTGCTTTCAGCACCCAGTGTTAAAATAGATATAATAACTAGGTAGTGATAGATAGAGTCAGGCAACCTTATAGGACCTATTTAAACTATCTCAGTGTAGTACTTATTAATGGGATGAATGATAAAATACCATGAAGGATACTCTTGTAACGCATTCCCAATGCAACTTAGAAGAAATTTCTTTTTTTTAATGGTGGAAGAAGCCCAGAAGTCGAGGAAGTCAAAAACGAAAACACCTGGGTGTTGGATGAATTATTTACATAAAGTTAAATTCACTAAGAATGATGAAAATAAGGGATAGGAAAAGAGCCAACCAGGTACTTAAGTTACTAATGAATGAAAAAGCTTGGTCAAGAGGTAAATGACAACAAAAAGAGGAGTCAGTAAGAGATATTATTAGATTATTATGCATTGGTACCAATTATTGCTATTAAAAATATTATTTTATTATAGTTTTGATTATCACCCAAGTTATTTAGAAAAGTAATTTTAAATTTCTAAACCAATGATTTTCTTTTATTTGGTCTTTATTTTTCATTTTGAATTTCCACATATTTTTGGAACTATAACATGGCCTACTAAATTCCATTTTGTGGAAAGTATTGATTTCTTTGTGGCCTAATATATGGTCAGTTTTTGTCAGGGTTTCCACAGCTGTTTTGGAAAGAATGTACATTTTTGTTTTGGGGATTTGGAGTTTGATATGTAGCTCTTGAGTTTATCTTATTAATTATATTATTCAGGTGATGAGGAAATCAAATCCATAGTTTAACTCCTTTTGTGTTAGGCCAGAATAATCTGTGCATGCTGTTATATAGTTTGTTGTGTTAAAGAGAATTGGAAATGCTAGAGAATTTTAGAAATTAACCCTGTGATTCCAACTTTAAAAGATTGATACTAGATCTGTTATTTTAAGCTGAAAGTTGTTAAGAAATTTTGCCTGAATTCTAGAAGACAATTATTATTTATTTGTTCATTTATTACATCTTGGGTAAATACTGTATATTTATTACTTGCATACTTTGGAGTTTTGTTTTGTTTTGAAAAGATACGTTTCATTTTCTTGGCTAACTTGACTATTGAAATAATCTTTTAGGGCACCCAGGTGACTTAAAAGAATTTGAGGGCCATGTGGATGGCTTAGTCGGTTAAGCATCCAACTCTTGATTTTGGCTCAGGTCATGATTGAGCCCCATAGTGGGCTCTGCACTGGACCTGGAGCCTGCTTAAGATTCCATCTCTCCCTCTCTCTGCCCCTCCCTGTTCATGTGTATGCTCTCTATCTCTCTCTAAAAAAAGTAAGTAAATAAAAGAATTTGAGAAAAACTAAAAATAGTTGTGTAAATGCTAGGAAGGATTTGTCTAGAAATACTGTGTACCTGCCTGATCAAGCACTTAAAGGAAAAGAAAATGCACTATTTGAAATGTAGTTTACAATGCTTAGAGAACTGAATTAAGTCCATAAACTAAATGATTTAAGTAGAATTTGGTTTATTCTACATTATTTGACCAAACATTAATTAAAGATTCTCCTGAAAATTATCATTCTTATTTTACATGAAATGTACTAGATTTTTATTTATTTATTTATTTATTTTAAAAGATTTTATTTATTTATTTGACAGACAGATCACAAGTAGGCAGAGAGGCAGGCAGAGAGAGAGAGGAGGAAGCAGGCTCCCTGCTGAGCAGAGAGCCTGAATCCGGACTTGATCCCAGGACCCTGAGATCATGACCTGAGCCGAAGGCAGAGGCTTTAACCCACTGAGCCGCCCAGGCGCTCCTGTACTAGATTTTTAGATAAAAGAATCATTCAGGTAGATTTAAAACCTTCAGGACAATTTTGGTTTTAAATTGGAAAATTTATTATATTGAATATCTAAATCTCCTGTAATTCTTTTTTTTTTAAGATTTTATTTATTTAGAGAGAGAACACACGCCTAGGAGAGAGGCAGAGGGAGGGAGAGAAGCAGACTCACTGCTGAGCAGGGAACCCTATGAGGGACTGTATCCCAAGACCCTGGGATTATGACCTGAGCTGAAGGCAGATGCTCAACTGACTGAGCCACCCAGGCACCCCAAATCCCCTGTAGTTCCAAATAGTATGTTCTGGGTACAAAAGCCCTCTTTGAGCATCAAAAAACTGCAATTAATGGAAATTGATGTTTTAATTAAAATTCCCAAATGTGGAAGGTCAGTTACGTATGGCTTTGTAAGCAAGGGAACAGAAGAAATCTCAAAGGTTTTAGGGGAAAATGGTAGCATGAATACAAGTGTCATAGAGTCCTCCATCCTCAACTGAAATGACCAAAGGAATAAAAGAATAAAGAAGATAGTCATAAAATTTGAATTTGTAAAAAATATTTTTTTATTTATTTGAGAGCAAGAGGAAGAGCATGAGTTGGGGGAGGGGCAGAGGGAGAAGCAGACTCCCTGCTGAGCAAGGAGCCTGCTAGGAGCCTGACCTGGGGCTAGATCCCAGGACCCTGAGATCAAGACCTGAGTTGAAGGCAGACACTTAACTGACTTAGCCACCCAGGGACCTTAGATACACATAAAATTTTAAAGAAGACTGTATCTAACAAACTTTCATCAATTTTTTCTACAGCCATTGCAGATGGGACCAAATTAAAAGAAGATATTAAAGGGTTGCAACTGTCCCTTTAAAGAAAGTAGAATGGTTTCACAAAGTAAATTGTGATACCCTGGAAAAAATGCTATCAGCATTCTCTAATTTTGAGGGTGTAGGCTGGGAGCAAAGGATGGAGGCCCTATAATGGGTCAGGGGATTATTTCATTTAGGTCTCTTTCACCATCACAGATCCACAAAGTTTGGAAGCAGGATGTCCAACACCAAGCATAGGCATGCTAGGCAGGAAGAAGTGTGCTTCATAGTAGGGTCCTTCAGGGAGAATCCCAGACAAGAGTTCATCATGTGGCAAGATTATTCCAAATAATGCAAATCGGTGGGGATATGCTCCAGGGGAAAGAGTGAAGGAAATCTTGAATAGAAGGGTCTTTAGATCTAGTTAAAAAGCTTGAGTTGGATACTGACTCAGAGTCATAGGGAAAGCACCAGGCTCTACTCTTCTCTTGACTTGTTTTTGTCTTTGTTTTTGTTTTTTTCCTGCTGAGACTTTTCACACTGAAAATTAAGGCTTAGTGATTTCTCCCCTACTTCCTTCTGTGGTTGCATCCTATCTCATTGGCGTTCTAGACTATGGACTCACGGGAAATGGGTGGGAGGGAATCCCGTCCATAGCCGACCCTCCAGTTGTCTGTAGAATCTGTGTTGGTGCAGTGCAGAACTGAGGACCTGAGAAGGTAGTATAGGCCTGGTCTCTTTGCATTCACGATCTGTCAGAGTAATGGAGCTTCCTGGGTATCAGGCATCCAGCAGAGATATAACTGCATCAGTACATGCACTACTTCAGTGGATATAACCTGTGGACAGGGAGTAGGTGGGCATCCGGGCCAAGGAGGTGTATGGAGAGGCTGACCTGTACAGGGTTGTTGATGGTTGATGTTTGTAATAACCGATGACTGTTGTCTGTATTCATTGTAAAATGGGTATGTGTCGGATTCGTGCATCTTCAGTCTTAGTGATGCCAGTGTACTCCTGCAATGAGTTACAAGAGAATTCCCATGACAATCTCATGATTATAGTTATTACCAAGCTCTGCTTATTTTCAGGGAAAACAATTCACAGGCATTTACCCTGTGTCTTTACTGGGACCATGCAGCCTGGTTAAGAGACATTGGCCTGATAGAGCTGTCCTTGAAGTTGTTGTTTGTTCTCTGGCATTTTTACTTCTTTGGTCTAAAGATCAGGTGGCAACGAAGGGATGTAAACATGTAAAATCGTAACTGAGTGAACAAGGATCTGCTCCGTGTCTGCTTTAAGGTAGCAGTATGGTTTAGTGGGAAGGAGCAAGGGCCCAAGGTCTTGACCACTGACTAGGGTGTGATTTTGCATAGGCTTCTTGATTTCTCCAAGTCTCTTTTCTCATCTGGAAATGTGGTAACACTATAAATTGTGAGAATTCAATTACTAAGTTAGACAGCATAAATCCTCTAATGTAGTACCTGAAACCTAAAAGGTACTCAGCGAACACCAGCTATTTCTTAACTATAGCTTATAATTTATTCCAGATGATAGTAAAAACTCTTGATTTGTTGATTTTCAACTATGTAGAGACCCCAAAAGTCAGCTGTAAAGTACAGAGAAAGAATAATTCCAAGACGTCTGAAAACCCTTCTATTTTAATGCCATTCCTCATAATAGTATATTTGAATACCTGTCTACATTTTAGGGTTTAAGGTGGGACATCTCAATGGGCAATGAAACACGCATTGCCTTTCTGGAGAGAGATTGACTTTCATTGCATTATTTTCTAGTAGCTAGAAGTTATGCTAGGCATTTTGCTATGTTCTACCCACAGATGAGCAGTGAATACCAGGTAAGAGGAATGAGGGATAAAGGATAAGGGAGACATCAGGATGAGAAAAGAGAGAGCAACAAGAAACACTATTTCTGTTTTCAGTTGTGTTTGCTTGTTCACATGTGCCACGTGTCTGAGAAGTTGGCCTGGATAACTGACTTCCTGACATGCATGATCCTGTAGAGTCCTGGAGTTTAGTGAGCATGGGGTGGTCAGTAGACACACCCAGCTCCTTCAGCTGCACAGTAATTAGCATGTGTGACATGAAGAGTGGGTGGGTTGGAGGAGGTAGGCATGGGAGGTTGGAGGAAGATTGAATGGCACTGTGGTTTTGAGAACTGATTTTGAAAACAACCCAATGACAGTTTGTCTCTGCATTCAACAAACTCCTATACCCATGTTATCTTAGTTTATATGTCGGACTCCCTGGGTAGTTCATAAGTTCCTGGGAGGCAGATACTGTATCCTCTTTCTCTTCATATGTCCATCCCTTAGCAGAGGAACTCCATAAATGTTTGATGGATGAATGGGTAAATAAATGATTAGTCACAAAGTCAAGTAGCCTGAGGTTACTGAGCTGAATGTGTCCTGCAATCCTGAAGAGTTGAGACTGTAACTTCAGCAAAATACTTTAAGAGGTCAATTCTGTCCATTGACATGGGGGAAGAAATGCCACTCACGATCACAACATAGAGACCCACAGTCTTAATTTAGTAAACAATGTGCTTATGCGTGTGTGTATTTAAAAAGTTAAGCTAGTTAGCTACCTGTAGAAATTGGGAAATTTGCATAGTTCTCTTGATTGAGTCTTGGC
Source organism: Lutra lutra (assembly GCF_902655055.1). Classification (NCBI taxonomy): domain Eukaryota; kingdom Metazoa; phylum Chordata; class Mammalia; order Carnivora; family Mustelidae; genus Lutra; species Lutra lutra. Next base: position 30,817,533 of record NC_062281.1, read on the forward strand.
TGGTACACCATTGTTCTTGAAAAAAGAAGATTTGGCCTTCGAAGATCAAATGGTCACGTGAAAAGATATGTCCAAGAACTCGGTAGTAGTGACTGCCCTCTCTGGATGGGACATACATAATCTGTAACAGTTCCCACCTACTCACGTTACTCATTTATGTTCCCTACTTGATCCTGAAGAGCGGCTTGAGTTTGTGACCTCTGCACCAGATGAAGTCCTGAGTACAAAGGGGCACACAAGGAAGAAGCAAATACCTTCTCTTCTTCCAAAAATACTATGAGAAGTCTGATTGGACCTGATGGGGAGCTGTTGTGCTTGGAGTTAGAAAGAACGCACACCTACAGAGCAGCGTCACTGGGGGGCAAAGCTGATACAAGGGTTTGTGCAATGGGGGGGGGACACAATGGAAGATCCCAAACTCCAGTTCATCAGCTGCAGAATGATCCTTTGTGGTCAACAAAGGTAACTCTTCCAGCAGTGAGGGGCTTACAGTGAAAGAACTTGCTTCTGAAGGAGGGAGAGCAGAATGATGAGGTAGGCTGAGATTGTCCTCAGTCCAAACTACCTCATACAGCTCTCGGGTTCTTAGAAGTCAGCCAATTCAATTTACTTACATTTGGCTTCCACTTTCAAAAATGCATACATTGGATGACACAATCTGTTATATTAGATTTACTAATATTTTACAATGATGCAGCAAAGAGCAGGCCAAGTATCTTAGACACATGAGATTTATGGCCAGTGATTAATCTTGTAAAAATAATGAATTGCCACCGAAAAGGGGGGAAGAACAGATTCTTTCCCAAACAGGAAAGGAAATCTAACCCACTCATTTTATGGATGAGTATTTTAAATAAAAAACAACAAACAAATAGGAAACATTTGGGAACCTAAAAATATCTCTTCCTAAACACCCAACAGTCCACAACTTCCAAAACCAACTTGGTAGGTGCAGTTGGCAAGCTGAATTGGACCTCTCACCTTAAGAATATTAGCAAATTACAGTAGGTCTGCTCCAGAAGAAATTCGATATTCTCATGTTAGGGCTTTCCAGCAGGAATACAGCTTCTAGACTTGGCAGGATCTAACTGACACTCGCAAACAGGTCCAGTTTGAAAGATGAGGACTCAGATGCAGGGAACAGCATATTTTTCCTCCTATTTTTATGTGTATCTAGCCTTTTGGAAAAAAAAATAGCAAAATGTTTCTGAAACTCAAAATCCAGTGACTTATAAAAGCCATCCCTTTATCTTTTCTCCAGTTTTTACTTTCTTTTTCTGTGATTTGAAAGGGGAAAATGAAATTTATTCTTTTTTTGATGTAGAGGAAAAGCCATTTTGAATTTTTGAGGAAAAGGGCTCTATTGCAGGTTGGCTAAACCTATATGTGCTCATGTATATTCTGTATTTTGGTAGTGTGCCTGCTCATTATCATCAGCCTTTTAAATGAAAAACCCATCTTTTCTGAGGTGGCATTACCCTATAGTACATTTTTTTTTTAAAGATTTATATAAAAATTCAGGAGAGTCTTGCTTCACTGGTTTTTCATGAAAGAAAACATTTCCTTTGCAGATTGGAATTAAAAAATGCAACTATTGGAGTTGTTTTCCTTTTCCTTCCTCTCAAACCAAGAAACATATTTTTCTTTCTGCACTGAGACTATTACTGAACTATCAGATGACCAGTTGGGTCCTGAAACCAAGATATTTATAGTCTGTAAATATTTTTATGGTGGTAGTGGTGAAGAAAAGGGTGGTCTTCCCTATATACACAGGCTGCCTTATAATTTTTTTTAAACATTTAAAAGTAAAGTCCATTTTTCCTGTATGAGAACAAAGCAATCTAAGTCTCTGCTGGGAGAATTTACAGTGATTTTCTTTTATTACATTCTCAGGCATTGTGGGTCTGTGATTATACAGATTATGGACCAATTTTGATAGCTGTCTTTCATGTACTGCATAGGTATTGAGAAATTAAAAAGGTTTATAAGCATAGACAAAATTGTATTTCAAACATGGCATTTTTTTTTTCTGAACGAGTTTTATCTCAGAGTGTATAGTAGTGGAAACAAAGTAACTCAGGAATTTATTATAAAAAATGTTGCTGTTTTTACATTAGAGGCAATTTACTGGTGTATAAGTCAGCTCTGCTTTGGTAACAAATGATTCCTCCATCTTGGTAACTTAGGATAACAAAAGTGTCTGAGGATCTGCTGGGGCTTTGCAGCCTGTGATCCTCTTACTCCAGGATTCTGGATAAAGGAGCAGATTTTATTTGAAACATGTCATTTTCATGCCTACAGGAAAAGAGAAAGAGATACTCACCATGACTCTTAAAGCTTCTGCTTGGATGTCGCATGAGTCATACATGCTGTTGACTAAAGCAAATCACGTGGCTAAGAGTGACATCAGTGGGGCAGGGAGGTGTACTTCTTCCACAAATCACTGCAGTTTCCTTGGCAATGGGTAAGATGAATAATTACTCTAAAGGAAAGAGGAAACAAATAATTGAAAATCATAATACAGTCTACCAGGATGATCACAAAGTTCTGTAAATCTAATACCAGTGGGTCTGGGATGCCTCCAGAATCCATTCCTACTTCCATGATTCAAATCAGGACTCTTCCAGCCCTGAAGATACATCTGGTTTTCCTTCTTCCTGTTGTTTGCTGTGCACTCAGGATAGTAAAAAAAAAATTTAATGTATTATTTGCATAAGCAGAGAAAATTTAGAAGGGTCAAAGTTCTAAAAGATAAGCATTATAATACAGCTCACAACTGGAGACTCATACAAATATTGCTCAATACTCCTAATTTCTTCTACCTTCTCTTATTCTTGTTCTCTTTTCCTTTGTCTTCCAACCTTTCTTCTTCTTCCCTTCCCAAAATACATACATTTTATTTATTATAGATCTCACTTCTTCTTAATTTCACTTCTCTCCTATTCCCTCTTCTCTTTTAATTTCATTAACTCATTCCATCAGTTAATTAATATTACTTCCTAAATACACTTAGGACACCAAGATAAAAACAGACATGGTCCCTACCTCAATTTATGAAATAAGAAAATTCTATCCAAGGTACTTTATAACTCTGAAATCCTATGATTTTTTGGTTCCCAGGGTATACAGATTTGCAGGAGAGATAAAGATATGCAAAGTCAGCTACAATATAAGGTAAAATGTTCTAAGTGCCAGAGAAGGATAATTATTGTGTTATGGAAATTCAGGAGGAGAAGATTATTTTTAGGATGGATTGGCCATAGATCAGTCTTATTACCTGAAATTTTTTTTAACTGTGTTACCATAAAATACATCATTAGCTTTTGATGTAATGTTCCAAGATTCATTGTTTACATATGACACCCAGTGCTCCATGCAATACATGCCCTCCATAATACCCGCCACCAGGCTCTTTTTTTTAAAGATTTTATTTATTTATTTATTTATTTATTAGATACAGAGAGAGAGACCACAAGTAGGCAGAGAGGCAAGCAGAGAAAGGGGGAAGTAGGCTTCCCACTGAGCAGAGAGCCCGAGTGGGGCTCAATCCCAGGACCCTGAGACCATGACCTGAGCTGAAGGCAGAGGCTTAACCCACTGAGCCACCCAGGCCTCTCAGGCGCATTTTTAAATCTTTTCCTCTTTAAAAAATTTCTGTTCCCCTTCATTAACTGATTCTTTTTTTCCTCTTTGAGATATTTTATTCTTGGTGACTTGACCAGGGCTCTGAATCTAGTTCTTATATACCAGGACTCTTGTTTGCAAGTAACAGAAGCCCAGCTCAAACTGGGTTGAGCTGGAAAAGGCAAAGTATTGCCCCATAAAATTTAGAAGTGTCAGGCCTCTAGGCATAGAATCTAGGTGTTCATTGATTTTTTTAAAGATTTTATTTATTTATTTGATATATATAGAGAGATCACAAGTAGGCAGAGAGGCAGGCAGGGTGGGGTGAAGCAGTTGGGAGCCTGATGTGGGGCTCTGATCCCAAGACCCTGAGATCATGACCTGAGCTGAAGGTAGAGCCTTAACCCACTGAGCCACCCCAAAGACACTAACCCACTAAGATGCCCTATTAAAGGATGTCATCTGGGGGTGCCCTGTGTGGCTTTGTTGGTTAAGTGGCTAACTCTTGATTTCAACTTGGGTTGTGATCTCAGGGTTGTGTGATGGAGCCCGGTGTAGGCCTCTGTGCTTAAGAGTCTCTCCCTAAACTTTCCCCTCTTCCCCACCAACCCGGCTCTTGGGCATTCTCTCTAAAGAAAAAAAAAGAAAAAGAAAAAGAAAAAAAAAAGAAATGTCCTCTAGAATCTGTTTCTTTTCCTTGGCTTTTCTTTTCTTGCTGTTGGCTTTGTTCACAGGCGATCTCTCTCCTCCTCGTGGCTCCGAGATAGCCTCACAGACTCACAGCCTACCAGTTTCTCAACCTCAGAAGTTCCAGCAAAAGTTCTTTCATCGGTCTGCCTTGGAAAACAGTAGTAGGTAGGGGCATCATGTTACCTACCACTGAAGGTGGGCCCTCCTTGTAAATGGACAGAGCCTGTGTGTTACTAAAGAAAATTTACTTGCTCTTTGAGTGGAAAAGAGAATGGAAAATAGCCTTGCAAAAAAACAGTGATCTGCTACATAGTAGAGGTTTAACAATGCATTTGGTAAAATGATGGTGTAGTTATGGATTTTATTCATTATATAGGCATGTATGGGGGCAAAGAGAATCTGTTCTTTTCTCCCCAAAACTTTACTGTCCTTACCCTTTTCTTCCTACTTACTCACTGTCAGTCCTATACCCTACAGATACTGTCAAGCTTGTTTTTTTCCTTTAACACATTAAAGCATAGCTATTTTATCATTTGTCTGGTAGCCATATTTGGAGTCTTTGTGGTCTATGTTTCTTGTTTCTTGTCCACAGTGACTCTTTTGGGTGTATGTGTCTGCTTCTCTTTTATTCTGTGCTGGTTATTTGAAAAATCATTTGTAAGAATAATGTGAATTTAGGATGAGGGCACTTTATTCCCAGGCAAGTTTAGAAGTTGCTTCTGCCAGCACCTGTGGGGACTATCAGCCCACGATCACCTTAATTCAAATTCAGTGCTTGAGTCTGTAGACCACCCAGTTGTGATAGAAATCTGGATGCAAGATATGATGAGGGCTGGTTTACTGCTGAACAACCCTGACTCTGAGTGTATAGCTGGGGTACCAGGTTATTGTGAGGAGGGTCTCCTATTTAATTCCTCAGTTAATATCTACCTTCAATTTGAATTTCTATTTCTCTTTCCACAAGAAACCTGCCCTTTCCGGAGGAAATGGAAATTCACATTTTTATGTTGGGTAAATAGCCTTGGGATGAAAAGTGGTTTTTGTGCTCACTCAACATCCTGGGTTCTTTGGCCCGTTACTCCTTACTATCTTATTAGCTCTTTGTGGCTGTTGGAAAGATATTTATTATATTCAGCATTTTTTTCGTTGTTTTCCGCAGAAGGGTTGGTTCAAATAACGTAGCCTGCCGTTTGCTGGGAACTGGAAGTCTTCTCTCCGAAAACCCTGGTCTGTGCTTCATCATTCCTGATTCTTTCTGTTGTGTTCTCTCCCAGTTTTCTGTCCTATTCTTTCATTGTACTTGGCTTGTGGATAGACTGTGGTTACCAAACCTACATTTTTTGATGTGATGTCATGGATCAACTTCTCATGATCTTGGATGAACATCTTTATTTCTCTGTCTTGCAGTTGATGGTATAAGGTGCTTCAGATTCCTCTCAGATAATGTCATCTTGGTCCATTTGGACTCTGGTGTACTTTTGGGACATCTATCTTTCCAATTTTTAAATTATTTCTACCATCTGAAAGCATGATAAGAATTACAGTGATATAGGTGAGGGGTATAAAATACTCAGATAATGTTACCTGTTTAGAACTGTATTACATACATATTTCCTTTACTTCCTCTCCTCCTTCGGGAACATTTACTACCCTGTTTTTAATCTTGTTATCTCCTTCCACTTGATTCCCTGCCCCCCAATTTTTTCCTTGGTTTGTTCATTGGTTCTCTTCCTCTACATAGCCTAAATTTCATTTTTCCCCCAAGGTTTTTCCCTTTGCATTTTTGCCTCCTTACCCTGGCAGACTCTTCTCTTCCTTTAGTTTCAGTCATATTCTATGTTGTACCCAATAATCAAATTTCATGTCTAGCTCTGGCCTTTGTAAGGTGTTCCAGTTCCTTGTCATCACAGATCACCTGCTGGCTCTACCAAGATGTTGTCTAAGTTCTAAAAGTCTCCATTTCTAAGATTGTGTTCTTTCTCCTCCAGATTCTTTTTTGGGGTTATATTTTTTGGTAATATAGTTAACATCCACCCAGGTTTCCTAAATAGAAACTCCAGCATCATCCTTGCCTTCGACCTCTCCCTGTTCCCACATTTAACTGACCAATTCTTCTTTGCCATTTCCACCCACACTGAACTGGGCTGGTTTCATACATAGGTACGTATGTATATATGGATGATACTCGCTGTTTGTAGATTCTGTATTTGCAAATTTGCCTGCTCACTAACGTTTATTTGTAACCTCTAAATTAATATTCATGGCACTTTCACATTCATGGGTCATCTGATGTGCATGTTTCCAGCTGAGGTTGAACAAGGTGATACTCTGCCTTCTTGTTGCAGTTCTCCTACTGTGAATAAGTATCTCTTTGCAATCTATTTCGTACCAAATTTTTTTTTAAGATTTTATTTATTTATTTGACAGAGAGAAATCACAAGTAAGCAGAGAGGCAGGCAGAGAGAGAGGAGAAAGCAGGCTTCCCGCCGAGCAGAAAGCCCGATACGGGGCTCGAACCCAGGACCTGGGATCATGACCTGAGCCAAAGGCAGCGGTTTAACCCACTGAGCCACCCAGGTGCCCCTCGTACCAAATTTTTTATATCTTGGGAATTTTCTATTGGTTATTTCACCAAGCATAAAGTTGAAATGCTGTGTAGTGTTCCCCGGTGCAAGAAGGTGATGCCTTAGGAAGAAAATACATGTGTCAATTAAACCTCTTCCAAGTGTGAGTTATAGTGCTATTGCTGTGAATTTGATGTTAATGAATTAACAGTATCTATTAAATGAAGTGTCTTTAAACAGAAACATAAAACAGGGTTGTGTATTGGTTGGTTGATAAAACGTGAACAGGGGCTTACAAGAACTGAATACTGTATTTTTCCTAGGAACAATGATTTAGTGTTCATGGCAACTTTATAGAACAAAACAAACCATGAAAATCAGTTGTGTGTGTATAAATATATCATACGTAATATACTCATATGCCATATATGATGAAATATATATATAATAACTGTCTTCTGAACTGGTTTTCCTCCAGTGCATTTTCACTGTTGCTGAAATAATTATCTTCCTAAGGTAGAATTGAGTATGTTACATCTCCTACCTAAAAAAAAAAAAAATCCCCAATTCATACTACTAAAATTCCTTTTTGTTACCTACACCAACAGTCTGTCTGCAGTTCACCTTGTCCTCTCTTCATACCCTACTCCAGTAGCATGCTGGTTTACTCGACAACTATTTCCCTTATGTCTCTGTTTTCTATCACTTTTGACTCAAACGCCCTTTCTTGCTTCCCTGATAAAATCCTATTCAGCCTTCAAAACCAAGATCATATATGAATCATCTCTATAAAGCCTTTCTTGATACTCACATGACAGTGTAATAGCAGTAATTGCTTTTATATTTATTTCCAGTTACATTTACCACTGTTGCAGAGCAAGTTAAAAACAAGGAAAGGGGAAAGGCTAGAACAAACCGTGTGGTGTTGGATTGGAATGGGGGTCTTCATAAAGAACTCACTCATGGTTTTAACTCTGATGCTGAGAAAAACTAGAAGCTAGGTTACTACTTGCATTGCATAAATCTGGCACCCAGAACTTAGTTTGAAGATATAATTCTCCACTAAATAGAACCAGGGCTTTTTGGAGAAAAGGTTCATTGCAGGGCTGGAACAGGGAAAACACAAGATAAGTCTGAAAGTTATGGCTGTGCCTGAAATCTAAAAAATACTTAAAGAATGTTGGAACATGTAAAAAGGACACAGAACCACACTTAAGATTCTCCCACAGGCCAAATCTGGGACAAATTGAGAATCAAAATAAATATAGTAATACAGTATAACAAAATAAGAATCCATGGGTCCATACTAATATTAATTGATCAGGGAGAAGAGAAGGCTTTCTCATAATAGACAAACAACTAATAAATGTAGAAGAAATAATGTATCTATAAGTCACCATTTAGGAGTTGTCAGAGTAATTGTTGATTTGGGCAAGAACTATTAAGGGATGACAAAAATAGTGAGTGAACATTTGATGAGGGAGAAAATAGCTCTATGGTTCCAAAGCGTTTTTCATAAATTAACTGTTAATGTCAAAAGGAGAAATAGTGACTTTACCTATGTAAGATCCTGACAGACAATATCTTAGCCAAGTAATGGGTAATGGGAGAGATCAGTATCCTGTTCTCTTGATATCATGGCCTACTGAGGCCACAGCATTAATTTCATAGTCTTCCTCCTAAAAAGGGCATAAGCTGAATCTAATTATGAGGAAATATCAGACAAATCCAAACTAAGGGACATTAAAAAAATTGACTGTTCTTCAAAATATCTAGACCGTGGATGATGACAAGAAAGAAGTTTCAGGTTAGAGGACGATGAGGCATGACAGCTAAATGTATGTGATCGTGGATTCCTTCTTTACCTGGGGAACAAGTAGCTGTAAAGGGCATGTTAGCTAAGAACATTTACATATGTATATGGGCTGTGAGTGAGATAATGACATTATGTCAATGCTAGTTTTCCTAATTTTGATAATGTTGAGGTTATGTAAGTGGATGTTCTAGCTCTCAGGAGTATACAGTGGAGTATTTAGGAATAACAGACCATATTTAAAACTTACTAAGTATTGGTCTTAAAAAATATATATATATATATAACTGTAGAGATAAAGTGAATGATAAATGCAGTGTAATTTAAATAATTGGTGATATTTGGGGAAAGGTGTTTGGGTTTTTTTTTTTTTTGGAAATTGCATCAAAATTAAAAAGCACAAAAATCAAGTAAACACTCTGGTAAGCAAGGACAATCTCTTGTTTGTTTACTTACTTTTATTGTTTATCCCTTCCCAGTAATATCTATATAATATAACATATTTGATGTAATAAAAGCATCATAAGTGTAATGATCTTGTTTTCCTTTTTCACTACTGTATCTTCAGCATCCTTTATAGTGTGAGTATATAGGACTTCAATGATTATTTGTTGAGTGAATAAAAGAATATTTGGAAACAAATAACAGTAGAACACTTCTATATCTTAATTTTGCACTCTTCAGAAAACTTACTAAATCTAAGGTAAAATATTTTTTCTAAAAAAGGGAAAAATTCTCAAAGTAGGAGGACTGCTGTCTAACCCCCAAACTTCCATCTTGGCAGAATATGAGGGAACTTTTCTCTGGGAAACCTAGTGAGAATAACTAAATAAATTATATTTTTATTTCTTTCACAGAATGCTGTAGTCAATTTATTTATGGCCCATTTTTCCTGTATAGTAAATCTCAAGTTGACAAGCATCACCCAAATTATGTGGGTTTTTTTTAAACTCTCATTTTAAAATATAAGCAAATAGTCAAGAACGGTCAACTATCAAGAAAATCCTTAAAGATGAAAAAGACCAAAATAAACACAGAGAAAAGCAGCTGGAATAAATAAGAGTAGGTACCATAGAGAAAATTTAAAAGAAAAAAAAGAGAGTTCTTATAATTTATAAAAATGAGAAGGGTGGGGCGCCTGGGTGGCTCAGTGGGTTAAGCCGCTGCCTTAGGCTCAGGTCATGATCTCAGAGTCCTGGGATCGAGCCCCGCATGGGGCTCTCTGCTCAGCAGGGAGCCTGCTTCCTCCTCTCTCTGCCTGCCTCTCTGCCTGCTTGTGATCTCTCTGTCAAATAAATAAATAAAATCTTTAAAAAAAATGAGAAGGGTGATGGAAAATTCTTTATTATGACTTGAAGGGTAAAGTTGAGGCCATATTACAAAAAGGAGAGAAAAAAGACAGAGAGATGAAAAATAGGAGAAGAAATACAGGAAAATTAAAAGACCTCTCAGACAGATGGGGCGCCTGGGTGGCTCAGTGGGTTAAGCCGCTGCCTTCGGCTCAGGTCATGATCCCAGGTCCTGGGTTCAAGCCCCACATCGGGCTTTCTGCTCAGCAGGGAGCCTGCTTCCTCCTCTCTCTCTGCCTGCCTCTCTGCCTACTTGTGATTTCTCTCTGTCAAATAAATAAATAAAATCTTTAAAAAAAAAAAAAGACTTCTCAGACGTTCAATATTTGAACAACAGGTATTCAAAAAAAGAAAAAAGAGGGGAGCAAACATGTGTGGGGGGAGAGAGATCATCCAACAAAATAACCAAAGATCAATTACAGAACTGAAGGACATGAATTTGCAGGTTTAAAGGGCCATTAAACCTCCAGCAAGAATAATGAAAAAAGATCACAATGAAGTACTGACAGTGGTATTTTAGACTTCCAAGCTTCTGGGAGGGGAGTACAGACAGGAACATAAAAAAGAATCAGTGATTAGAATGGCTTTGACCTTGTCAAAGTGATATCGGAGGGTAAAAGACAGCAGGGTAATGTCTTCAAACTACTAAAGAAAAATAATCTCAATCTAAAATTTTTTTTAAGATTTTATTTTTATTTATTTGACAGAGAGAGATCACAAGTAGACGGAGAGGCAGGCAGAGAGAGAGAGAGAGGGAAGCAGGATCTCTGCCGAGCAGAGAACCCAATGCGGGACTCGATCCCAGGACCCTGAGATCATGACCTGAGCCGAAGGCAGCGGCTTAATCCACTGAGCCACCCAGGCGTCCCTCAATCTAAAATTTTATATTCACCCAAGTAACCAGTTGTGAGGGTAGACTAGGGACATTTTTAGATCACAGAGTCTCAAAAAAATGTCCTCCTATACAAAATTTTTCTTTTCTTTCTTTCTTTTTTTTTTTTAAGATTTTATTTATTTCTTTGTCAGAGAGAGAGAGAGAGAGAGCAGAAGCAGGGGGATCTGCATGCAGAGGGAGAAGCAGGGTCCCTGTTGAGCAAGGAGCCCAATGCAGGAGTTGATCCCAGGATCTTAGGGTGACCTAATGCAGCTGAATGCAGATCCCAGGATCTTAGGGTGACCTGAGCTGAAGGCAGATGCTTAACCAACTGAGCCACCCAGGAGTCCCTATAAATTTTCAAGAAACTCTTGGAGAATGTTCCTCACCACAGTGAAGGACTCACTAGGAAAGAGGAAGATGTGGGACACAGGAAACAAAATCCACCAGAATTAAGAGGGAAAGGAATTCCTAGGAAGATAGTGAGAGGACATCCCAGAATGACAACTGCGTATCTGGCCCAAAGGGTAACCAGTTCAGATGAAACATGCCAGAGCCCTCAAGAGGAACTTCAAGAAGATGAAATTGGTGGTCTACTTGGTATGAATAAACATATTCAGAGGTGATTAAGAACACCAGAAGAATGTTTGCACAGAATTTCTGGGAAGTCACAGAAAACTCTACAGAAGAGAAAACAAGGTACTGATAATTCCAGAGAAAACAAGAAGTTACACAGGAAAGTAACTGTAGTAAAATTTACTACACGACACAGCTCTGAATAACACCAGTCATAATAATGTGACTACTCGACTGATCTAACCATAGGTGAAAGGTGGGGGTGGTGGATGGTGTATAGGGAAGAAAACCAGAGAAAAGGGGAATACATTCTCATTTTTTTGTGTGTGGAAAATTAGTAGATAATATTAATGTTGGCCATGGTTCAGTCAAGAGAACAGATTCACTGGGTGTTACAGATGGTGTTATTACAGAAGTTAGATCTCACACAATTATGAGAGAAACTGAGGAAATAAAGATCTGGAAGGGGAATTGGAGGATCAGGGGAGTCACTAATGTGTCTGACAAGCCAAGCATGCCCAACCACCACAGTACTATGGCAAAGGAGTATTTGAGGAGAGGTCTCTGGAAATCTGTTGTCTTACAGCCTAGTTGTGTAATCGTGGTCCTGGGGTCTTTGAGTCAGCAGGGCCACCAGCAGGAAGAAGAGTAGATGGCTATAGGTAGAAAAGTGAGCTTTACGCTGGTACCCACTGTGTACCTCAGCTTCTGTCCATTATCACATCTTACAACAAAAAGACCTTCTGAAAGTCTTGACCACTGTTTTACTTCTGTCCCCTAAATCTTACAAGATTCCTCTTTTCACCAGCTCTAACTCAAAATCATTACATGACAGGGGATTTGGGGAATACTGTTCCCAACTTAACCCCAGAGACAGAGCAACCCACAAGCACCCATCCTCTTCGTAATCTGGCATCCAATACACACTTCTGTTGACCACATTTAACGTCCAGAGAAAGACAGAAGCAAATACATATTTCCACAGAAGGTGGCACACCTATCCACACAGAAACATACTGACCTTCCCAAAAGAGGATACACAAAGTCTCATATGTTCCTTGATTCATCTTGGGGTGATATTCATTCTTTTAGCTAAGTCACACTCACTATTTCATATTTTGTGGTTTAATACTGTGATAGAAGGTTGACACAACTTACACATATTAGATAGAGGAATAAGAGATGACAAAATGTTGATGTTTGATATTCATATCCAACCAAGGAAGAAATGCTTCTTATCTATTTCTGCAACTAGTTATGTGATTGTAGCTGGCATTTATACCTTCATTTTTCGCTAGGATTGAAATAAATAGGCTGCCCAAGAAAGTCTTATTTGATTTGTGTAATGCAGAATCTTTAGGTCTGGCTTACAGAAACGGAACTTGAGTCACCCAATGCAGAGGTACAGCCCCTTCACCAATCCCAGACTTGAGCCAGCTCACAGCCCCAGAGCTCCATGAATGTAGAGGAGGTCAGGACTCTGGAGCAAGTATCCTCACTGTGAGTCTTTCTCTTTTCCTTCCTCAACAGGACCTGGGGCCATTTACTCAGATGACTGTGTTTTAGGGAAGTGGAAATAACCCAATTTGGGGGGACTGACATTAAATGATTAACACCTAAAATGTCAAGAGATAATGATACATGATATGTTAACTAGTTGAATTTAAACAAAATAAAATTTAAAGTAAAATATCAAGAGAAGGGGTTTATGAAGACTGGTAATGAATGGCATTTTGGCTTGGGTACGTCTCCCAATGGGCCTAGTGCATGCCCAAATTCAAACATGGATGTTTCCTGTTCTGGAATAAATAGTTAAAGCAGACATACTCAACAACTAGAAGCATCCGCATGTTGGTTCTCTGACCTGTGTATCTATTTTTGTATTATCATGTATAAAATGTATGTATTACTATTTTTAAATTTTCTATATTGTTTCAAAGTTTCAGTGGCTTATTAAGGGGAGGGGGTCTGGTTGGCTCAGTTGGTTGGTTAAGCATCTGCCTTCTGCTCAGGTCATGATTGTGGGGTCCTGGGATGGAGCCCCACGTAGTTGTAGTTGGGCCCCCTGCTCAGTGGGAAGCCTGTTTCTCCCTCTCCCTCTGCCTACTGCTTCCCTTGCTTGTGCTCTCTCTGTCAAATAAGTAAATAAAGTCTTAAAGAAATAAAGTGGCTTATAAAAATGCATATAATACTATGAATTAAGTACATTAAATTGAGAAAAACACAGCAAAAGGAAAATAAGACTAGAAACATAAAATGGAGCAAGAAATGAGACTAGTACATAAAGTGCCTTCCTGTCTTATACACTGGCTGATGGTAAGCCACAAATTTGTTCTTGAACAGTAATGCATTTTATTATAACTATAAGTTAAAGACAAACCAATTGTCTAGAAGAGGCATATCTGTTTTGGATACTTGTTCTGAAAAGAGTTCTGGGAAAGGCCTTTCCTGCTCTCAGAGATTACCTGTTCTATTGTTTATCCCAATTAGTATGGCTAATTGAGTGTCAAATAAAACATTCCCTTCATATTTATGAAACTGAGTCTAATTCTTAAAATAGCTAGGAATAATTTTGTGTCTCTAGTCATTAACCAAGGGTAGTAACACTTCATTCTAGCAACCACATTCGCACAGAAAAGAATGGAATCAACACATACTACTTTAGTTCAAAAGAGTTCAGAGCACACAAGATTAAATAAAGGAAATAATTGTAAAATGTCAGGTCAAATCTTGAGTTTTCTCTTATAAGCTGGTCTGACTTGGACTTCCTTTGAAGAGAGCCTCCTGGATCTCTTCCATGAGGATGGAGAACAAAATGAGAAAGAAGCCTTATCACATCAGTCTACAGAAGAGTTCTCAAGTGGGAGAACACAGTATTATTAACGTTTGGAGAAGTCAAATATTTACACATTTTTCAAATGTTAAATAAGTGATTATGGTGTGGCTTTTAAAAACAACAAATTAGCTTAGATAAGGACTGGTCAGTGAACTTGCTGAAGATCTTTCATATTAATTAATTTAATTATTTCATACACAGTATAATACATGAACACAGGCTATCACATACAATTAGCGAAATAAATACTCAGCTTATATTTAATAGAAAAAAATACTATCCATATTGATGCAATAGCAAAAACGCCATAATTTGTTTTGAGGTGATGGATAAATTCTAGACTGGAAGGGCAGGAACAATATCAACACATTTCAACAGTGAGTAACAAAATAGTGGGAAACTTTAAATCTGAGAATATGAACATCTCATAGCATAAAAGATAAGAGAACTCTAAAGCCATTAGCTAATGAAAATGAGAGTTGGGGCCAAAGTCTACCAAATCTGTGAATATCAATAGTTAAGAAAGGTTCAGAAAAATTTAAATCCATTATAGTGTAGTCATATCATGCACTCATAAAATCGCTAATATCTTATGGTTTTTAACATCAAAAAATGTATTAGAAAATTCCCAAATGAAAATTTAAGAAAAATGGCATGGTTAAGAGCTTTTACAAGTATGACACAAACAAGTCTATACAAGACAACAGTGACAAATTTAACTAGCTAAAAATATTTAAAATTTGCAGCACAGTAATTATACACATTAAAAACAAAGAAAAATCATGAAGTTAACAAATTATTTGCAAAAAAATAAAAATACTATGTGTATGTGTGTGTGCACCTATGTACACATATACATATTCTGTATGTTTATATATATATATATATATATATATTCTATAAAACAATATAAAACAATAGTAAATGACCAACAACATAGAGAAAAAGGTAAATAATACCATTGGAGAGTTCATGGAAAAGGAAATAGCTTGAGCATATTAAAAGCAAATAATTTATTTAAAAGAAATAAAAAACTGAAACTGTTGAGGTATCACTGTTTGCCTAGGAGTATCGAGAATGAGAACATGTTGGCCAGTATTTAAGGAGATGGGCACTCTTTTATGCTGTGGTTTGACGAACTTATGTGGGAGGCAAGTTTTAAGAATGCACACACATGAATATCCAACTGTTTGATCCAACTTTGCTACTTTTAGGAATCTATGACACAAAAGTAAAATGAGCCATGAAAAGGTTAACTGAAGCATTGCTTATAACAGGAAAAGATGAAGACAACCTAAATGTTTTTGGTAGTGAGCTGCCTGAAAACAACCATGCAGTGAAATGATATACGATTGTATAAAAAGAACAGCAAAGTTTTTTATGAGCTGATACCAAATGAACTTTAAGATGCATGAAAACAAAATCAAGATGCAGATTAGATTCCACTAGTTGCATAAAAGTGGGGAGAATACACACACACACACACACACACACAAACACACACACACACACATATTCACACACACATTTTCTTCATAAGCACAACATATTTCCGGAAGTATATTCAAAACCTGGAAGGTTATACCCAAATAACTGGTTGTCTCAGAGGCGAATTGACTGGCTGGGGAAGAGCCTTTTCCCTCTATCTTCTTTGTTAAGGATTGAATTTTAGCTGTATCATTGAGTTACAAGTCAGGAAAGTAAAGTACACAAGTTGCCTTCCATCTATAACATCATTCCTCAACTGCCCTCACTTGACCTTCTCTATACCCAATGAGTGGTATGAAGTCAATCTCACCAGTATGTTTCTCTGTAAACAGACACCAGGCACATCTCTATTTATAAAGCTACTTTAATGAAACCACCATCTAAACTCAGTTTGAAGAAAAAAAGCCCACTGAGTCTCCAAGATAGAGAAACTGTGAGCTGTGAGGTTCAACAACAACACATTCAGAGTTTAGAAATGAAAGGAAGCAGAAATATGGGATTAAAGTTAATGATAGTTTAGGATCTGCTTGGGTTGTATTTCTTAGTAGCAAGAACATTCCTGGGTTCTTGAAATCAGGAAAAATATTCAGTGACTGGCAAAAAAAAAAAAAAAAAAGTCTGCATTATCAACAAAGTAGCCCGTAAGAGATTAAGAGTGAGTCTCTCAGTACCCCAAGAACTAAGTGTGACAGATTTTTGAGGTTCAATGGTATCCTCTAAAAAGCACAGACAGACCAGGAGCAAGCACAAGGACAAAGGAATTAAGACTCTTCTTTCTCTCAGAGCCCATTCTCATCTTAAGAGCACCAACCAATCTTCAACAGAAGTTGCACTGTTAAAATTCTTCTTCTTCTTTTTTTTAACAGGAAATTAATCTAGGAGTTCACTAAACTGAAAAGGCTCTCTGGCTTAAAAAAAATTCCAACTGTGCAACCTAAATGATTGAAATTATGGAAAGTAATCTTTGAAGACAGTAGGTTGAAAGTGGTCTGTAATTTAACTATGATTGACATCTTTCTACATTGATTTCTATCAATGAGTTTGTCCTCACACTAGTTAGACCCCACTGAAACAGAAACTTCTTGATAGAAATGGAAAACTGATTGCGAACCAGAGCACGGCAAGGCTAGAAGAGATCTTGTTCCAATTTTCTAAGAATACTGCCAAGGAAACTGAGATTCGGAAAATTACCAAAAGTGATCAAGGGGGTTAATGGTAGAGCTAGATCTACTTGATTTTGTGCTCATTTTGCCTTTATATATTTTAAAATAAGTAAATAAATATTCCAAAAGACACTGATAACCACTGATCTTGAAGGGGTCTCAGTGCTGTATAGAAAGGCCGAGGGCTTATTTAGAGAAGTCTTTATGCTACCATGGACTTGACTTCTTTAGAAGTGCAATAAATTTGGTGTGTGCATTATGTGGGTGGTGTATTTATATATATATTTAAGATGATGGGGGGATATCTACTGGAATATCCAGCCATCATGCTAAATGCTAGGCCACTCCCTAAGCTGAAAATTTCCAGTTGCTTCCAATTCCGTGATAAAAATCAAAGACTCTGAAAACTGAGAAACAGATCCACTGTTCCTGCAGTGTGTTTTGTCAACTCTATTTGTGCCCTGTGGGCCAGTCTCAGGGGCTGAATTTTCTTATCTACGAAATGGGACCAGTGACCTCAACTCAGATTTATCTTGGATGTTCTCAAGCATGCATAAAGGAAATAACACTGAAGTTCTTAGCACATGAATTTTGTTATGTAATAGTGATGTCTGTAAAAATAGTTATGGATAGACAATAATGGAACAGTTCATAAACACTATTCTAATAGTCATATTGTTTCAACACGATTGTGTCAAGTTTCTAAATTTCTGAACATCTGAAACTGAAGACATAGAAAATGAAATTTAAGCCATATGATATGGTAGCATATGGTCATATCTACAAACATTCATACTGTCATGGTTGGCAGTAAAAAAAAAAAAAAATCTTTTGCCTAAGGAGTAAATACATTCATTCCTACAGCAGTGAGGGCAGGACAGAAGATTTCAACAGAAAGAAATTAGGTACCATCAAAAAAAAAAAAAAATCAGGTAGCATCAAGTGTATGTCATGTAACCCTTCATTAAACAGTAGTCCCCAAACCCAGGCACCCAGAAGTTTAGGTCAGGGGTCTTTGAGGGAGGAGGGAAAGGGAAGGATTATGACTGAGAAATACTTCAGTGGAAAGTGAACTTTTCTTTAAAGAAGCAAGGTCCCAATTTCTTGAATCCTGCAAGCAAGGGACCACAAGATTTTGCAATTTTTTTTTTTCCAGAGAAGAAACAAAGTCAAGAAAGAACCCTTGTGAGGACATGCAAAAGCTATTGGAAAACCTCGTTCACTCCCTACACGGAGGGCGCATTTTAATTTCAGCCTTGATAACATCTTCTGTATAACAAAGCCGAGACATAAATTAACAAGTGGCTGGGGTGTATCTTTCGGGATGTAGCTCAAGTTCAAACTCAGTCTGCCAGAAGCCGCAGTCCCGGCAGGGAGCTCTGGAAGGGTGGGCTAGGACGGGTCAGTCAGATCCTCCTGGCCCGGAGGTCAGGGCAAGGGTTGGAACCCACCCGGGGAGCGCCCGAAATAGACGCCTTGCGGGTGAAGTCGGCGGGAATCCCCCTGCCAGTCGGTCCAGGGGCACCCCCACCCCCAGCTTCCTTTTGGTTTAGCCGTGCACTCCAGGAAAGCCCGGAGGGAATTTGCCTGGGGTTGGGCTCGCTGGAAGCTGTCAGCGCTCTTTAGGACCTCAGGGAAACCGGAGAGTTTCTGGCTTTAGGACCCAGGAACTCCGAGGCAGCCTGACATTGATGCCTTGGACCACAGCACCACCTACTTATAGAAGCATCCCGAGCCTCGCCTCCGCCGGGCTGCATCTCTGTCGGAAAGTGCGCTCGCCACATCCCTGCGGCCTCGCGGGAGCGTTCTGTCTGCCATAGCTTGGAAAGGGAGAAATCCTAGCTGTGAAGTGGCTGTGAAGTAGAGCCCGGGAAACCGCACAGTTGGACAGGGACCTAGAGAGTGAGAGCCGGTGGTGCCGGTCGCCCGAGGACCGCACTCACCGGCGGGGACGCAGCATCCCCGAGGCTGCAGACGTGCCTTCCCGCCGCGCTCCTGCTTAGGCACCGCCGGCCCAGAGGACCGTGAGAGCACTGCGGACCCGCGGTGGCCGCCGGAATCCCGGACCTGCCGGGCGCTCCCCGCACCTCTCGGCAAACTTTCCCCCGGCCCACGTGCTAGCGAGGCGCCTCGCTTCCCCTGCCCGGGATGGAGCGCCGCGCCTAGGCTCGCCGCACGGTCCGAGACGTAAGTGCCACGGTGGGCGACCCACGTCCGGCCACCGCGGCCACGGCGCTGGGTAACCCCGCCGTGGGACCTGAGGGCGAGGGGCGCTCCTTGAACCCTGCGCCCTTGGTGCCTTTGGAGCCCTTTCCTTTCCCTGGACTGGCCGCCCCACGCCCTTCCCCGGGTCCGAGCCTGGAGTTCGGCAGGGGTTGCTAATTCACTGATAGTAAATCACCTTTCTCTCCAAGTCGCCCGCAGCTGTGGGCTCGGGGTTAGACTGCCCCGCGGCTCGTGCCAAGCGGTGGGTTCACGCCCCGCTCCCCTCCTTTTAAATTGGGACGCGCTAAGAGGCTGTCTCCTCGGGGCTCTCTCCACTCTGTTTTTCCTCCTCGTCTCTCAGGTTCAAGGTTTGAGAGATGCTGGCCGCTCCGAACTGACCAGTGCGGGAGGCCCCTCTCCCCCGGACTAGTGGCCACTCGCCCTCGGCATCTCTCCTGGCAGCGCGGTGGGCGCCGGCTCCTCTCAGGAGCTATCCCGTTCCCCGACTTTGAGAGGCGCCTCTCCCCCGCCCGACCGCCCAGATGCAGTTTCGCCTCTTCTCCTTTGCCCTCATCATCCTGAATTGTATGGATTACAGCCACTGCCAAGGCAATCGATGGAGACGCAGTAAACGAGGTGAGTCCTGCTCTGCCCGAGGTGCGTGGGGTCGGAGTGGGGGCGGGTCGCGGCGCTAGTGCCGGGGCGCCCCGGGCTCCGCTGGGCCTGCAGTGCCCTCCACCCCGCTCGCGCGCGCCACCGCTCTGCACTTTCTGGGCCCCTGAGCTCGGCCGAACGCTCTTTTCTGTCTTCGGAAGGCGCTGCGAGCCGGAGCGAGACGTGCTGGAGAGCCGGGTGAGCCCGGCGGGCGCTCGGGGCTCAGTGGTGTGGTTTGTGCCCGGTTCGCTGCCCCGCTTCTACTCCTGAACTCTGTTTCGCTCTTCCTGCTTATCCAGCATACACTGTTTCTTGTTCTTCTCTTTGTCCTTCTCTCTTTTTAGTCCTCTTAACCGTCTCCCCGGCAGCTCATCTCTGTCTACCTTCCCCATCCATGTGCGCCCCAGATAACTTTGAACACGGCCTAGATGTGTCTATGTGTGTGTGTGTGATAGCGAGAGAGAGAGCGAGCGCGAGAGAGAGCGAGCAAGCTGAGAAGGGGTACTAAGTCAAGGCGGGGGACCTACATTTACAGGGAAGGGCAAAACTGATTTCTTTTTCTGGAACCCAAGACTATGTGGGATGATTTATTGAACTTTTTGCATTGAGAGCAACTGTACCCGGGTTTTCTGGGGGAGTGCTGGCGTGCGGAGTGATTGTTTTGGGGACAGGCCTGAGTTGCGCTCTCTATATACGTTCCTAAAACTAGCTGGTTCTGTTCTCAATGAAGTTCCCTTGTGGTTTTTAACCGCTCCCTCAATCTCCATCACTTGTGTGCGCTCCGGGGAAGACAAGTGGAAGTCTCCAGAAAGATAACACAGAACTAGCTTTCAGGCAGATTTACTGTGCGCCTATTTCTGAGTCCTGCTGGGGCTGCAGCTAATCCAGCTGCATTTAGGGAAAGGGCCGCTACACACAATGAAGTCTTCTAGGAGGATTTGAACACAACCCCAACACACACACACACACACACACACACACACACACACAACCAGTCCTTGCATTACTGGGAGCATGGAAGGTGCCCAGCAGCCCCTTAGAACTGTCTTCATCTAGCAATTTGGACTTCTGCACCAGTAGAATTTGTCTGGAAGTTAACAGAACTTGTCCCCCCGCCCCCCCCCCCGCCCCCATATAAATGTCGCGCTCGATCTGTGATAGGGTATGCTTAGAACTCATTTTATGGAATCTCCGGTCCTGCACCCAGATTTTGGAGAACGCTCTTCTCGCCCTAACTTTTCACCGCCTTTTAGGACGTCCTTAAGCTGTTGCCACTACCCGGAGGGCTGGAGGTCGGCGGGGCCGGAGGGCCGAGCTCGGGTGACTAGTGGTGTGCGACTTCCGTAACCTCTGCTCTCCAATTGACGCTACGGATCTTTTTTTTTTTTTTTTTTTTTTTTTTTTTTAAAGAAAACAGTCCGTCCTTTCTCTTTTTCTCATTCCTGGCATTCGGAAAATTCTTATTTTCAGAAATCGTTTCGCAGAAAAACACTACAGAGAAATTTCTTTCCAGAGGCCACGAAAGTTTAATGCTAATGGTCGTCCTGAAAAGGTCCCTTTCCATCCTCTCCTCCACTCCTCCTCCCCGCTGGCTCCTTTCTCCGCCTGGTATTTTCTTTTGAGGTATTACTCGCAGATCTGGCAAATTTTGGTTACACTGTAGTCGAAAGTGTTTGGAAAGGCTTTATCACCTCTTACCAGCACAAGGTGCTGTCTACTTGGTTGGGGAAAAACGGAGATGCTTAAAGTTCGTGCAAATAGAGAAATTCCCAAGACGCCTTGTCAGCTGGTTCTTTATTATGACTGACCAATTCCGTAAGGTCTTTCTGATTCCCATTGCCCGTCCCATTGTGGCGGATCGAGGAGGAATCTAACTAACCTAGTGTGGCCCGAGAACTTCACACCGCGGAGCTGTGTCGTAGAGGACATGACAGCACCCCTGCGGCCAGAAGCGGCATTGCAGGCCCTTCCCGGCAGTGCCATTTCCAGAGTTGGCCCTGGGCCTTCTTAGGTATCTAACCCAAAACCTATTCATTTCAAAGCTGCTTTGGCAAAATCTCCTAGCAATTACCCTTCACAGCCCCAAGTGCTGACACTTAGAAACCCAGTCCTAAAGTGTGCAGTGGTCACTTTTGCCAAACCAACGTTTTGATGTAATAAAATTCAACTACTTTCGCTCTATGTAAATTGGTAAAGAAATGGTGTAAAGAAAAAATTTTTTATCAAAAGTTTGCATCCCCCGACCCGCCTTTAACGGACGTCCCTTCCCAAATTTCACGTTTCTGGCTAAAATAACTATGGTTTTTAAAAGTGACCACACTATCTGTGCCAACAAAGGGTGTACTGTGTTTTTAATTAAAAGTGGAACTCCTTGAAGGCCTGGCTAGACAGCACAGGGTGATAGTAGCTTTTCTGCTTTGCAAGGAAGCTTAAGGCTTGCATTGTGAGAGTATTGAAATGAATAGAGATCTAACTCAGGTTGTGTGAATTGCCCCTCTTCACAAACTTAAGCTGGTTTTAATTGATCTCATGTCCACTGATTGGTATGCGCAACAATTGATGTAGAATCAAACAATTGACTTTCCCAAAGGAGGTTGATTTAAATTAGTTCCTTGGTGAATGCTTGACCACTAGCCAAATCATGTCAGCAGTGACCGTTGACATACTAGAGCCTATTGTGGTACCAACATTTCCCCCTTTCCCTTTGTTTTGGATAGTGGCAGTTAAATATTACTTTCTAGGGAGGAAAGTGATTAGGACCTTAAAAAAAGAGTGTTGTGGCTTCGAAGATCAGTTATTTCCTTGGCTTTGTGCTACTGTGTAGGCAGCAGTGATACCAGGATTGGTTAGGCTGATGCCTGTGAGCTGATTTTTTTTTTCTTCTATATTCCATCTGTAAATAATCAAACCTTCACTGTGGAACATTCTCAGAACTCCTTTGGCATTATGTTTAGTCTGCTCTATGATCTCAGATGCTCTATAATATCATTTTCTTAATGAAATAAAATTCTTGGCAGAGATTAGATCATTTAGTCAGTTAAAATCAATTGTATCCAGTTTGGAATAGAGAGCAAATATATCATTTAACTGTATGTTCTATTTCAAAATAGAGCCAGAGGATTGAGAGAGCAGAACGTCAACCTTCCCTAATTTCGGGCAAATCTGGTATGGGGAAGACCAACCTAAACAACAACACGTACATTCTTTCTTCCCCTTCTTTAGAAAACAAAATCCTAAAATAAAAATGTATTTGAGGGGCGCCTGGGTGGCTCACTTGGTTAAACGTCTGTCTTCGGCTTAGGTCATGGTCCCAGGGTCCTGGGATCGAGTCCCACATTGGGCTCCCTGCTCAGCAGGGAGTCTGCTTCTCCCTCTCCCTCTGCTTCTCACCCTGATTGTTCTCTCTCAAATAAATAAAATCTTAAAAGAAAAAAAGCGCGCATGGTCATTATTAGCTACTGTTAACTCCCACTGCCTGTACTAGTCTTGGAACTACGTAGGATTTATCTGTGTGGTACACCGGGTAGATTTGCTTCATTTATTTGAATAGTTGTAAGCCACATTTCAGGTTGAATTACTGAAAGGTGGATAGACAAATCATAACTTTATTATGGTTTTTGGGATTTCTTGAGCTTGGTATGCAGTGACTTAATTTTCTATCTTCCTCCTGTTTATGTGCCTAGTCACATTTTAACCAGGGATCTCTGAAAACTTCTTGATAAAACTCCTTAAGATGCAGTAAGTCTCCCAGATACATAATTGGTGTTTCTGGTTTTGGATGATAGGGGGCATAGTATGACAAATGTTTCCTGCCTAGCCTTTTCCATAGTAAAGCCTTAGCTTCTCCGTCTATAACCTCTCATTTTCTTTAAGATTAGATTTGGCTTCTTCCATGAAACTGAAGTGTTTATCATAAACAGTGTGGTTTGTTTCTGGTAACTGAGGTTGGTGAGAAACCCAAATGTCTTCTCTTAAATGCTATAGGGTTAAATTAAAATTTAATGCAGAGATGTGGAGGTATTTGGCTTTTTGAGTACTGTTAATGATCGCCTATTTCTCATTGGTATTCTTTCAAAAATGCAGATGATAACGTCACATGGAACATATTTACCTACACTTAAATGAGAACGTTTTAAAATACATCTTGTGTATTACATTTTTTAAGTTCCAGAGCATTTCTGAAAATCTCCTCTGGTGTTTAACTTTGCATGTAAATACACTCTTTTCCTCTCTTCTGTTAATAGGCTGTTTTGTCCTTCTAGCATAATTCTGAGTTTTTCTGCTTAGTATCTTACCAGCACACAAAGGTTAAAAAACTGCTGTGTCTCAACCAACCTTTTATTAAGCTACTGAAAT
This sequence comes from Lutra lutra, assembly GCF_902655055.1. Lineage (NCBI taxonomy): Eukaryota > Metazoa > Chordata > Mammalia > Carnivora > Mustelidae > Lutra > Lutra lutra. The sequence goes on from NC_062281.1 coordinate 30,841,725, forward strand.
TTGGAAGTGATTCAGAATAGGTGATGTTCTCCCAGGCCTCCATTTAATTCTGGTTTTATCTGCTTATAAATCCAGCTTGGGAAGAGTCCAATATTTGCAGAAATCACAAGTTGGAAATGACACTTCTAATTCCTTAATGCAAAACTTTCTCTTGATTTACTAAGAGACTAACTGGTCAGTGTAGGGCTTATCCAGGATACTTTTTACTTCGTTCCTTCTAACTGCCTGCCTTTTAAACCTTCTGCCCTACCCCCCACCTCTTGGGGGTAAGCACTTCTACCCCTCCTAAGTGCAGAAAATAAATGACAGATCATTTGGTATAGTGCTTGATAACCACTCTGCTAAAAGGGGGTGATAAGCCCTGGGATGAAAATAGTTTTAAACTTCCTATTTTTCTGCCCCAAATGTCATCATTTATTGCATTATCTGCGGCAGTCAAGGATTGATCAAAGGTACAGTGTTGCATGTCCATATTTATACATTTTCATAATTTTAGCTGGAATAAATATGGCAGGTGCTAAAGATGGGAATTTATGGAATAAATATGGAAGATGTTAATTAATGCTGAAGAGAACACACAATGCATATAATTAGATCTATGCTCAGGAAGGGATATATAGGTGTATGTGTATTCGTGGGTGTTGAGAGAAAGGGGTTGGGGATGGTATGACTATGCAAATCAGATCTTTGAAACTAAAAAGGATCTTCACTCCCCTTTCCCAGTCACTCTCTTGTCCTCTTTCCCAGACTGGTTGGTGGGACCAGGAAGGCGAGAGGGAATGAGTGAGGGAAGTGTGCTTTTATTTTTCCCAAGGCCTGCCCCCTACCTGTTCTGCTCTTCTCTAGGACCTCTCCAAGCCAGTCCCCCGCTTTTAGAGCATACTGCTTTCCCCCAATCCTAAAATTCTTAATTTCCTTCTTTTTCACATTGCTTTCCAATCTCTTCTATTGTTCTTCACTTGCACCCTTCCTATCGATTAACAATCCTGTTCCATTCACCCTTTAATCAGCTACAATCTGCCTTCTGCAGCCACCACTTTACTAAAGATTTTCTTAACGGTCCTCCTTATATTCACCTCCTTGGGAGGCCACCAGTGTCGAGACAGCCCTCTGGGACTCCTTCCTCTGGAGAGATCTCTCCTTTCCAAAGAAAGTCTTCCTCTGGCTAGTGACGTCCTACTCTAGTTTTGCCCCCCATATTCTGCCCATTTTTATTTGGTCCCCTCATTCAGAGATATAGACTGCTGTTATTTTCTGTTATTTTTTTTTCCTTCAGGGGATTTTATCCATCCCTGTATCTTCAACTGTTACTTCCATGTAAAGTCCTTCAACTCCAGCTTCAAATTATTTTTTTTTTCTCTTTAACTTCAGATTCTCTTCCCCTCTTGACTTCTTAACTACTGCTATATGGATAGATACTCTCTTCCCTGCACACACAAACTTGACAACTCCTTCTGTGCCCTCTCCCCAGTGTGTTCTCTGCATGTGTTTCTTATTCTATTCATGAGGTTTGTATGAGTCAAGGCTAAACATCTCTCTGTAGCTTCATCTTCCCCATTGCCTCTTTCATTGGTTCATTTGGTCTTAGTCTATCTCAGAAAGGTTTAGCTCCACCCCGTCCTTTCCATTCCTAAAGGTACTTCCTCTCTCAGAACTTATGGGCTCCTCATCTCCCAGCACCATCTTCTTCACTCCTACCTTTATGATGCCGCCATGTTGAAGGTTTCTCAACCTCAGATCTGATCACATGACTTGTGTTGCTAAGCCCCAACCCTCCAGGTCTCCACATTGACTGCAGAATTCATGCCAGCCTCTTTCACACAGCATTCACAGCTGTCCCCACCACCTATGGCAGCTCATTTCCAACTTTCCACCATGCTGGAAGCACTACATGCTGAAGTTTACCTGGTTACTTAATTTCCAGGCACATCCCATTTTTTGAGGTTTTTAAGTTGTTGAGCATCTGAATGCCCAGCTGAAGTCCCTGCCTTTGGAAAACACCCCCACCCCCCAACTGGAATTTTCTGCCTTTTTTTTGAAGGCAGAGTCTGTTTTCCCCTCACAGCTCTCTCAGCTTTCTGTGTGATTCTTCAGACACACTCTTATTTTTCCCTTTATTCCAGTTATTTGCCAAATGTCTTCTCCTTCCCCTACTTCACACTCCTCTCATCTCTGTATCCCCAAAGCAGGCCTAACAGGGTGCTTCTCCATGAATGGTGGCTGAACAAAAAGTCATTGACTATGAGATTTTGTTCACCCTGAAAATAATTCTGCTCAGTTCTTTGTACATAGTCAAAGTTTGAATGCATTCTTAGATAATAGGTATAATCTCACTATTTGTTATTATTTAAAGAAAAAAAATTATTGAGATATAAAAGCCTCTCCCACCCAGCTCTCACTTGAAGTCTCTTCTGACAATCTCCAGAATTTCTAGAGCGCCCTAGTGCCCATCGGTGTATCTGTATGCCAGTTTATTATTGGAATGATAGAGCCCTCCACATGGCAGGGGAGTTTGGGGCAGGGAAGGGGAAACTCTGGGGTGGGGTAATCTATATTTTAAAAGCGTTTCTTCTACAGAAAAGATCCACTAGGGATTTTTTTTTCACCCCAAACTTTCTCCAGAGGAATAACCATTTAGGGGAAAAGGAAAGTGGTATTTGTCTTCCTAAAAGGCAGTGATATTAATAACATACATAGTGCAGGAAATGTGTTCAACCTGCATTGCTGTTTTTGTGACTTGAGTATACCAGAACTATGCAGACCAATCAGTGAGAGATGCAGGGCTGGGGGTGGGGTCGTGGTGCATGAGACAGTAAGCTCTTCTGTAGGGGTCAGTAGAGGACCTAGTTGTTTTTGTACAGTACCTTCTAGGATGGCACTGACCTTTCACTATTTGGATGAGGTGCAACGAGTTTGACAGAATTGGAAAGTGAAATTTGATTTTAAAAACTAATAGTTAAGTGTAAAGTAGCTAGAACTAGAACGCAGTTCTGAGTTCCCTAGCTTTTCCTGAACAGAGGACATGTCCAGCATAACTGCTCATTTAAAAAAAAAATCACTTTTGAACCCATTTAGGAGTGTTTTTGTTTTTGTTTTGTTTTTGTTTTTTAAAGATTTTTATTTACTTATTTGACAGAGATCACGATGTAGGCAGAGAGGCAGGCAGAGCGAGAAAGAAGAGAGCCTGATGTGGGGCTCGATCCCAGGACCCTGGGATCATGACCTGAGCCGAAGGCAGAGGCTTAACCCACTGAGCCACCCAGGCATCCCCATTGAGGAGTTTTTTGAAATGCAGACTTTTATTGAGCCTCAGAACTTCTACAACTTCCAAATCATGCTAATAAAATAATATTAAGTATCTGAAGGCTGAGTAGGGGGGTAGCTGAAGTATAGGACCACAAAGGGGATCTGGTTACAAAATTCTTTTTGCATACTCGTATTGCTCATTTTTTGAACATTCTTTTTTTTTTTTAAGATAATTATTTTTGTAAGAATTTTAGGAATCTCTTATTTCTTGTATTCCTGAATTGGAATTTTGTATTGCCAGAATAGGTGTGTCTGTAGGTGTGTGCCCATGTCCACCTGTCAATGTGTGTGTGTGTATTTTTTTGTGTGTACTCACATGCTGTACCATCTTAATAAGAATAACCAATCAAGGTTTGAGAAAAGCTATTAAATATTCCTTTACTCTGAAAATGTAGAGAAACTAATTATAGGTAGCTTTCCTTTTTACCTGGTTGCTTGGGGAAAACCCTTACAATTTATGTAAAAGCTTTCAGTTCTCCTCACTTGAAGGCTCTTCGGGTCACTTACAGAGTTTAGCTTTCTTAGCACATTTCTTTTGAGCAGGGGTTTCCTAACTTAGGGTCCAGATATGGAGCCAGGGTTTTTGTGAGCCCCCTGAAACTAGAAGCTAAAGCCCTTCTTTTTAGTGCATAGAGAGAGGATCTTAAGCTTTCTCTGAAGTCTCAAAATGGCTTTGGTTCATCAGTTTCCTTCAATAGGTTAAGCAGCATTGGTTAAGGTAATAGGAGGTAGACCTTCTTAATTGGCCTGATGCCAAAGGACTGCTTCAAATTGATATACACATTGGTTTTCTAAAATTTTATTTTCCAGGTGTCCGTTTCCAGCCATTTGCCCTGTATATATTACACAGTATGAGGGAAGAGATCAGAAGCACAATCTCAAGACTTCTCTCAGTAAATAATTACTTGGCTAATGAACCCTTGCTCGAGGACAATGGGTGCTTAATTCTCTCCACTCCTCTAAAAAGTCTGTAGAAGTACAAAATACACAGAATAATGGGTTTTTGTTAAAATCCTTTTCTCATATGGTCTAATTTTATCTTAATAATAGAATATAAAATTTTTAGAAATTGCCGTTGCCGTGTACCCGCTGATGACCTATGCTGGCGTTGACAGGACTCCCTTGGATCGTGCCGCTGGCTCACATTGATCAGATCCAGGCTGAACACTCCTCAGTTCAGGTCAAGGGGTCTTCTGCTAGGTGTTTGCTGCTGGGTCAGCACATCTTATAATTTTTCTACCAGGATGGCCTTCGTGTCTCACCTATTGCTGGATGCAACTTGCTAACCAGCCCTTTGGCTATTAAAACTCAGACACCGATAGAGGGCACACTTTGCATTCTTTTCCTTGTACTTTGTTATGATCTGTAGGATGTGTGCTTACTTTGCTTTGTCCCCTTGGTTCCGGTGAGAAAACTACTGCGCTTTCTCCAGTAAGAGTGGTGCTGCGATCATCTTTAAATCCACACAGAAGGAGAAAAAAGGAACAAATAAAGAGCTTTTGGCCTTACTGTTTTGGACCCCTAATCTTTTTGACAAAGCCTCACGGAAAGGCAAACTTAACCAACTTCACCGTCTTAAGATCTGAGAGATAAAGTTTGTGTCCACTTACCAGTGGATTCCAGCTTCTACGTTCACTTTGGAAAACATGTTTTATGAAAAAAAGAATGTTTTCCATGAGGTGAACTCCTGAAAATTCAAACAACTGGTAAAATTTGGAGTTGTCCAGAACAACTGCAAATTGATGCTTACCAATTGTTTGCCAAATTCTTTAATCTTTATCAAGAATATCCTTTTCTTTTAATGAATCTCTCACCTTTTTGTCTGAAAATAATGAAACTTGTCTGATCTTATTTTGAAAATCCAGTTTTTTCTTAAAAGGTTCTCTTTCCTCCTCATGTAATGAGGTCTAATAGAGGATTTTTAAAAAAAATTCTCTGGCTCCTCATTGTTCACTTTTGATCTGCTGTGTTCTAATGCCTCCCTGTAGATAAAATCTGGCTTTAAATGGTGAGGGATTTGCTAGATTATTATGACCTTGCATATTTATCACGCTTTCTCCCCTCCCTCCCCCCACGCCCATCCCAGACCAGTTTTCAGTTGAGTTGAATCTTAGTAGAGTTACTATCCCTGGGACCAGGAGGTGGATCATGTACCCATTGTGCCTCCCCTACCATAGCCTTTTGGAGTAATTATGTTTTGTTTGGTTTCTTTTGTTTTGTTCTTTTCTACCACCATCCCTGGTCCTTGGAGACGGCACTGAATGAAAAACACTTGGCAGCCCAGTGGGTTGAGAAGAATTACACCAGGGCTCCAAGTTTACCATCAGGAAATACAAATTAAGGCAGTTCTGGTCTTTGACTTGTCAAGCCCTCTGTGTAGTCCTTGAAGGTAGAAGAACACTTTGTTAAAATGTAAATTTTTGATACTTGAGTCTTGATGTTCTAGAGGTTTTTTTGTTTTGTTTTTTGGTTTTTTTTTTTTTTTTTTTTTTGGTTTTGGAAGTTGTGTGTGTGTGTGTGTGTGTGTGTGTTTAAGAAGGTCAGGTTATAGGGAGTTTGAGGAACTCTTGTGTGTTCTTGGCTCTTCTAAATAGATAAAAGGAAGTGGCAGAGAACACCTGTAGGTTGGGTGAGCAGAATGAGCAAACTAGCTTAAAATTTCCTGTTTAAGGATCTGGAGTCTTATTAACGTTTTGCGAGAAATTAGGGCTGTCTTATCCATAGCATTCCTTTACTGGTGAAAGATACCTTGTGGTCACTGTCCTTCCATCAGGTTAATATACTAGAGAAACTTTGTTAAAGTTAGGAGACAAAGTAATTTAAAAACTCAAATATTGTTTGATAATGGACGGCTGTGGTTCCCAGGAGCATGATTAGTGGCTTGAGGTTGGTTGGTTATGGAGTTTGGGAAGCCATTTACCACAACTTCTGGTCCATAAATTATGCAGTGGCTGATATGTGACTCTTGACTGAATCCTGTCAGTTATGAGTGATGTTTTTTGTTCTGCCTTTAAATAATACTATTCTATAAAGTGACCTAGGGCTTGGAAATTCTCCCTTGAAAATCATCCAAAATTATGAATTTGATGCAGTGTAGTTATTCCCTTATGTAGAAATAAAATAGTCCTTTGCAACTGCTGCGGGTGATGAACATGATTTGGATTTGGAAATGTCTCAGTGCTAACTGTTGTAAAGTCTTTTGCAAGCTTCAAGTAGTCCTTTTAATTGAATATTGAGACCAAGTTTTGAAGAGATGGGAGAGCCTGGACTTACGGAAAGAAAGAACAGGAACAGGTCGCTCCTGTTTGAGACTTGTGGCCTGGCATGTGGAAAAAAGATATGATAAATCATATTAACTTTTGGAATTAGGGGCAAAATGAAGGAGGCTCATAGGAAAATTCCAGGTGTATACAGGAAACTAATAATAGAAGAGACCCTTGCTTGATAATCACTAGAAATGGCCTTTTTCCAACAACAAGGTCTTTTCTTTTTTCTTGTTTTCTTTCCTCTTTTATTCTTTCTTACAAAGGGTGTTTCTTAAGAGTGTTGTAAAACCAGGGACTGTACTGACTGTAGAGGGACCTCTAAAGACCATTCTCACCACAATGAGCACATCTGTAGCGCATCTGGCATCTACTAGATACTAAAATAGAAATTCTTGTCGACAACTGTTGACTCAAATTACAAGACTGGTTGTAGGCAGAATACTAAACAAAATTACTTCATTAGATTTTTGCATCATATGCCTCTGAGTCATTTTAAATGTTTGTAATAAATAATACTATAGATACTGAAGTTTAATCTGAATTCCTAACAAAGAAAAGAAGACCTATTTCTCAATTCTTACATGAGCATGTCATATAAGTCAATTTCTAGAATGCTTCATTATAGGAAAGCCAGATTTGGGGCGCTTGGGTAGCTCAGTGGGTGAAAGCCTCTGCCTTTGGCTCAGGTCATGTCATGATCCCAGGGTCCTGGGATCGAGCCCTGCATCGGGCTTTCTGCTTACCAGGGAGGCTGCTTCCCTTCCTCTCTCTCTGCCTGCCTCTCTGCCTACTTTGTGATCTCTGTCAAATAAATAAAATCTTAAAACAAAAAAAAAGGCTAGATTTCAATGGCAGCTGTAGCCAGCATGGGTTATACTATACAAATAGTTTATACTTTTTTGAATAGGTCTACTAGACTGGAAGATAAATAAATGCATGATGAAAATTTGTTAATAATAGCTTACACTTAGAAAAACACAATAGGCTTTAAAAATCCTATTGGGAAAGGTAGAGAAATGCAAGTATATCCTCAAATGTTACTTACGGAATTATATTTGACAGAGTGGGGAGTAATGGATTGTCCACTTTGAGGAACATCTCTGGTCTCCCATCCAAGTACTAACCAGGCCAGACCCTGCTTAGCTTCCGAGTTCAGACGAGATCAGGTGTGTTCAGGGTGGTATGGCTGTAGATGAGGAACATCTCTGGTATAGTAAAGTACTCTTCGTCAGCTTTGGAACAATATGTTTTTTTCTTTCTGTTTTAAGATTTTTATTTATTTGTCAGAGCAAGAGAGATAGAGCACGTACAAGCAGGCAGAGTAGCGGGCAGAGGCAGAGAGAGAAGCAGGCTCCCTACTGGACAAGGAGCCTCATGTGGGACTTGATTCCAGGCCCCTGGGATCATGACCTGAGCCAAAGGCAGTCGCTTAAGGTACTGAGCCACCCAGGCATCCCTGGAACAATATTTTCTTAATGATTAGGTTGAAGATGGTTGGTATTACCAGCCACACTTCTGATGATATGAAGTTGTATAGGACATTTAAATGTTGGTTGATGGTTTATAAAAAGATGCTGATGGCTGGGCATAACAAAATGAACTTATAATGAAATTTTAACAGGAAATAAATGTAAGAGCTTTTCTGTTAAGATAAAAAAAAAACCACAATGGAGGACTAGGATGTTGGAGACAAGGGGTTATCGTTGATTTTTGGCTCCTCCTGAGGTTATGATGGAATAGAGTTGCAAAAAGCAATGTGCTACATTAAGAGGAATATTTACCTAGGTTGAAGAGTGAGGCAGCTGGAGGTTCCCAGCCCACACCAGTGTTCTAGATGTCATGACTTTTAAGAGTGCATTGGCAGCACACACTAGAATACTCTATTGGTTTCCTGGGGCTGCTCTAAGTACCACAAACTAGGTGGCTGCAAAGACCAGACTTTAATTTCCACACGTTTCTGGAGGTTAGAAGCCTAGCATTAAGGGGTCAGCAGCTCCATGTACCATCTGAGACTGCAGAGGGGGGAAATCCTTTCTGGCCTCTTGTATCTTCTGGAAGCCCCAGACATTGTTTAGCTCGTGGCTAACTCCAGTCTCTGTTCCATCTTCACATGGCTGTCTCCCCTCTGCTCTTACAAGAATACCAGTTGCATTGGATTCCGGCCCACTCAGATGACCTCATGTTAACTTGATTAGAGTTGCAAAGGCCTTATTTCCAAATATGTCTACACTCCTAGGTTTTGGCGATTAAGACTTCATCTCTTCTGGCGGGGGGACACATTTCAGTCCATAGCAAGCCCTAACCTGTGCCAGACATGTAGGTTCTTAATGTGCTTATTTTCATAACAACCCTGTGGAATAAGTACTATTAATTATACCTTAATAGTATGCATGGCAACAGAAGTGTAATGATTGTGTGCGGCCATCCCGCCTCTCCTAGACCATGTCTTGTACATACAGGAGGACAGTAGTGATATCCCTGGCCTTGGGCACAAAGGGATCCTAGAGGGTGAAGCTGCTTTAGACATGGTTTATAGGGTTTGGACTAGGAAACTTCAAATTCTTTCCCACCTCTGAAGTTCTATGAAATTGTATGAATCCAAAGAATCACTTCAGTGTGTTGCTTTTTCAAATAACCATGACTCACTCATATTGGCTTCTTATTGTTAGGCTGAAGTTGAAGAATCTATTTTACTGATTTCCTATTGAAGTTGACTGAACTCCAAGAGCCGGGAGTGCCCTTGACAGAACATTACTACAGTCTCCATATTGTCTGTGGTATATTGCTTTTGGTGTTAGAGGTGTTTTAAATTAGTTCTCTTTGATTTTGATTGGCATCCAGTATTGTTTTATTCATACTCCTTTGCTATGTATAAAGAGCTAGTAGAACATTATTTTTAATATTCTTGCATTTTGTTTTATTTTAAGATTTTGAGAGCATGTGTGTGCATGAGAGCGAGAGGGCACAGAAGCAGAGCGTGAGGCAGATTCCCCGCCAAGTAGAGACCCTGATACGGGTCTCGATCCTATGACCCAGGGATCATGACCTGAGCCAAAGGCAGATGTTTAACGGACTGAGCCACCCAGTCGCCCCAAAGCATTTCTTACAGGAAAAGCAGGCAATATGCTGAACTCTTCCCCTTGAATTGCTGGAGTTCAGAGAGAGGAGTGGGTGTGTGTTTGGCCAGTGGGTTAACATCGCTGCAAGCAAATAAAAGGCTTTGATTTGTGTCAGGCCATTGCCTGACAGATGGAAGAGGCAAAATAGTTTCTGCCTACTGGAACATTAGTGGTCAAATGACATCAAAACAATCCTTTTGGCTTCTGCTAACAGGAATGAAATGCAAGCCTTCTGCAAACCTGAATTCTATTAGACATCTTCTGATAATGTTTTCTGTTAACAGCTTTCAGAGACACTCCTGAGTGAACATACAGTAGCTTCAGCCTGGTGTAATCTGAGGCTCATTGGGTAGAAAAACAGTACTTTGTGCTACTTAAACACTCTCTGGAAGGCTTAGAAAGGGAGGAAGGAAAATATTTGAGGAGATCAGCTGGATGTTGTATTCTACAAGTAACGTCACCTGAGAAGGATTAAAGTTTCCCCAAAGCTTGACCTGAATGGCTGCTAGCCACTTTGAATGCACTCTCCAAGGCTGTCAATAAATAGTGTGTTTTTGGCTGTGTAGCCTTGAATTTGCAGGCATTATCAAGAAAGGGTCTAGAGTCTTCCGTGGGTAAGTGGCAGTAAAGTTTAAAAAAAAAAATAACATTCCTACTTAGGAGCTACAGCTGGCTCTAATTATGGAATCTTTCCTATATCCATTTAAAAACTTAGCTTATTGCTACCAGTCATGTTACCATTGGTGTCCCTTGTATATTACCCAGAAAAGGATACCTGTAATATGTACACTTAACAGTTTAGTGAAGTTGAAAATTTAATTCACACATGTCTGTGAGAAAGATTATATCAAAGAGTCTGCTAGAGGGGTACCTGGGTGGCTCAGTGGGTTAAAGCCTCTGCCTTGGGCTCAGGTCATGATTTCAATGTCCTGGGATGGAGCCCCATATCAGGCTCTCTGCTCAGTGAAGAGCCTGCTCCCCCCCCCCCCCCGTCTGCCTGACTCTCTACCTACTTGTGATCTCTTTCTGTCCAAATAAATAAATAAATAAATAAAATCTTAAAAAAAAAAAGCCTGCTAGAAATCTTGAACATAAACACCTTTAATACGTGGCTCCCAAGAACAAGCCTGTTGCTGGAGAAAGAGAACACTGTAGATCCCCGCCTCTCTTCCAAGTCAAGTGCCTTTAGGGTGCTTTGAAGAGCAAGGACAGTATCGTGAGCCTACACTGCAAGCCAGGAGAACAGAACTGGAATACACCTGCTGCTTTTACTAATGAAAGATTAAGAATTTTTTTTTTTTTAACCCCTTCAACCTGTATGTTTTCGAGAGAACAAATGAGCCATATCTGCTCATTAGGGCTAGTAGTTCCTGTCCTTCAGACCCCATTTTTCTTTCAGTTGGTTTTGAAAGTTACTTTGGTAATAAACCCCACCTTGTTGGAACACTCAAGTGTTTTGTCCTGGAAGCAAATGGTAAAGACTTGACAGTGTAACAATCACTAACTGGGGAGGGTTTCTTTTTTATGGAGTATAATCAATACAAAATGTCCTATTAGTTTCAGGTGTCCATCATAGTGAGTAGCTATTTTTATACATCATGAAGTGATCCCCACAATAAATGCAGAATTTTTTTATGACTATAAATCCAGTGTCTGTTCATTGTTGGAAATTTGGAAAATAGAGCAATGAAAAAACAAAATGGCCAATAATCCTTCTATTCAGTGATTAACATTTTGTTCTTTTTATCCTTCTAGAAGTTTCCTTCCCATCTATATAAATACAACATTTAAAATCTATATCATAAGCACCTACTTATTCCTTACTATTTCAATGACCTTCTTTATAACATCTGTATTGTCAGTTGTCCACCATGAAACTTAAAACTCCATTTCTTTTGGGCAGTCAGTACTGAAAACTTTTAATGTTGAAGTGTTAACGTTGATATGAACATCCTTTACATCTTTTTCCCTTAGGAATCACATACAGAACTGGATACAATAATATACTATAATCATTACATTTATTGAGCACTTTCTTTGTGCCAAGCATAGTTCTTTATTCTGCATGTTATTTAGTCCTTAAATGATCGTGTAAGGTAGGCTCTATTTTTTTCTAGCCCCTTTACAGAGGAAGACTCTGAGGCCTAGAGGGTAAATAACATGCACAAGGTCACAGAACTAGTAAATGTCAGAGCTAGAATTCCAGTCTAGGCATTTGGATTCCACCATGCTCTTCACCACGAGGATGGAAAGCTAAATCTTTTTTTTTTTTTTTTAAAGATTTTACTTATTTATTTGACAGAGATCACAAGTAGGCAGAGAGGCAGGCAGAGGGAGAGGAGAAAGCAGCCCCCCCCACTGGGTAGAGAGCCCGATGTGGGGCTCAATCCCAGGACCCTGGGATCATGACCTGAGCTGAACAGACGCTTTAATCCACTGAGCCACCCAGGTGCCTCGAAAGCTGTCTTTTGATGCTACTGCCAGTTCTCCAGAATATTGCACAGATGCTAACTTTTTTAGGTGGGAGATGGGATGCTTACTGCCTTGAACTTTAGATTTTGTTTTCATATATATATATGTGTGTGTGTGTGTGCGTGCACGCATATACATATATATACACACATGTATATATACACGTGTATGTAATTACATATATGTACATAAATATCAGGTCATGATCTCAGGGTTGTAGGATCGAACCCCACATCTGGCTCTGTGATCAGCAGGGAGTGTGGCTGAGAGGCTCTCCCCTCTCTTCTGTGCCCCTCCCCGTGCTCGTATGTGTGTGCTTGTTCGCTTACTCTTTCAACTACATCTTTACAACTCCTTTGTTGGATTATTTTTGAGAAGAGAAAGAAGCCTCTCCTTTCCGCCCAAGAAGCTCACTGTTGAAATAGAATATTCTTTTCTTGGCTCCACAAAACATTAACATCCACTTGGTTGCTTAAACCTTTATTTCTCCTTTCCGTGTAATACCTTGGATTTCTCTATGACCCTTCTGTATATTTCGAATCCCTCTTCCGAGTCTGTTGGCATTTTCTTGACCGTTTTATCCCTGTCTCCCTCCCAAAACATGTCGGTAGGCTTCCAGCTGCTTTTCTTGTGGTCCCTTCTCCACTGGGAGCTCAGAGGGATTGCTTATACGACAGAAGTCAGAACTTTTTTTTTTTTTTTTAAGATTTATTTATTTATTTATTTGACAGACCGAGATCACAAGTATGCAGAGAGGCAGGCAGAGAGAGATGGAGAAGCAGGTTCCCTGCCGAGCATGAGAGCCCGATGCGGGACTCGATCCCAGAACCCTGAGATCATGACCCGAGCTGAAGGCAGAGGCCTTAACCCACTGAGCCACCCAGGCGCCCCAGAAGTCAGAACTTTTGGTTCTACCTTTTGTTAATACCTGAAAGAACATCCAAACTCCTGCTCAGATCTGAAGGCTCCGTGTGACCTGGTTTCTGCTTATATCTCCAACTCTCCTTTTGACATCGCAGGCCTTTTGGTCTCTTTCTGTTTCTCAAACCCTCTAACCAATTTTCCTGCCTCAGGACCTTTGCATTTGTTGCTTACTCTGTTTAGAAAGATCTTTCTCCCTCCTTTTCATAACCAGCTCCTTTTCTAGTCCCTGTATCTAAAGCAGCACATTGCCCTCTTTGTTTTCTGCGGTTAAACTGTCCCACTGGGGCCAGGAAAGGGTGAGGCAAGGCGGAGGCGGTCTGTGAGGAGCACAGATCCAAGGTGTGCTCGCCTAAGCCCGAGCAGGAGTGACTCTTTGCATTTTGCACTGTAGGACCCTCACTCATTTCCCCTAGTCCCAGCCCCCTCTATTCTATCACATCCTAGAATTTGTTCTTCTAGCAGAGAACAAAATCCATTTCAAAACCCATTTCTTTTCCCTCTTGAGCTTGTAGCTAGAGTACATTTCCCTTATACCTGCGTGTGACTCTGGGCCTGGGGTTTGTGGTGGGAAGTGTGCAGAAGTGACATATTTACTTCTAAACCCAGTCCCAGTTAGCCTCCTGTGGGAAAGTCTCTATTCTTAAGTCAGCCAGCTCTGTTCAGAGGCTCCCGCCCCACTTCTCTGCCCACCCCCCAACCCCTGTCCCAGGGGATGGCAGGACCACCAGGTAAACAAATGGCCTGTGGAAATCTCCCAGCTTCCCATCCACACCAGACTCTGAGCAAGAAACAGACTTCTTTTGTGTAAAACCTTGGAGACTTGGGCATTTGCATAGCGGGGGTGAATCTGGAGGATATTATGCTAAGTGAAATAAGCCAGACAGAGAAAGACAAATACTGCCTAGCATCACTTATATGTGGCATCTAACAGAAAAGTCAAATTCCGAGAATAGGGTAGAAAAGTGGTTGCCAGGGTGCTGAGGTGTAGGGTAACTAGGGAGAGTTTGGTAAAAGGTCATAAAGTTTCAGTTAAGAGTAAGAGCTAAGGATCTAATGTGGAACATGGGACTATAGTTGATAGCAAACTTCTGTTATAAAAATAGTGTTAAGAGAGTAGAATGTGTTCTCAGCCAAGCAAGAGTAGATAGGCGATGGGTGTGTTAATGAATGTGGTGGGGAGGGTCTTTTCACAATGTAGATGTCTCTCCAGTCGTGTACACTTCAGTAATATTACATATTTATCTGCCCATTACACCTCAGTAAAGCTGAGGGGAAAGCTTGCATGGCCCTCTCCAATTCTGTCCAATCCAAAGCTCCATGTGGCTTTCAGAACAGAAGGTCCAAAGCCGTGGGAGCTTTTCCACACATCGTCAGTGCTCAGTACAATGCTTAGTCTGTGGCAGTTAGGAAAGATTATTTTGAACAAATTATTATTATTGAACAAATTACTAATATTTTGAACAAATTATTTTGATTATTATTTTGAACAAATAAATGCAGGCTATCAATAGTGGTCTGCCAAAAAATCTAAGAATGGCCAAAGAATAATGCAGAGAAGAAATGTCTTCTGGGTTCAGAGGGGAAGAAGTGAATGATTATCTAGAAAAAGAGTTTATGAAAATGGGGACATAAATTAACGCTTAAACATGGGGGCCACGTGGGGGGCTCTGTCGGTTGAGCATCCCACTCCTGATTTTTGGCTCAGGTCATGATCTCAGGGTCTTGAGATTGAGCCCCTTGATGGGCTCTATGCTCAGCAGGGAGTCCGCTTGAGGATTCTCTCCTTCTGTTCCTCCCCCTGCTCACAGGTTCTCTTTCTCTCTCTCTCTTCTTTCTCATCCTCGCTCTCACTCTTTCACTCTTCCTCTTTTGCTTTCTCTTTTTTCTTGCTCTTCTTTCCTGCCTTTTTTTCTCTTTTTTCTTTCTCTCTCCATCTCTTTCTCTCTCCATCTCTCTCTCTCTCCATCTCTTTCTCTCTCTCTTTTTTTAAGATTTTATTTATTTATTTGATAGAGACCACAAGTAGGCAGAGAGGCAGGCAGAGAGAGAGGGGAAAGCAGGCTCCCCGCTGAGCAGAGAGCCCGATGCGGGGCTTGATCCCAGGACTCTGGGATCATGACCTGAGCCGAAGGCAGAGGCTTTAACCCACTGAACCACCCAGGAACCCCTTTCTTTCTCTCTCTGTTCTTTCTCCCTCTCTCAAATAAATCTGGGGCACCTGGGTAGCTCAGTTGGTTAAATGTCTGACTCTTGACTTCAGCTCAGGTCATGATCTCATGAGTTGTGGGATAGTGTGTAGGGCTCTGCACTCAACAGGGAATCCCCTTGAAGATTCTCTCCTTCTACCCCTCCCGAGCTGTGCCCTGTGCTCTCTAAAATCTTTAAAATTAAAAAAAAAGAAAAAGAAAAAGAAAAAAACCTGGACTACTTATAAAGTGGTCTTTACATTTCTTTTCTTTCTTTCTTTTTTTTTTTTTTTTTTTAGACTTTATTTATTTGAGAGAGACAGAGACCACAAGTAGGCAGAGAGGCAGGCAGGCGAAGAGGGGTAAGAGGCTCCTGGCTGAGCAGAGAGCCCAATGCGGGGCTCGATCCCAGGACCCTGAGATCATGACCTGAGCTGAAGGCAGAGGCCTAACCCCCTGAGTCACCCAGGCGCCCCGGTCCTTACATTTCTTACAAATGTTTTGAAAGCCTATACCAAAGGTAAAGCGCAGCATTTTACACTAAAATTTTATTTACTAACAGGGTGTTAGGCTATATCCAATCATTTTTTTAGTTACGTGATTTTAACAAGAAAATACTGAAAATTTTCTTATTGATTATGCCCAATGTATTTGAACTTTTAAGAATTTATTAGTTGATGCAGAGAAGTAATGTCTGCTTTAATTACTGGTAAAGTAAAATTCCTTCACATTCACGTTTGATAGATTATTTTGCTTTCGTAGTGAAGGAAACGTTAGTTTGAGGTTAGGACCTAGTGTATTCTTTCTAGAGATGTCTATAGGCCCTGAGGGGAGAGCATTGTCTGGAATTGTACTGTTGATGATGGGAAGGATTTTTGGTTAAGATGGTTAGGGATTTTTAACCCTTTGATGAGCAGGTTAAGGTCTTTAATTTTTTTGGAAGTCTGGAGATTCTGGGTGTGGAGGAGGATGGTAAGAGGAAAGTGCGGATTGCTGCTAGGGAAGGCCTCACTAGGTTGTGGTGAGGGTAGAGGAGTGAGCGGCTGCTAGCCTCGGTGCCCTCCCGCCTACAAGAACACGAGAACAGGAGGGACTGGAGCAGCGGCTGGTCCAGGTTCTATGATCTATCGGAGGATCCACATAGACAGGCTCAGTACCCAGTTGAGAGTAGAAAGTATAAAATCTGCATTCTCGATTCCTGTTGAGATTCTAAGTCACTGGTAAGTGACCTGACGTGCGTGCTCGTGACTGGTGAGTGTGTGTGCTCTGGCCAGAGGGGCCATGGCAGCTCTCTGCCCCGTCCCCACCGCCCCCCACCAACCCTGACAAGTAACCTTCACTGGCTCTGTGGCAAACTGTGTGAGTGTGTGCATGTGTGTGTGAGAGAGAAAGAGACATGGTGGGAGAAACGTCCTCACACCACACACACACACACCACACATGGAGAGAGACATGCACACCGCACACAAGAGATACTCTCACATACACACTCAGAGAGGCATTCAGGTACATGCGGACAGAGAGGCACAGACACAAACACATACAGAGGCATTCGCAGAGACAGAGCAGCACTCACCACACCCTCAGAAGGAGATACACTCAGACACACAGAGACACATATACAGACACACACATACAGAAGCACTCAGACACAGACACACAGATACACAGCCAAACTCAGACTCACACACATATACAAATACACAAACACACATGGGAAGAGAGACACTCACCCAGAGAGCGAGAGACATACACACACACACACACACGCAGACACGTACACACTCACCTGGGGAGAGAGAATCTCACATGAGTGTATACGCACACAAACTCTCACATACACACACACAGACACAGATACACATGGGTAGAAAGACTCACACATACATTCACACACACACGTGGAGAAAGAGACTCATATGTTCTATCTCACACATATACACAGATTCACAGAGAGACTCAGAGAGACTCACAGAGAGACACTTGGAGAAGAGAGAGAGACTCATGCACACAGACTCACATGCACAGAGACACTCTCACACAGACATTCTCAGAGAGACCCTCACACAGAGGACACTCTCATGCACAGAGAAACTCACATAGAGACTCGTACACAGACTCACACGCAGAGACTCACTCAGAGATACACACACACACAGACTCACAGAGAGACTCACACAGAGACAGACTCAGAGACTCATGTACACATAGACACACAGATACACACAGACTCACAGAGGCTCTCACACAGAGGCTCTTACACACACACACACACACACACACTCAGGCTCTCTCACACACAGAGGTGCTCTCTCACTCTCTCCTTCACACACACACACACACACACACACACACACAGAAGCTCTCACACAGAAACAGTCACTCAGAGACCCCCCCACAGAGACCCCCTCCACATACACACACAGAGACACAGAGAGAGAGACAGACTCAGACTCAAACTCAAAGAGCGAGAGACTCAGAGATAGACTCACAGAGGGAAACAGAGACTCACACACAGAAAGAGAAACGGACTCTCTCTCTCTCTGTCTCTGTCTCTCTCTGTCTCTGTGTCTCTCTCTCTCTCTCTCTCTCACACACACACACACACACACACACACGGAGTGAGAGAATCACAGAGGGACAGAGACACACAGAGATAAACATACACAGAAACACACACACAGACTCAGAGAGACTCGCACACAGGGAGAGACTCGCGGGCTCGCTCACTCGCGGGCTCGCTCACGGACTCACAGGCACAGATACTCTCAAGTGCACACATAGACTCACAGAGACACAGAGTCTCACTCATACACAGGCTCACACAGACACAGAGGCTTACACATGCTTACATACACAGACTCTCACACAAAGAGACCCATCCCCCTTACATACACACACAGACTCACACAGTGACTCACAGAGAGAGACTCACATACAGAGACTCAGAGAGAGAGAGAATCACATACACACCCAGAGACTCAAACAGAGAGAGACACACAGACACACACACACAGACTCAGGGAGAGGGGGAGAGAGACAGACTCACAAACACAGACACGCACACATACAGACTCAGAGACTCACACACAGAGACACATACAAACACAGACAGACCCACACACAGAGACTCACAAAGGGACACAGAGAGACAGAGACTTAGACACACAGAGACTCAGACACAGAAGCTTAGAAAAATGCTTCTACACAGAGACACACAGAGGCTCACAAAAATGCTCCTACACAGAGACACACAGAGGCTCACACAGACTCAGACTTACACAGGCTTACACACATACACAGACACACATAGAGACCTACCCCTACACATAGACTCACAGACTCGCACACACAGAGACTCACACAGAGACAGAGAGACACACGCAGACTCACAAAGAGAGAGACTCACATAGACACACAGACTCACATATGGAGAGAGAGACACACACACAGACTCACACACAGAGACACACACAGACTCAGAGTGATTCACAGACACACACACACACCTGGAATCATACAGAGACTCACACACAGACACACACACATGCACAATGAGAGAGACTGATAGAGAGAGACTGACAGGGAGAGAGAGAGACTCACACACACAGAAACTCAAACACACAGAGAGACTCACACATAGAGACACAGAGAGAAACTCACACAGGGAGACTCAGACACACACACAGACTCACTCTCTAACTCTCTCTCTCTCACACACACACATGTAGACTCTTTCATACAGAGAGACTCTTATACAGAGAGAGACACTTGGACTCAGATATACACATGGACTCCTACACAGACTCACACACACACAGAGACTCACAGACATACACACAGACTCACAGACACAGGTGGACGCAGACTCACACACACATAGAGACACACACACACACACACAGATGGACATAGCGAGAGAGAGAGAGAGAGAGAGAGAGAGACGGACCCATAGAGAGGGGGAGAGAGCGGGAGATGGACCCCAAGAGCGACCAAGAGTGAGCAAGAGAGAGAGAGATGGATCTGGAAAGAGAGACTGCGAGAGAGAGAGAGAGTTGGATTGAGAGAGAGAGAGAGAGAGATGGACTGAGATGGACTGAGAGGGAGAGAGAGATGGACAGAGAGGGAGGGAGATGGATACATGGGGGGAGACACAAACAGATTGGGGGTGAGGGGGGAGAGACAGATGAGGGAGGGGAGAGAGATGGAGTGAGAGAGTGAGGGACAGGGACAGGGAGGGATGGAGATGGACAGGGACAGACAGGGACAGAGGGAGATGGGCAGGGAGAGGGACAGAGGGGGGCCAGGCAGGGACACAAGGATGGGCTAGGACAGGGATGGATGGGATGGAGAGGGACAAACAGAGTGAGGGACAGGGACAGAGAGGGACAGACAAGGACGGAGAAGGAGGGGAATAGGCAGGGACAGAGGAGGATGGACAGGGATGGGGGAGGGGCAGGGAGATGGAGAGGGATGGGACGGGGGACAGGCAGGGAGAGGGGCAGAGAAAGGGACAGAGGGGGACAGACCAGGACAGGGACACAAGGATGGACAGGACAGGGATGGACTGGGATGAACAGGGATAGACAGAGTGAGGGACAGGGACAGACACAGGGAGAGGGACAGAGTGACAGAAATAGGGAGAGAAAGAGAGCCTATTTAAAATAAAGGGTTGGAGTAGGGACACCTGGGTGGCTCAGTGGGTTAAACCTCTGCCTTCGACTCAGGTCATGATCTCAGGGTGCTGGGATCGAGTTCCGCATTGGGCTCTCTGCCCAGCAGAGAGCCTGCTTCCTCCTGTCTCTCTGCCTACTTGTGAACTCTGTCTGTCAAATAAATAAAATCTTAAAAATAAATAAATAAAGGGTTGGACTAAATGGCCCCAAGAATCCTTTCAATGGTAAATTCATATTTCTATTCACTTGGTCCAAACCTTTTTGCCAAAAATTCTACAGCCTCTTAATTACTCCGGAACACTGGTTAGCTCATTTCCCATCTCCGTGACTCTGTTCCACTCTGGCGTAGTGCGGGCGTTGGTGCTCACCTGCTAGGTTCTGTCATGAGACTCAGAGGCTGCACAGCAACCCGCCCCCCCCGCCCGCCCGCCCGCCCGCCTGCCTGCCTGCATTGACCCCCACAAGCTGCGCCAGGCACCGAGGGAGCACAGTGGCCGTTAGCCGCTGCTAATTAGATTTTCCACTGGCTTGCTCTGGATGTCTTCTTGCTCAGAGCTGCAACCACAAGCAAGCCTCTAAGAAATTGTCCATTCACGATTTTGGAAGAGTCCCTGAAATAGTGTCTTTTAAAAATGCATTCTAATTCCAGCGAGCCCCTAAGGTACTTCTGAACTACCTAGGAATTCGAGAAAACATGTGATTTTATTGATCTGGCATCATTGAGTGTGGTGCTGACGAATACAGCTCTGGTAGAAGTTTGCTCAAAATTGTAGGTAAGTTTGAATTTCTCAAACAAAGGAGCTTTTTCCTTCAAACTAGCTGCTTGTGGGGAAGAACGGAA
The DNA here is from genome assembly GCF_902655055.1 of Lutra lutra. Classification (NCBI taxonomy): domain Eukaryota; kingdom Metazoa; phylum Chordata; class Mammalia; order Carnivora; family Mustelidae; genus Lutra; species Lutra lutra. The sequence continues at coordinate 30,862,515 of NC_062281.1, forward strand.
AATGTGTGTGCTTAGAGAAACCAGCATGCTGCTTGCAAAGGTGCAAAATGCACCTTATAGTAAAAAAGTAATGAGTTCGTGGAAACATGTTGATCTAGAGCTCTGAGTCAGCATATGTTCAGTTTCCTAGCTCTCTATGTTACCCAGTTTTACATAAATAGGTTTATTTCCCTGTGAAAAGGAGTTACATTAGAAATATTCCACCTGCTGAAAATCTAAAAGTTTCCTTTATAAATTACAGCATTTTTACTTTTTAAAAATTATACATCAAAAACTAATGATGTTGTATGGTGACAAAATAATGTAATAAAAATTTTTTAAAATTAAAAATAAATAAAAATTACACAAACTGCTACTTTAACATGTACATGGCTTAGTTTAGTAGAAGTTTCCAAACTTAAATTTACTTAACCCTGCTTGTACAATCTGTATGTGTTTAATGTATATGATTTGATGAATTCAGGGATATGTCTACCCCTGTGAAACCATCACCTTTGTCACGGCCACAGACCTATTCATCACCTGCACAAGTTTTCCCCTGCCTTTCTTTGTTATTTATTTTGTGGTACAAAAAGTGGGCATAAGATCTATCCTCTTAGCAAATTTTGAGTGAATTAAATTACATCTTAATTTTAATGCAGTGTTGTTAGCTATGGGCATTATGCTGCTAACAGTAGATTTCCAGAACTTTTGTGCATGTGACTTGAGTACTTAGGTGAGAATCTAGTAGAAACTGCTGACTTCTGAGGCAGGAGTCCTGGGTTCGAGATCCCTCTGGATGGGCTCCACCTCTCACTGTGACTACAGTCCTTGAATCTTTCTAGGCCTCGTGTCAAAAGAATGAATTTGACTCTGTGATTTTTACTCCTCCTTTTGTCTGTCTCTGAAGAGCAAAGTCCCCATGTGATTTCTTCACTTCCTAGGAGGAAATTCACAATTACTTTGTCCTGTCCTCTCAACATACTGGCCCTGATGTGCCTGGGCCCTTCTGTCCTACCCTCCAAACAGTCATGCATTTTCTCTGTGCGTAACTATTTTTACTGATGAGCCTTTTAGGCAATAGGTAGTATATGAAATACTTCTTTTTCAATCATTGGGCATTTCTTAGTACCCATATTTTTTTGTATACAGAAGCAGTAGCCCGTTTAAAAGAAAACAAATTTCTCTGTGCCTTTTTTTTTTTCCTTGCTGCCGGAGCCCCCAACCCCAAACTTCAACTGTACTAAATTTAGAGTGTTGATTTCTACCCCCACAAACTGCCTCTGTGACAGTTCTCAAGTCCACGATTGCCAGTGACACCCTGTCTAGATGATAGTTATAGGCATCCTCTTTTAAGATTCAGGGGCACTTTCAAAATACTAGCTCCCAGTGTTTATTCTCTCAACGTTTCCATGAGTCTTTCTCTGCCAAGTGTGTTATTGGTGGGATCGGGGTACAGTGAGGGGAGCAGCTTTGGCCATTGCTGAAAGCCCTGCAGCATTCTCTAGCTCTTACACACATCCTTACATGTGGTTTTGATTTTATGGTGTAAGAGGGTTCCTCACTTCTCGATTCATTTGCGGCACGTTGCTGGAGCCATCACTGTAATTCATCTCCTGGGGAGAAATCGGAAAGTTCATGCTGGCAAAGGAGAGCCCAGGAGAAAGCAAAGGAGAAACGTTTTCTTTCCCCCAAGCGATTCTGCCATCCTTGTAGGTGTGGGTAACTTTTCTTCCGGTTCTCCTGAAGCATATCGAGCTGCCTTTTTTTTTTTTTCTTCTTTTCCCCCAATGCAGAGGTTGTGAGCTAGGAACAGAAGATCCAGCCCAATCAGGCATTAGGTCCTGTTCACCATTTCCCAGGTAGCTGCTGCTGTTTTCCCGGAGACCGGAGACCGTTTCTTGTATTCATGCTTGCACTCTGTTTCTTGGTTCATTCCAAATGGGATTTGATTAATACCACCTTGCCTTCTTTTGTTATTTAAAAATTCCCCCCCCCCTTCTAATTTTGCTGAACTGGAAATAATCAGAAACATAAATATCCTAAAATAAACAGTCACATACTCACAGCTGAGAATAAAAATTTCACATTTTATGATATTTGCTCCATCGGTCTGCATGTTCATGCTCTCGTTACTCATTTTTTAACAGTTAAACGATAGCTACTTAATAGGATCCTGTGATAGGAGTGACAAATTATTCAAAATGATGAATCTTATTCTTCTGTTTAAAATGAAGCTCTGTAAAATTCAACTATTTTTAAAATTAAGCAGTATTATAATGAAGTGATCTATATCTCAAGTTCAGAATCTTATGAAAGCTAACATTTTAGCACTTGAATATATGTGAGCAAAAAGCAGTTTGTTTTCACTTGGAAGGCTCTTCCTGGCTGTGGAAATTCTATTTGAAAATGCACTAGGTAGAAAACAAATATATCCTGGAAACACAAGTGGTTTGGACAGTGCTAATGATTTCTCAATGTTGACTGAGCATAGTGGAAAAAGTAGGTGGCCTAGTGTTTTTGTTATTTGTTTTCCTGAGATTATAGAATTAGGTACAAGATAGAAAACTTCTTTCAAGTTTTGTAATTCCCAGCTTGGGCTAAAAAGAAAGAAAGAAATTAAAAAAAAAAAAAAGGAATGGAAATTGCTGCTTGTGTTTCCTCTAAATGTCAGGGATTTAAAGGTACAGTAAAGTTTAAGCTATCCCTAACTCTGAAAAATGAGTCCTTTTGGAAAGTCAAGATTCCAGGTAGGTGAAAATGATTGTTTGAAATGTTGGAACTTAGAAAAATATTTTCCCTGACTCTAGTAGATTTTCTAAAATTTCAGTTTCTTTGTGACTTTGATATTCCTAATTTTAACTATCAAGTTCTCATGTAGCCTCGAGGGAGATGTAAAGTTGGATATTGAAAGGGGAGATCCACTTCCCGTCCCAGCCCTAGAGTTTGCTTCCTAGAAGCCCCTCAGGATTTTTTTTTTTTAAGATTTTATTTATTTATTTGACAGATAGAGATCACAAGTAGGCAGAGAGGCAGGCAGAGAGAAAGAGAGAGAGAGAGAGGAGGAAGCAGGCTCCCTGTGGAGCAAAGAGCCTGATGTGGGGCTCGATCCCAGGACCCCAGGATCATGACCCCAGCTGAAGGCAGAGACTTTAACCCACTGAACCACCCAGGCATCCCTCAGGACTTCTCTTATAAGTTGCCTTGAGGCACATAGAGAAAGGCAGGCTGGTGAAGGGGTAGCCTCTCAGGTCTAAGCTGTATGTCCTTGGCAAGTCACTCAGCCTTTCCTGGCCTCCGTTTTCCTGTTAGGTGGATGTGAACAGTTCCTGCCTCCTTACGGTAGTTGTAGGGGTTCGAGTGTGATCCCTCAAGAATGTTTAACATATTACTTAGCAAATAATAAGAACAAAAAAATTCTAGCTGTCCTCCGTTTTCTGCAGAATTATTTAGCAAATACACATAAGCATGTCCCTTATATGTAGATAGTTTCTCTTTTTAATAAAGGCAAATCTTGATGGGGTCAATCCCTTAACTTATCCCATGACTTTAGGTGAGTATTATAAATAGAGTGGACCACAGGCTTCCCCTTAAATTGCATCAGCTTTACCAAGTTATTCTCTGTGAAGCAGCACACTGCCCAGCAGCCTTTCCGGAATTTTCCTTGAGGTGTTTTGAGGGGCATGTATGGTGAAGTGTGCAAATTCTCATTTTAAGAAGATAGAACTTCTGCAACAACACATGAGATCACAGGTTGCCCTGTTTTCCCCTTAATATACTTGGCACGGCCTCTGTCAAAAGCATTAAAAGATTAAAAGGATCAAAGATTGCTATTTAAATATTTTTATTAATATTGAAAGCTTTGAATAGGGTTTTTTGGCATGTGATTAACCTCCACAATCGTTAATAATATTTTGTATCCTGGATAAGGCACACAGGTTATATTAAATGATATTGAAGGGCAGGAAGGTGATAAAAATATTTCTTTTTTTGGGGGGGGGAAGATTTTATTTATTTTATTTGACAGAGGGAGAGATCATAAGTAGGCAGAGGTGGAGGGAGCAGGCTCCCCACCGAGCAGAGAGCCCGATGCGGGGCTCCATCCCAGGACCCTGAGATCATGACCTGAGCTGAAGGCAGAGGCTTTAACCCACTGAGCCACCCAGGCGCCCCAATAAAAATATTTCTAAGTGCTAGTCCTGCTCCCACAAGGTGACCATTGTCCAAGGAACAGCTTCCTGCTTCCTGTGTCCCAAACGTGCATGTTTCTCTCTAGGTGCTGACTCCTGACCTTTTCGTCTTCTTTTCTCTTTACCTGCTTTGACTTTTTTTTCTCTCTAGACACTTGGAATCAATAGTATCCTTGCAAATGACCCGGATTTTTTTTTTTTTTTAATTAAGACTGCGGACTCGGTAAAAATGTAGTGTTTTGTCTGCACACCCAAATGGTTTATTTCTAGAAAGCCTGTATATAATATAGATTGCCCTTGACAATTACATTGGAAAAGGGAATTTGTAGGGTGAATGTTTAAATTTTTGCCTGCTCCATGTGTAATTTGGCAGAACTGCATCAATGCACTGGGTCAGACTTGAATTATGGATCTGAAGTCTGAACCATTTCAGAATATGGGTGTGCCCGTGTGGTTAGTAGTGTAGTATTTCACAACAATGCTTTTGTCTCCTAGGTGCCAATTTTAACCCAAAGGAAAAGTTGACATGGCTGGATAGGAGAGAAGATTGTTCCTTCCTTAGACTAATGGTCTAAAAAATGACCCATGACCATTTTCATTGCCAGTCTGAGTTCTCTTTGTTTTTCCTCTATATATTGTATCCTGTTCACATCTTAATGGTTTTGTCTCCCACTGAATGGACAATTTTCTTCCTTTCTAATCTTCTGAACAGTCTGAAGAAGTACTTGTTAAGTGTTTCATGGTGTATAGCATGAGAAAAATCTGTAATTGTTCTGGATTTGGACATTTCACAAGGCAATCAAACCCCAGATATTATAATCCAAGATAAATGATAACACATTATCTTTGCATTTGTGAAATCATATTATACTGTTCTGCAAATGTACAAACGTTTTCTTTTGCATAAGGCCCCAGGTCGAAATTATGGCTGCTCATTAACAAATGGCTTCCATACTCCGTGAGATGTGTGCAGGCGAGTCTCCCCCAGAGTGGCTGCCGCTGCTATGGCCACTGTCCGGAATAGGGGTCATTCACCCTTTAACTCTCCCTGTCTTGGCTTTTTCCCTCTTCAGGGTAAGAGGTGTTTCACCTTTATTGAGTGTTTACTGTTGTGAACCTGAGATACAGGGGTCCTCTAGGTCGATGAATAAAGATGGCAAGGTAGGAAGGAGGTTTAAAATGGAGCTGTTTTATATTACACAGTTTTATCTCCTGGGGTGCCGACTCTATGGCAATCTGAATGGAGTAAGCAGTTAGCAAATTGTTCACATATTTTCCCCCTGCAACTCACTTAGGTAGATGTAGGGAAGAAAATCTTTTACCATTTAAGATGTATATATCAGTGCGACATACACAGACAAGATGGCTATCTTTTTAATGTCTAGAAAAGGTAACTATACTTCCGCTAAGCTTGTGTGGCAGCTGTGTGTAGAACAGACATGTCTCCCCCGCACTTCATGCCTCACCCCCTAAAGTGTTAATATTTATAAGTTTCAGTATTTGCAAATAGTGAATGAACTTACTTCTTTATAAGCTTGAATGTATCATTCTATATATATAATAAAAGAAAAAAGGAATGAATATTCTGAGAGCATTCAGATTTTGAATCCAGGGATCTAATACACGGGCTTTGTAATCAAGAGAGAAACTTGGGTTTAATTTCTGTTTAAAAAAAAATTGTGTAGGGTTTTTTGTGTGTGTGTAAAACGGGGCTTTTATATGTTCTCAAGATGCTATTGATAATGATTCAAATGTGCTTTTATCCGTATAACATCCCTTAAGTTTTTGGTCATGACAATAATGTTTCCTACAAGTGGTTCTTTGGTTTACTTTTCTCTGGCGCTGACTCACCACGCAGAGACCCCTCTCCTCACCCCTGCATGGACAGCCCTGACCACGCCCCAGCTCTCATGTTCCTCTGCTTAGTGCCTGGCTGTCACAATGAGAGCGTTCAGCCAAGTTGTCATGGTTAGCTCTTTAATTTTCTTTCATATGAAACGTGGGTTGAGAGAATGTTGGCAGGTTTCAGGGTGAGAGGTGCTAAGTCTATTCGTTGGTTGTTGTTTTTTTCCCCCCTCAAGATACTACTTTCCCCCCAAAGTACATTGGTAAAAATTCTAAGCAAACTAAAATAACCATTTCCCTGTAGTCCTTTAGCAGAAAGAACAATGCAATGTTTTAGATAGAGTTTTGAAACCATTTATTTTGTTCCTTATTAGGAACAAAATATGCTGCCTTGTTTGCCAGCATTAGAGAAACAAGGCAGTGAAACAAGATCGTGGGGTTTGGCAAGCAAGAAACGCCACAGCGGGGCTCTGTCTACCAGCCAGCCCAGCCCCTGCCTCTCGGAGGCTTCGACAGGATCTTAGAGTGACAGAGCATTACTGTTCCGTGTAAATAGTGCAAGGATTTTAATCAAAACGAACCTCCCTCTGCAGAGTGAGTACAGATTCTTAAGGTTTGAAGGTGGTCCCGTTGATCAGACACTTGCTGCGGAGTAGCCACTCCTGTCCAACCGCCCTCCCCCCACTCCCCCATCTCCTCACCCCCATCTCCCCACCCCCGCTTCCCTGCGCTGCCCCCGCTCTCCACAGCCTCTGTCTGAGCCGCCTCCGTGCCTCCTCGTGCCGCGCCATGCTAGCTACCGTTTATTTTTCCTGTAGTTTGTGTGTACTTAGTGTGTCCCAGCCCCTGCTTGACCAGTACCCAGTCGTTCACTGCTCCTGGCATCAGCCACTTGCTATGCATTTGGAAGGTCCTAGGCAGTGCTTTAAGGGAGTGAAGGGGTGAAGTCAGTCCTTAGAGCTCGCATGTGACGGGACCAGGATCTCGAACTGGGCCTGACTCCAAGCAAAGCCCTGATGCTCCAGCTGCCTGGTTTTGTTCTGTTTCCCAGGCTGCCGGTCCTTCCCTCATCTGTTACCCATCACTGTTGCCCGGGATGCAGACTAATCCTCCTTAAGAACAGGGCTCCTTACTGCCCCAGGTTTCCCACTTTGTCATTTCCATTCCCTAGGTGTCAGGAGAAAGCACGGTCAGTGGCAAAGTCACTCCTATTTCTGTACAATGACTTTTTCCATCTGTTCGCCATCCATTAACCACACATTTAAGGAACACCAGTACTGAGCCAGCAGGAAATCTGGTTGTAGGCCATAATGCCTCTTTTCTGGAATCCTCTCCTTGTGAAGTCCTTCCTCCCTTCATTTCTCCAGATTTCCTTGGAAAAGGAAAGATTCCTTCTCCTTTCTCTGTGCTCTGTCTTCCCCATTATTTCCCACCACCATTATTGGCCCATCTCCTCCTTTGTGGTCTATGTTCACTACTTCTGCCTTCTGCATGTTGGCACCATGCACGGACCTTCAGGGCATCCCTTCACCATCCTCTGTGAGCCTCTTCTCATGGGTCATAGCATTCCTCTGAACTCAGCACCCATCGGTACCATGTTGGTGACCTTTGAGAACTTGGCTTTGGTCTCCTTATCTCTTCAGTTATTGAAATGACCCTGAACACCCTTCTCATTCTCAGTTCTCAAATTTGCATCTTCTTCTCTTGAATGCAATTTATATGGCTCAACCCTTCTTTACAATTCCTTAATTGACTTCCTTCGTTGAGCTCTTTGTAACCACAGGTCCCTACTTTTTTCTTTTTTTCCTGTCAGCATATCGTATTGGTAGACATTATGTTAGTCCATTTGGGCTCCTATAACAGAATCTCATAGGTGGCTTATAAGCAATAGAAACTTACTTCTCACAGTTCTAGAGGCTGGAAATCTGAGATCGGTGTGCCAGCGTGGTCCTTTTCAGTGAGGATCTCCTTCCTTATGGCAGCCAGCCATTTCTGCCATGTCCTTGTAGCTTTACATGTTAGAGAGAGGGCTAGCCAGGTCAGTGGTCCCTTCTTAGAAGGGCTCCAATCCTATTCACAAGGGTTTCACTCTCATGACTTAATTACCTCCCAAAGGCCCCACCTCCAAATATTATCATATTGGGATTAGAGCATCAACATGAATTTTGGAGGGGGGGTGACAAATTTGCTCCCTAAAAATCACCTTCCAGGCTGTGCTCTTTATTATCTTTTTTTAAAATTTAAATTCTATTAACCTATACTGTATAATTAGTTTCCGATGTAGAGGTCCGTGATTGATCATTGTATGTAATACCCAGTGCTCATTACATCACATGCCCTCTTTAATGTCCATCACCTAATTACCCCATCCCCCCACCCACATCCCCTCCAGCAACCTTCAGTTTGTTTCCTATGATTAAGAGTCTCATGGTTTGTCTCCCTCCCTGATATTGTCTTATTTTATTTTTTTCTTCTCTTTCCCTATGATCCTGTTTTGTTTCTTAAATTCCACATATGAGTGAGATCATGTAATTCTTTCTCTGATGGACTTATTTTGCTTAACATAATCCCCTCTAGTTCCATCCACATCATTGCAAATGGCAAGACTTTATTTTTCAATGACTTAGTAATATTCCATTATATATATATATATATATATATATACACACACACACACACACACACACACACACACACACACACACCACATCTTCTTTATCCTTTCATCTGTTGATAGACATCTGGACTCTTTCCATAGTTTGCCTGTTGTGGACATTGCTGCTATAAACAATACAGGGTTTGTATTGTTTACAGGTACAGGTGCCCAGGTCTTTATTATCTTATTGCTTTCCCCTTTGACCTTTTGGTGATGCAAATCTCAAACTGCTAAGGGGTGTTGCCCACAAGTGGGATTTACTACTTTTTGGAGATCTTTCCATCATTGGTTTTGGACTCTACTGCGTCCTCCTCCCATACCTTCCATATGGTTCTCTCCTGTCTTGGTCTTTATTCCATACTCTCATCCCTCAGATGACAAGCTTGCCACACTTACTTTACCAAGAGGAACAAAGCTGTACACTTAGTGCTCACTAATCTTTTTTTATTTTAACTACACATGTACTTTCCTGATGCCATATGCTGTTCAACTTAAAAACTTCTTGGTTTAGTTACCCATTCTTTTCAATTCACTTTTTCCTACTAGTTCACATGAAATGAAGCCCGTTGTTCTTACCTGTACTTTTGGTCTTCTCTCCTAGCTTTATTCAGATGTGATCTGTTCTGTTTTATCTTCTGCTTCTTATTCCCTGGCACTGCCCCCTTTGACTTTGAGAAGATTTTAAATATCTTCAATATTACATAGAAAATAAAAACATCCTTTGACCTTGCAACCCTTAAAATACAATTTTTGTTCTTGCCATTCCTTTCATTGTCCAACTTTTTGGAAAAAAAAAAATTCCCATCCCCACAAAGTTCTTTTTTCCCATGCATTCATTCTTTAATGTCTTCTAAAATGTGGCAAAGAGAAGAAACCTGATTTCAGTTCATGTTTTGGGGCTTTCCAATATTGCTTGATAACTTTAACATCTCTCCAACAAGCCCTGTATTTTCATTTGTATGCTGGAGAGCTCCACTGTCTTGGCCAACTTGTCTTAAAAGTGAATACTCTGAACGATCTCCCCCAGCAAGAGCTAAACAGGTGGGACCCACAACTCCACACTGTTATCTTGCTCAATGCTGATTTTAATGATAACTCAATTCTCTTCCCCAGGTTGGAAATTCTGACTACATCTTAAAATACTGTCTCTCTTTCAGATCCTGTATACTCTGTATTATCAACACTTGATAGTTTTTGGTTCACAATCAAATCCACCCTTTGTCAAATTTCTCCTCACCAGTGCTCTGGCCCAGATCAATATTTTAGTTGTAATTATTGCACACTTAAGTGATCTTTCTCGATTTATTACCCCCCTCTTTCCATTAGTTTTACACTTCAGATTAGTCTTCCTATGGTTACTCTTTGGTGCTGTCATAATGTTGCTCAGATTTTAGAAACTAATGCCTGGAGACTAGTTTTCTTAGTGTGATATTTCATGCACTGTTTGATCTGGACTCAACCTGCCTTTACGGCCGTCTGAGACCATCAAGTGTTTACTCTATACTCCAACTGAACTTCAGGGTTTATGGTTCCAAAGCATTTGCTTTTGTAAGGTTTTTTCTTTATTTTGTTTTTTGTTTCCTCCCTTCTAAAATGCCTTTACTACTTACGTTCCTTTCTTTTGAAACCTAGCCCACTGGACCCAATTCAGATGCCTTCAGTGATCATACAAGTTGAGAAGTTAATGGATTAAAGCAGGAAATTTTAATTTGTATATTTTCTAATACTTACCCTGCCTGTTAGTGTAGGTGTTTTAATGCCTGTTCATACAGCCCTTCTAATTGAATTCTTTTTAAGGATGCCAGTCATGACTTCTGTTTTTCTATTTTTCAGAAGCTTCTAGCAATAGGCACTCAGTATTACTTTCTTGATTAATCCCTTATTTCTGCTATTTCATATCTGACCAACAGTGAGAAAAGGTAGATATGTTTGGCAGCTCAGTAGGGCCTGGGACCCTCTTGGCTTTGAGGGCAGAGCTGGGCCAGCCCAGTGGAGGCTGGATGGGTGAATTCAGTGCCTCTTCACCATCCAGGTCTTTGTTCTCCTCTTGAAAGGAACTATATGGTAAACCATCTTTCAAACATTTTCCCCCCTCTCAAGCACAGGGAAAACACCTATGAAGCATTCTTTTATCCTAAGCACTAAAGCCAGACTGCTTGGGTTTGAATCCTGGCTTTGTCACTTAAGAGCTGAATAATGTTGGACAAGGTACCTAACCCCTCTGTGCTTCAATTTTACCCTCAGTATAACTGGAATACCAGTACCTCATAAGGTTTCATAAACATTAAATGAGTGAATACCTGAAAAGCATATGAAACATATGCTTTGTTTATGGCATAGATTGCCGTCTCAAATGCAAAGTTATTACTACTAAGCAATGAGGAATTGCTGCAAGAAGAGATATTAGAATTTACGATTTTTACTTTACTTGCCAGATTGTTAAAATGCTATGGTGTTAATACATGAAGTTAAGATCTAGAATCTGTTGGAAAAAAAAAAATCGAGAAACTCTTAAAATAGGAGACCTAGTGAGAGAGAAAATGAAGGAAAATGTCCCAGAAAGTTACAGAAGCTAGTCTCAAGCTTCTTTCGTTGTCCTCTACACCAGTGGGCTCATCAATTGAATGAAGCCGCTCAAGGATAGAGATGGTCGGGGCGCCTGGGTGGCTCAGTGGGTTAAAGCTTCTGCCTTCTGCTCAGGTCATGATCTCAGGGTCCTGGGATCAAGCCCCATGTCTGGCTCTCTGCTCAGCGGGGAGCCTGCTTCCCTTCCTCTCTCTCCCTGCCTGCCTCTCTGCCAACTGTGATCTTTGTCAAATAAATAAATAAAATCTTTAAAAAAAAAATAGAGATGGTTATTGTGATACCCAGTAGACACAGAACACAGAATTTTATCACATACTAGGTACCGGTAATTGAAAACAAAGAACACATGGTCTTGTTTGGGGGATGCTCAGATTGGTAGAATAAACTGGTAAATACAGACCAACATAAAAACCCTGTTGACCAGGTCCAGAGGCTGTGACCTGGGCCTTGCTGCCAAGGGCAGAGGAGGCATCCTAGCAGCTCCATCTGGAAATAGAGCTGGACTTTTACAGAGAAGACAGAACATCTTTTTTGCTGTGGATTTGAGCACATTTTAGTAATAAGAGGTGGATTTGTTTTGTTCGTGGCACAATCTGTGAGGACAGCAAAGCTCCAGTGGTGGTTTACTTGGTATGAAGGGACTGCTAATTGTATCAAGTTGTGTTGTGTTTTGTTTGTTTGTTTGTTTTTTTAATAAATTTGGATTTTAATACAAATTCTTAAAGGTGCTTTTTAATGCTTGGAGGACAGTTTGTACAGATTCACAGGATACCTTTGTCTTCCAAATATATTTAACAATATCAAGAAAAATGTTCACACTAGTGAGTACATGGATAGACTTTGTGGTTCTGAAATCTGAAAATGGTGAGAATTTTCTGGGGAGCATTTAATGACATGGGAGCCTGGGCTCCAGTCTAGAGAAACTGAAACAGATTGTCTGAAGGGGGAGCTCAGATTCTGTGTCTAGGAATCCCAGGTGTGGAAGAACTGTGGAGAAACCAGTGCTTGCTGGAACTTTGGGCTGTTGATGGGGAAATGACTAACTGTCTGTGGTACCAATTAATACTCAAAGTGAGATGAAACAGCAAGAAAACACAAAGTGAGTTGAAACTCAATGGGAAGTATCCCCAAATCTTTGACTTGTACTTATCTGGTCCCTTACTTATCTGAAGAAGCAGCTATGAGAAGCAGTAATTTGAAGCTAACCTAACCATGTAACTCAGAAAAGCTCTCCAGATTAAAGTTCCCTTTCCACTGCTGGATACTCATTTGGTCTTTGTTTCCATTGTTTGTTTGGAGAAGGATCCAGTGTTCTTGTCCCTAACTCCGCCCCCCCCCCCTGCCCCCATTGAGTAATGGGCAAGACATGTGTGGTAGGATTGGTTGCCTGGTGGGAATCTTCAGTAGGTTTCAGTTATTTAATGTAAAATGGGTAGTGTTCGTGGGGGAGTGGAGGAAGCAAAACAGCCTTTGGGGGAAAAGTTGATAATTTCAGTCAAAACATGAAGAAAATAAAACTTAGCTTCTGACTAGGAGTCTGCTTTGTCCTGTCAAGGTTATCTCAAGAAAAAATGTACATATTTTCTAGACCTTATATTTAGGATGCTTTCTGGACTGATTTTCACATAGCTTTGGTCATAGTCTGGTTGCAGCAAATCTTTCTGTACTTCGATGCTGCTGTGGCCCCAATACCATCTCAGCGAGGCTACTGCAACCATTATTAGTGCTCTATGTAAAGAATATGTAGACGTTAAGAACTATTTTAGGGGCATGTGGGTGGCTCAGTCAGTTAAGTGTCTGTCTTCAGGTCATGGTCCCAGGGTCCTGGGACTGAGCCAGTTTGGGCTCTCTGCCCAGTGGGGAGCATGCCTGCTGCTCCCCTTGCTTGTGCTCTCTCTGTCAAATAAATAAATTCTTAAAAAAAAACTTTTTTATTGTGAAGAATTTCAAATAGAAGATCTCTCCATATCCATCACTCAGACTCAACATTTATTATGCTCCCTCTATCCTTTATCTTTTGTTCCTGCCGAAGATTTATTTTATTTTTTTTTAGAGAGTGTGCCCCAGTGGGAGGGAGGGACAGAAGCTTAAGCAGGATCCATACCCAGTGTGGAGCCCCCTGCGAGGCTCGATCTCATGACTCTGAGATCATGACCTGAGCCAAAATCAAGTGTTGCACACTTAAGTGACCACCCAGGTGCCCCCATGCTGACATATTTTAAAGCAAATCACAGATGTTCTATTTTTACCAAGTTACTTCCTTATCTATAAAATAGATTTAGATATATAAAATAGGTTTAGAATCACATTATATTAGATATATAAAATAGGTTTAGAATCACAATGCCATCAGCACATTTAACAAAATTAACAGTAATTCCGCATCCTTTAATATCTATTATAACCAAATTTCTCAGATTGTCTCTGAAAACGGCTTTTAATCGTTTGTTTGAATAGGGATCCTACTTTGGGAAAAGGGCATTTTTAAGGGTGGTACCAAAGATACGTTTAAGGAAACACTTTATTCCAGATATAATTAGAACAAGTGAGGAAAAAATGCAGAACCTCATGGGATTTCTTAAATATTTTGTGGAAGGAACTAACACTTTCTCTCAGTTTTCTGTCCTTGAGGAGCACCATGATCTAGCCCCTGAGAATGAACAATGTGATGCATGTTGTAAACAACGGAAACCGCAGTTTCTGGTTTAATGAGAGATTACTTTTCACATCGCATCCCATGCCCGTGCAGACACAGTGATTTCATGTGCTAAAGTTAGTCCTACAATTACCATTTTGATTGCTCTTAGAAAAATGTACACAAAGAATACAGTGACTCAGCGCAGGGTGTTGCCAGTGGGTTGTAGTTTTTAGCTTTCTGATTATAATGGAACTGCATAGAGAAAGTACAACTTGGTGTTGCCTCTCTCTGCTCCCCATGCCTTTCCACCTACCAGCATCAAGAGTACACCCGCCTGTTTTTTCATCTGTTTTTTTTATCCCCATTTAAAAAATGGCAGCTTTTTGTTACCTTACTTTTTTAAAAATTATTTTTAAAGATTAACAAGGGTCTAGAAAGCCTGGAATATAGTGAATTGCAAAACTCCATACAAGGCCTTGTTCTTAGTAAGTAAGCTTTCCGTTCCTTTGTGACTACAAAGATTCCTAAAGTTATTATTTAAGGAAAATAATGCAGAAGAGGCCAGAGAAATCTAATTTTGAACATAAATTGAGATTCCTGGCCCCTCAGTCTGGGGTAACTAAGTGCTTGTATTGCAAACACGTGAATGGATGCTCAGAGTTGAGTAAGACCTGGCCCCTGCAGTGGAGGCATGCCCCCATCCTCTGAGGGAGAGGGAAGTGTGGCCTGGGGAAGGTGAGTGGTTTGGAGGGGAAGAGGCTGGAGTCAGGGAAGCCACCTAGAAGTTTTCGCAGTAATCTTGGCACAGTTAATTAACAGCTGGACTAGGGTCCTCGTATTGGGAGACAAGAAGAGATGCTTGAGCAATTTAGAAGTATCCTCCCAACTAGGTGACTTACTGGATCTGGGGAATGAAAACATAGTGACCGAGAACTTGTGCTGCAGTATACAATTGAAGATACTGTGTTTTTTTTGTTTTTTTGTTTTTTTTTTTTTAATTTTTTTTTTATTTTTTCAGCATAACAGTATTCATTATTTTTGCACCACACCCAGTGCTCCATGCAATCCGTGCCCTCTACAATACCCACCACCTGGTGCCCCCAACCTCCCACCCCCCACCCCTTCAAAATTCTCAGATCGTTTTTCAGAGTCCATAGTCTCTCATGGTTCACCTCCCCTTCCAATTTCCCTCAACTCCCTTCTCCTCTCTAACTCCCCTTGTCCTCCATGCTATTTGTTATGCTCCACAAATAAGTGAAACCATATGATAATTGACTCTCTCTGCTTGACTTATTTCACTCAGCATAATCTCTTCCAGTCCCGCCCATGTTGCTACAAAACTTGGGTATTCATCCTTTCTTTTTTCTTTTTCTTTTTTTTTTTTTTTTACAGCTTTATAAACATATATTTTTATCTCCAGGGGTACAGGTCTGCGAATCGCCAGGTTTACACACTTCACAGCACTCACCATAGCACATACCCTCCCTAATATCCATAACCCCACCCCCCTCTCCCAACCCCCTCCCCCCATCAACCCTCAGTTTGTTTTGTGAGATTAAGAGTCACTTATGGTTTGTCTCCCTCCCAATCCCATCTTGTTTCATTTACTCTTCTCCTACCCCCTCAACCCCCCAATGTTGCATCTACTCTCCCTCATATCAGGGAGATCATATGATAGTTGTCTTTCTCTGATTGACTTATTTCGCTAAGCATGATACCCTCTAGTTCCATCCACGTCGTCGCAAATGGCAAGATTTCATTTCTTTTGATGGCTGCATAGTATTCCATTGTGTATATATTCCACATCTTCTTTATCCATTCGTCTGTAGATGGACATCTAGGTTCTTTCCATAGTTTGGCGATTGTAGACATTGCTGCTATAAACATTCGGGTGCACGTGCCCCTTCGGATCACTACGTTTGTATCTTTAGGGTAAATACCCAGCAGTGCAATTGCTGGGTCATAGGGTAGTTCTATTTTCAACATTTTGAGGAACCTCCATGCTGTTTTCCAGAGTGGTTGCACCAGCTTGCATTCCCACCAACAGTGTAGGAGGGTTCCCCTTTCTCCGCATCCTCGCCAGCATCTGTCATTTCCTGACTTGTTAATTTTAACCATTCTGACTGGTGTGAGGTGATATCTCATTGTGGTTTTGATTTGTATTTCCCTGATGCCGAGTGATATGGAGCACTTTTTCATGTGTCTGTTGGCCATCTGGATGTCTTCTTTGCAGAAATGTCTGTTCATGTCCTCTGCCCATTTCTTGATTGGATTATTTGTTCTTTGGGTGTTGAGTTTGCTAAGTTCTTTATAGATTTTGGACACTAGCCCTTTATCTGATATGTCATTTGCAAATATCTTCTCCCATTCTGTCAGTTGTCTTTTGGTTTTGTTAACTGTTTCCTTTGCTGTGCAAAAGCTTTTGATCTTGATAAAATCCCAAAAGTTCATTTTTGCCCTTGCTTCCCTTGCCTTTGGTGATGTTCCTAGGAAGATGTTGCTGCGGCTGAGGTCGAAGAGGTTGCTGCCTGTGTTCTCCTCGAGGATTTTGATGGATTCCTTTCTCACATTGAGATCCTTCATCCATTTTGAGTCTATTTTCGTGTGTGGTGTAAGGAAATGATCCAATTTCATTTTTCTGCATGTGGCTGTCCAATTTTCCCAACACCATTTATTGAAGAGGCTGTCTTTGTTCCATTGGACATTCTTTCCTGCTTTGTCAAAGATGAGTTGACCATAGAGTTGAGGGTCCATTTCTGGGCTCTCTATTCTGTTCCATTGATCTATGTGTCTGTTTTTGTGCCAGTACCATGCTGTCTTGATGATGACAGCTTTGTAATAGAGCTTGAAGTCCGGAATTGTGATGCCACCGACTTTGGCTTTCTTTTTCAATATTCCTTTGGCTATTCGAGGTCTTTTCTGGTTCCATATAAATTTTAGGATTATTTGTTCCATTTCTTTGAAAAAAATGGATGGTACTTTGATAGGAATTGCATTAAATGTGTAGATTGCTTTAGGTAGCATAGACATTTTCACAATATTTATTCTTCCAATCCAGGAGTATGGAACATTTTTCCATTTCTTTGTGTCTTCCTCAATTTCTTTCATGAGTACTTTATAGTTTTCTGAGTATAGATTCTTAGTCTCTTTGGTTAGGTTTATTCCTAGGTATCTTATAGTTTTGGGTGCAATTGTAAATGGGATGGACTCCTTAATTTCTCTTTCTTCTGTCTTGTTGTTGGAGGAATGCAACTGATTTCTGTGCATTGATTTTATAGAAGATACTGTGTTTTTGAAAAGAAACAGGAAAATTCATTGGGTGTGTGTGTGTGTGTGTGTGTTTTAATTTTAGTATCTTCACTTTGGAATCCTAGGCAGCCAAGGGAAAATACTCACTGAATATCTAGGATATGTGGCCAGGATACAGGGTAGAAAGGGGAACTATTGATTTGGAAGATAAAGTCATTTATTCATCTATATATAAAATACAACAACCCTAATATGCTAGAAACTACATTAAGGTGGCAGTGATTAAATTTGAGAGTGCCCTCAAGGCGTTAGTTCATGATTTAGTAGGAATGAAGATAAATGAGTAGATTTTCAGTTCACATTTGGTCCATTCCTCTACGTATGTTATTACATGTTTATGATTATGTACAATTTGGCCTATATTTGGTAGAACCAATAGATTTTCCCCCCTCCGTAACTTTCTCTCCTTTCCTATTCTCATTTTCCTTTTTTTTTTTTTTTTCTTAAAGATCTTAATTTTGGAATTAGGACAAGGGTTTGCTAGGTGTTTTACTTGAATTTTCTTAAAGAGGCAGGGTTGGAGTGAGAACATATATTTGCCTTGTATGCGTGTGGCCTGGTTCCTGGAAGAGCACTATATCCAGTACAAGCTGTCGATTGGTATAAGAGGTGACCACCTCCCCACTGTTCCCTCTCCTTCACTAGTCCTGCCAATCTAAGCCACCATTGTAGTTGCTGATCCACTGTTATGAGCAAAGTGTGGGGGCACCAATCCTATTTTATTCTCTCTCCTTACTCTTCTTTTCTACTTGAGCCAGAGATGAGGGAAGCTACTCACTGTCTACAAAAGATTGCAGATAATCTTGTCAGCTTAATGGATCTCCTAGTTCAAGGTCACTCCTGATTCAAGGTTCCTTTTCCATTTATAGGATAGAAGAAGTGGAGAGGGAGAGAGCAAAGATGGAAACAAAGTCTACTTATTACCCCAAGCTTCAATTTTTAGCATTCCCACTGTCAGTACAGATTGTTTTTACATTTTCATTCATGGCTGATCTTGAATTTTGAAGATAGAAGGTTATGATCTTTCCTTCTCTGATTTATATGTCATTTCTTATTCTCACCAGGTGATACTTAATACTTGTATTCATCTTGTTCTGAAAGAGCTTTTGCAGAACCAGAATGGGTTTGGCCTTTTCTTTTAAAATGTATTGATAATCTACTCTGTAGTTTACAAAGTGTTTTTAATAATAAGTAATAAACATAATTTTTTTAAGTTGGTAGCATAATAAGGTCATTTAGTTACACCACAAGAAAGGAAAGCTTATAATGGACTCCTTATGTTTATTCTTATAACTTCCTGAGTCAAGTTTTCTGCACCATATAATGATGATCCATTAGTGATGCAAGATCTTTGGGTTATTTTAAGTACCCTCTTTATAGCCATCATTTGAAGAGAGATTAAGCTGGTGGTAGATTCAAAGCCTATAACCCCATGACTTATAAATAGACTGTTTCAAGTTATGCCTGTCCCAGTTTGAAAATGTAACTTGGATGCATATTCTGTGATATAAAAGAATAATTTAACAATGAAACTGAATTCAGTCCATAGGAGAGTAATTTTTCTTTGGTAGCATGAAAAAGCCATCTTAATCCTTAAAGAATATTGCTATGTTCATAGCAGAATGCTTGCCAGTTCTTCAGGAATGACCTAAGATGATTTCAGTGAATGTTAGATACACTTGAAATATATCCCATTATTATATCTTCAGAAGGAAAACTGGATAGCTGCCAGAAATGTAAAAAAGAGAACCATTTCCTAACAAGGGATGTCTTTCCTTGTTACATTCCTAAGAACAGAACTGATCTTCCTCAGAATTCTCTCTGACTTGCCTCCACTGGTTGGTTTTGGAGCTTCTCCTCTGGTTTTCCATAGGATCTGGTACATGCTTATAGCATTTACCAAAATGTATTGGTTTTAATTTTGTGTGTATCCTTTGTAAATGGAGCATATTTAAAACAGCAGAGGAATGATAAAAGGATTGTGGGTTCCACTCTCTGTCAATTTCTCCAGTTATTTCTGGGCATGTTACCACATGCAGTTACCCTCTGGCATCCATCATGGCTGTCCTCCCTTACTTAGCCACTAGTCAATATCTGCAGCTCATGAAGTCATTTGGGGGCACCTCATCATGGCCACTGCTCATGGCAATGCAAGCACCAGGTGAGACCAAAGTCTACCACTTCCGAAACTTCTCAAGTTACTAACCATCAGGGTATCAGAGCTAGGCTGCTTCCACGCAGAGGTAAAGGCACCCTTCCAAAGTCTACTCCGCTCTACTTATATGAGCCAGTTCTGCTTGGGTGTCTCCACTGTATCCTCCACCAACTCACCCAGCTCTGCTCCCTCACCTTTTGAACTTCAGGAACTGAAATCCAGTTCAAGGGGCTGGACAACATCACAATCTTCCTTGTTTCATCTTTTTATCTGTCCTAGAATCCTCCCTTGCAGAACCCTTCCTCCATCCCATCTACCAAGCAAAACAGACTTGGAGCCGAGTAAAGGAGAGAAGGGTCTTCTTTTGAAAAGTTTGAACTTCAGCTGGGAGAGTTCAGATAACCCTGTTAAATGCATGTTTGTGTTTCTCACTGAACTCTGAACTCTACAAGGACAGGGACTGTCTCTATTTTGGATCCCTGGCACTTAACATAATGTTAAAGGAGTCAGTTAAGTGGAGAAAATTATTGCAGTGTCTTGATGAGACATAATAGTTTTTACAACTCCTTTCAAGCTGGAATAGCTCCCATAACTACCCTCTGCTTCTTACCCATTGAAGAATATTAAATATGTAAATATACTTACGCATGTTGTTTAGGTTCTATTTCAAGTTTTCTTTTAGTGGGAAAAAATTTTGAGTGTTAACCTTTATTTCTCTGGAGTCCTCATCATTCTAGGGAAGACTGATGAATGTTGTCTTGTAGATATTTTGCATTGTAAGAGTTTTGTGGTAGGTAATGCTTCCTTTAAATTTATAGCAAATTAAAAATGATGATTTTTGTGGGATTTTTTTTCCACTCCAGGTGTGGAATATTTGAGTATAGGGTAGTTGAGGTGCTAATTTTGTATGTCCACAGAAATTTTCTTCTTAAAAATACTACTTTAAATGTTACTATGGATTTAAATTAATAATAGCCAGAAATATGCTAGGCACTAGCAATAAATAGCATCTGATCTGTAATCCTCACAAGAATCCTTAGAAGAGACACTGGCAAATTTTGTCCATAAAGGGCCAGAGAGTTTTGGGCTTTGTGGATCCCAGGTCTCTGTAGCAACTCTACATCTGGGGGAAAAAATAAGACTCAGGTGTTAGGAGACTTACCCAAGATGACCCTGATTGTAAACACCAGCTGTAGGATTTGAACAGACTCCATTCTGTTATGATTGAAAAAATATCAATAGACTCCATTCTGTTATGATTCAAAAGAATATCAATAGTAAAATATTTGTATTTACTCATTGGATTAGGAAGAAACACATAGTGTGCTGTGGAGACAATACGGTCAGTTATAGGGCCCTACAGTATAGATGGGGGTGGTAGTCAATAAATAGCATTCCTTTTATCTACCCAGGTTGTGAATGGTGACAAGAAGTCAGGATTTTTATTTTATTTTATTATTTTTTTAAGAGTTTATTTATTTTATTTGACAGATAGAGATCACAAGTAGGCAGAGCGCCTACAGGCACCCCAGAAGTCAGGATTTTTAGATGACAAATCATTTTTGTTACTGGGAAAGCTGATACTAGAGAACACGGTTTTGATCGAGAGTAAAAATGAGCTTCCTAATTTCATTCCTTGGATTCAGACTGCCTAGCCAGCCAGGCATAGACCATGTGTGTGACCACAGGACTCTTGCTTCTGTAACACTTCAGGAATGGGAACAGGAAACAAATCCAGACAGGGAAAGAGGGAGGAGGGTGCTGGTCTTCAATGAGGAGTTCCTTGTCCCTAAATCCTCATACAGAGAACTCCCTTCCCCTTTCCTGCAGAAGACTTAGTGAGAGGGAGGAGAATGTGCGTAGTATCATGTGAATAGATAGCTCTCTGTGAAGAAGGAAATATCAGGAGTGGGGAGTAAGTATCTGTCCTCTTTCTGCCTAACAGAGAACAATTGGCATGAAAGAAAGAATAATTGAGTTGCTTTGGAATTTCCAGTGGAGAGAAATTACTTCCAGGATTGGGGAAAAGGAAATGTTCGAGTAGGTGACATTTGGACAAGTCCTTGCATAATTTTCACTTGGATATATGGACATAAAGGGGGCAGCATGAGCCAAAGAATAGGAGCATCAGAAGCAGGTGCATTTGGAAGGTCAAGCAGTCAGTTACTAGGTTACAGAGCTAGGGTTACAAAATGTCCCAGTATGCCTGAAACCATCATTAGGTTCAGCGCTGAAATTCTTGCATCCTGTGAAATCCCTCAGTCCTGGACAATCTGGGTGGTTGGTTTCTTGAGTGTCAGGTGAGGAACTTGAAACAAAGTTTCAAGTTGTTTGATGGTAGATTATACAGAATGGGTCCATGTATGGCAGGTCACCAGACTTTTGCCATATATAATTATGAGTCTATATGGAAATAGAGGGTTAAGAGGCTGTTGTAGACATTGGGAACCATTGAAGTACTTTTGAAGGATATGAGGGTTACAGTGAATCTTACAGTATATAAATATGTAGAAAGGAGCTTGTATACTATTGAACATAAAACCAGATAAGAATATATTAGGGAGTGAATAAAAAAATCCAGGAGAAGGGCGCCTGGGTGGCTCAGTGGGTTAAGCCTCTGCCTTTGTTCGGCTCAGGTCATGATCTCAGGGTCCTGGGATCGAGCCCCGTGTCGGGCTCTCTGCTCATTGGGGAGCCTGCTTCCTCCTCTCTCTCTGCCTGCCTCTCTGCCTACTTGTGATCTCTGTCTGTCAAATAAATAAATAAAGTCTTAAAAAAAAATCCAGGAAAAAAACCCCAAAGAAATAGGATCCCTCCTTGTTTCTATTCAGCCCTGAGGACAGCTAGTTGGAATTCACTCCCCCAAAACTACGCCTATCCTGATCCATCTCTTCTAATGAGTAGTGGTCTATGTGTTGTATGGAGGTATTAGTGATGCTATAGTGATAGTCACGTTATAATATATAAATGTATCAAATTACATACCTTAAACTTATACAATGCTTTATGCCAATTATATCTCAATCTAAAAAATCCAATGGATAGCAGTGATTGTAATGAATTGTTATAACTGAACTCATGGATTTTTTTTTTTTTAATGTAAGCTCTCTACTCTTTTTCCCCAGATAAAAATGCCTTTGTAGTGGAAGTATACTCAAAGTTTTTTGAAATTATTATTCAAGAATGGTTTTCATTACCTTGATGGTATTGAATGTTCTACCTGCATATGGGAATCCATGCAAATTGACAAGATTGGTAATTCATTTGGCAAAGCCCATTGGGTAAAGTTTGTATGGTGGTTTTTTGTTGGCACTGAATAAACTGGATAAGCCAGATATAGAAGTTATTTGTTTAACAGATAGTTTTTCAATGAAAAACATTGTCTAGATGTTTAATTAGATGTTTTCTCTACTGAGAAATCTAAGAGGAAAATGTAGCATATTTGAGCATGTTGGTCTCTCAAGTAATTAGACTTACAAGAAATATCAGAGGTTTTCATGATTTACTTCAAAGCTCTAGAAAATATAGAAGTGACCAAAACATTTGGTTCTTTAGAAAAACTACTAGCTTCACAAAACTACTTTATTAATTGTTATAGTTTTTATAGGTAATGTTAATTTTGAAATGGATTGTGTATTGCTTCTGCTTTAAGTTTTTATATTTAACTTTTTATTTTAAAATAATTTCAGACTTACAGAAGAGTTGCAAAATAGGACAAAGAATTAAATGCCTTTTACCTAGATTCTTCAAATGGTGTTATTTTACCAAATTTCACACTTGCTATATTATGATACCTATTTTTCTTGAAATTTTGTGAGTAAATTGGTGTCAGGCTTCTTAAAAATTCAACATGTCCTTCCTAAAAACAAAACCTAACTTATAACTACATTCTTTAAAACAAGAAAACTAACACTGATATAATACTGTTATGTTATGTAATCTATATGATTTACTCAAATGTTCTCATTAATGTGTTATATAGTAAGAGGGAAAAATAATCTGTTTCAGATCTAATCTGGGATCATACACTGCTTTAGTTTTCATGATTCTTTATTGTCCTTTAATCTGGACCAAGTTTGCAGTCTTTGTCCTTCATGATCTTAACTTTTTTTTTTTTTTTTAAAGTCTGGTTAGTCTGTGTATAGTATTCGCAATTTGAATTTGTCTAGTTCCTTGTATTAGATTGAAGTTTTGTATTTTTCCTAGGAATAGGACAGAAATGTGTTTTTCTTTTCTTTTTTTTTTTTTTTTTTTTTTTCCAGTGTATCCTATCAGGAAGCACATGATATGTTCTAGTTCTGGTGATATTACTTTCAATTATTTCTTTTTGAGATTAGTAAGTATCTTGTGGGGAAAACTTATATACACATTGATTTTTATGGTATATTCATTCAGTAGCTTTATCTAGTGCCTGAAATGATTATCACTATGGCAATTTTCAAGAGGGAAAACTCCCAATTCCTCACTTATTCTGTATTCATCAGTTGGAATTCTGCAAATAAGTTTCTCTTTTTCAATTACTCATTTATAGCCATACAGATTCATGGTTTATTGTTCTATGGATTATGATCTCTTACTGTTATTTATTCTGTTCAAATTGTCCCAGATTGAGCAACTGGGAGCTCTTCTGGTGTTTTTGACATGTTCCCATCGTTTTTTGAAGACTTCTCTGCTTTCTGGCGTAAGATGTCTCAGGCTGATTTTTTTACTTTCTCTGACCCAGTCTTGGAATTAATAATTTCACCAAGGAGACGTGGCTCCTTTTAATTGAGAATGGTGTTTAGAAAACAAAATCTGGATGCTAGATATGCTTATTGCTATTAGGATGTCATGCTTCTAGAGTTTCTCAGCAAAGCTAGGAAATAGATGTGTGTTTGTGTGTGTGTATATACATATGTGTTTATATACATGTGTGTATATATTAAAAATAATGTCTTCTAACCCAACACTACAGGGGTCATTCTAGTGTTCCCCTCTTTCCATATTTTTAAGTCTCTTTTCTAACTACAAGAAACCTGTCATCCACAATATACTTAACCCTATTTGTTCAGTTCTAAAATAGAACACTTTTAGAGAAGTTGAAACGTACAAGTGTGGAAAACACACCTACTAAGAATCAGTATTTGTTTAGTATTTGTCATTAGCTTAAGGATACATAGTAAAAAATGTTGCGTCCACAATTTACTTGGGTTAGTTCCCCTCCCACTTCAAGGTGGTTCTTTTATTCATTTGAAATTTAGTTAGATTAATTTGTTTGTTTTTGGCTTTTGGAGGGGATGGTGGTGGGAGGGGGTGGTTTCCTCTTATCCTTGTTGTTTTCAACTTACTTTTTGAGTATGAAAAGAAGTGTATGTGCTTGCACACCCTGTCCTTTCTATACTGTTTATGTTCCACTAACTTTTCCATTCCCTTTCACCTGTAGACTGCAGGTAACCAGTCTCACTAGTTTCTGGTTTATTCATCTTCTGTATTTTGTTGCACAAATGAGCAGACATGTATGTTCTTATTTCTCGTTTTTTACCAAGATGTAAAACTGTTACACTTGTTTGGGAGCTTGGGGATGAAGTGGAAGTGTTTCTCCTCCCCAAAGGCAAGGGTGGGAACTTCAAGAAAATCACTTCCAAATACATTAGATCTTCTTTTTGCACTTTGCTTTTTTTTTTTTTAACCTAGCAGTGTATACTGGAAATCTATCAGATTAGAGATCTTCCTCATTATTGTTTATGGCTGCATTGTAGCTTGTTGTGTGGTTATATTATAATTTATTGACTTGCACTCCTGCATATTGACATTTAGGTTGCTTCCAGTATTTTGCAGGGACAAAGAGTGCTGCAAAAAATAACTCTGTGCATGTCTTCAGATTAGTATGAATTTTATTTCATCGAAGTGACTTAATCCAGATTTTCTCCAAAGTTGGAGAAAGTTCTGGAGTGGGAATTTTCTTCAAAGTGGGAGAGAATTCTCTAGTTAAGTATGTGTCGACTTGTTTTCTTCCTTCAAAAGCATCCTAAGTGTATAAAGTTATTAAGTTCTTACTCTTAAACACAGCAACCAACCATATTGGGGCTATACACCATGAAATTTCAGTAATTTAATTCATGTTTAATGTGTGGTCAAAGAGCCCTATGCTTCCTGGCTTTTTATTATCTTGGGTAATCTGAGTAGCTTCTAACGAGAGGTTCTAAAAGAATTTGGGTAACCGGTTTTATAGCCGTAATTGAGACACAGGTCTGCATAACTCCTTCCATCTACCACTTCCTCCTCCCTGTAGAGTATACAGGCTCTCAAGACCACTTGCAGGGCCATGTGCTTTTCCAGACTCATAGTTCTTTTAATACCCGTAGTCTCCTAAACAATGTGTTTTCTAAACACTTGGTTATTAACACCTACTGTCTGTGACTTTAACACAATGTCCTGTTCAGATGGAAGCACACATATTGTGGATTTACAAATAACGAGGTTTATAGGGCTGTTCTGCAACACCTTTAATGTTCCCACTCTTCTGTTCAGCTGTCACCACCTGAGAGGAAGCCAATCTTAATTTTATTTGTACATCCTTTCTCTTAAGTGTTTGCATTCTGCTGGTTTCTTAACTTTTAATCTAAAATCAAAGCATATCATTTTGGTTCAGATGCCATGTGTTGTGCTTTATCTGATCCTCATGCACTTGAACTCAGGTTTCCTTGACAAAGACTCTGTTGTTTCTGGGTTGATTGAGTTTAACCAGAAGCTGGTGTTTTCTAAGCTTCGTTTTTAGAATGGGCTCTGGGGGCAATGTGGCATGCTCCTCAGGGATGTTTAGGTACTATGATGTTTTTCTCTATTCTGAATTTGCTGTATTTGATTAAAGGGATATAATTTTATTCTTTAGCACTGACCATGAAGAGAAGCTCTTCTCACTGTTTCTGAAGGATAAATTAATAAATGGTAATATGAGTACTAAGACTCTGAAAACTTGATGATTGAGTCATTTCATTATAAGGGATCGGTCTACCTCCCTCACTTCCTCTCTCCATCTTTCTCTACTTTCATTCTCATTTTAGTTACACTCGTTATATTCAAATATATCTTCATGAAAGAAAAAGAAAAGCCTGTCCCCTTTCATTACTCTTCTCCAGGCACAGCCGCTCTTATATCAATTTCTGATTCTTTATATGTGTTTACACCTTCATACAAATGGTCATACTTGTTTGGGAGCTTGGGAATGAAGGGGAGGTGTTTCTCCTCCTCAAACGCAGGGGTGGGAACTTCAAGAAAATCACTTCCAAATTTTGTTGCTAAGACAGAAAGGGGAGACGGCCTTTCCTGCCATCATGGGAAATTTGCTTAGGTAGTGCACTGCTCTCTCTGCTATCTAAAGAGAGAGGAGATGAAGATGGAGCCCACCTCTAGAAGGCACTGAAGACAGAGCCTCTGTGTTTGATTATAGGGTGGACGAGGTTAAGGATTATGGTCTCCACAGGACTCTTGCAGCTTGGTGGCAAGGGGGCTGGCTGATGGTTGTACTGGGGGATGCAGTGTGAAACCCGTGTTAGCTGGAAGATGTGGTGTGATCTCTATAAGGAGCACTGAAGCCTAGGGAAGTTGATATGGGTGTTAGCCCTTGCACAACAATGTTCCTTTTGATGATAGTGATGAAGTCATCACTTTTCTTCCTGAGACCATTAGGACCAACCAAAGAAGAGGGATAGAACTGTGTCTTTTAAGTGGAAGATGTAGCCCTTTTTCCTTTGTAGCACACTAGGGAGTTAATGGATCCAACCCCAAGCTGTTGGGGAATTTTCCTGCTTGGGTGTGGGGAGGGGAGAAAAGTATTTATATTCAGTTCAAGTTGATGTTTTAAAGAGGAATGCAAGAACTATAATAAATTTTGACGTTCATTTGTAGAATCTGTGAAGTATTCCTTAAGAGCTGATACCTAGCTAGAGAGTAGAGAGTCAGGAGTGGAAGGGGCAGGTTTGGGGAGCGATGGGAGTTTATTTACATATCCAGGTGAGTCAGGCTGTCTCAGTAAATTGGTTAATGATTTGTTTGGCAAAGGGATACAATGGATTTGCCTTCCAAACCCATGATCTATAAAACATTGTCATAAATTTGCTCAAAAAGATATAGACCAAACTTTACAGAATTTTTCTTCCCTTTAATACTTAATGTTACATTAAATTTGACATATCATGAATACACCTCTTGTTAAATTAGACTGTTTGTTTTGGGAAATTAGGAACCTTATTTTCTAACAAGCCAAGTAAAAGGTATGTGGGCTACAGCTTGTTAGTTGAGAGGCACTGATTGTAGCAATATAGTCCTACCTAATACCAAACATCTATACTAGATGTGAAGCACTGAGGTGGGCTGTGGGCACGTCAGAATGTAGAGGAGATGATACTTGCATTTGAGGAGGTTACTGGGGCAGATGCCAAAAGCTGGTTAATTTCATAATGTGACAAATATAGTAAAAGACAGTTCAGGGACATCTGGGTGACTCAGTCAGTTAAGAGTCTGTCTTTGGCTCAGGTCATGCTTCCAGGATCCTGGGATCAAGTCGTGAATCTGGCTCCTTGCTCAACGGGAAGCCTTCTTCTCCCTCTGCCTGCCCCTCCCCTTGCTTGTCTACTTGCTCTCTCTCTTTTTCAAATAGATAAAATCTTAAAAGACAATCCAGCAAGTCTTGGGGCATATTATAGTAGCCCTTAAACCTTTCAAAGTGATTAAGAGTATCAGAAACAGCTTCCTGGAGATTTCACGTTCCTTTTTAAGTCAGGGAATGATGATACGTAACAGACACAGTTTCCTATGTCCTATATAGTAGAGACAGAATTCATAACTGTTTGTTGAATGAATAAATGAATGAGTGAAATAAAGTCTGAGATGAACCTTGAATTATGAATATAGAGTAATTAGAAAATAAGGTCAAATGGAGGTTGAAGGTATTCTAGGGATTAATGGTGAAGCGTGGAAGCAGAAGCTCATGAGTTTAGGGCTAGTGTTTTGTGTGCGGATGAAATACCAATCAGAGTTGAGATTGGGCTTGGTTTTGGAGTAGTGGAGACTAGAGTGGATTTTTAAAACAAGGGGAGTAATAATATTTTCGTTGAATTTTTATATCCCTCTGGAAGTATAGTGGAGGAAGGATCAGGTGGAGGGGGACAGTTGGAAGCATG
This sequence comes from Lutra lutra, assembly GCF_902655055.1. NCBI lineage: Eukaryota > Metazoa > Chordata > Mammalia > Carnivora > Mustelidae > Lutra > Lutra lutra. The sequence continues at coordinate 30,891,034 of NC_062281.1, forward strand.
AACGTGTATAGGCTTGTGGAAAGCCCAAATTCTGCAGTGAGAAAGAGGGTCATAGAAATGCAGAAGAGGGACTGAAGGGGACATAAGAGAGTGACAGTTGTAGATGTTGGTAACTTACTGTGATGAGGAATGGAAGTCCAGGATGGTAGGAGGAAGAGGTAAGTCCAGGAGGTAAGATGTTAATCTCAGAGATATAAGCAGGAATCTCAGAGATATAAGCAGGAATCTCTTGGATAGGACTTCTGGAAAAGCTATTGGTTTCTTGCAAAAGATGAGAGACCCAGCTGGCATATACCCTTGTATATGGCCAACAGTGCCACACAGTGAATGCCTCCTAACTACCAGAGAGTCTGAGAAATCAGTTTTTTAGCCAAGCATATGGCCTCCTTGAAGAAGAATGGGATCCTCAAAGAAGGGTAGGCAACTAGTAAAGTCTGACACATGGTAGTAGGGTAAGTTACCTATTAGTCTTTCTACCACTAGTGTTAAAGAGCACCAAAATCTATTCTTTTTAAGAACAATTTGAGGAGCACCTGGGTGGATCAGTCAGCTAAGCATCTGCTTTTGGCTCAGGTCATGATCCTAGGGTCCTGGGATTCAGCCCTGCATCAGGATCCCTGCTCAGAGGGGAGCCTGCTTCTTCCTCTCCCTCTACTGCTCCCCTTGCTTGTGCATGCATAGCATGCTGTCTCTCTCTCAAATAAATCTTAAAAAAAATTTTCGAGAAGAACATTACATACCAATAGGGAATTAATTAACCATGTTTGCAAAAAAAATATGATCTATCCTAAACATGCACTCAATCAGCATGTACTTCAGAACTTCTAAGTACTTCAGTAATTCTAAGATGGATGCTGTCCCCATTACCGAGAATAACAAAAAATAAATAAATAAAAGGAGGTGATTGTGGTCTTTGTCACCTAGCTTGATTTGAATGAAAAATATAAGAAGTAGAAACCCTCAAAGGGAAGTTGAAAAGCAGCATGTAAACACATGACTCTAATGTGACTCAGACTAAAAGACTAAGGGAAGCCCACAAAAAGGAAGGGCTACCCTGGAGTGTGGGTCAGCTCTGCAGAAGATCCAATAAAGATGTAAGTTGGAAAGAATTGAGTTTTATTAGTAACAAGAATCAGTGTCAGGTAGTTCATTACAGCACTGTGAGTTGAATCATTTTGATAAGCTTGAAAATATTAGTGACAGTGAGTTTCTCAGTCCAGAAATAACATAATCAAACTTCTATCAAGTTGATAGAAGTTGATACAGCTCTTGGATTTATATTTAAAATGATCTGTATTGCATTGCTTACGTGTAAATATACTACCCTAATCAGTTTTCAGAACCATTTATTTATTTACTTACTTATTTAAATATATTTATTTGACAGAGAGAGAGATCATAAGTAGGCAGAGAGGCAGGCAGAGAGAGAGAGAGGGGGAAGCAGGCTTCCCTCGAGGAGAGAGCCTGATGTGGGGCTCAATCCCAGGACCCTGGGATCATGACCTGAGCCGAAGGCAGAGGCTTAACCCACTGAGCCACCCAGATGCCCCTTTACAACCATTTTAAGCACACATGTGCAATTCTTGGGCTGGCATAAAGTCTGTTTTCTTAAAGTATGAATTGTTAAATATAAAAGCCAAATTCCCTAAATGATAATGTAGGCATGAAATTCAAGGTACTCACACTGATACCCTGTGTCTTTGACACAGTAGCCTGACACAGTGTACTGGCACTGTAGATTCTTCATGTTTTACAGAACAAAAAATCTTCATGTTTGGTAATACATGAACTTACGGTTAATGCTTTATCTGGATTTTCTATCCTGTCCCTACCTCCTTTTCCATTCTTTTTTAAGACTTTGAGACATCTTGGCAAAGAGGAACAAAGAGATTTAATTCTTATTGAACATGAAACTTTTCAGGCCTGGATAATGTCCGTATTTTTGCTAAGTCTGGAAAGTTGTATGTGTCAGCCAACATTGGAACAGCTTGAGAAACTGTCGAAATCATACATGTATTGTTTTGTCTCTTATGTAGGAAAGTACTTCTGTGTGGCCTGGTTTTGCTTGATGTGGTCCTGGTTAATCTGGTTGGCTGCTTGAGGTCTCTTGTGTTGACCTAAGAGAAGTTTGGGAAGTATTGGTTAATATGCCACAGTGTGAGAAGGATTTATAACAAATGCCATGTATCATTAATACAGGCATTCTTTCCATGTAAACCCAATATTTTTTATAAGAATGCATCATGAAAACTGAGATTGATTCCCTCATTTCCCCCTCGAGGAAAATACAAGAACTCCCTCACCACGTGGTAAGGGAGCTCTTGTATTTTATGGTTCATCATAAAATAAGGTGAGCTGTGGTCTGCCTTGAGACTGATTTTCTGCTAATATATAAGCAAAGTCCCCTTTCAGTAGGAAAATATAAATATGAATTCAGAGTATGACTTTATCCACAATTAAGTAAATAAAACCATTATGGCAAATGCTGTATTGTTTTTCTCTATATCAAATATGTTTTGTTCAATTATTGAATGAAGCAAGATACTCTCAAATGAGTCTTCAAATTCTAAAGGTTTTTTGTTACTTTTCTAATTGGTAGCAATTAGAAAAAATCTGGAATTTGCATATAGTGGTATTAACTGCTGACAGTCCATGGAAAATTAACATTTGGCTGTGTATTTCTCTGCCTTTAACTTTGTAAATGCTGTGCAATAGGATCTTAAGTTTTAAATTTCTTCTAATTCATCCCATAAAAGAAAATTTCCTAAGTGTAGGTAAATCACTACAAATAAAAGAATAAGCAGATTTTTGTTTTAAATATTTTTAAATATTTTAAATATTTAAACCACACCTATGGTTTAGAGTCAAAGAATTCTACCAGGCTTGTTTTGAAAAACTGTCCTTTTGAAAAACAAGGACACTCCTGCCACTTCTTCCCCAAGTGGCTTTAATCTCTTTCACTTCTTTTAATTGAAGTATGGTTGACACATAATGTTACATTAGTTTTAGGTGTAGAAGATAGTGATTCAACAATACAATACCTTAGGTTATGCTCACCATAAGTATAGCTACCAGGGGTCACTATACACCCTTGTTACAATACCATTGGCTATACTCCCTATGTTGTACCTTTTATCCCTGTGATTTACTGTATTCCAAACTTTGAACTCTTCTAGAATCTTGGGGGTGTTTATGTTCATAATTCTCCATAACATGCTTTTATTATTCCTCCTCTACTTTCTAGTTTGGAGCATTATGTATTCAGTTTTCACTATGGGTGATAAGAATTTAGCCCACTTATGCTACTTTTCTTGCTCACTGCACACAGTCATATCCGCTAACCGCCATCTTCCCAGCATAGTTAGAGTATAATTTTGGAAGGATGGATACCTCATGTTTATACTCTTAAAACTGTGCAAACACAGCTGAACTACATAGTGCTTATACATCTGTTGCATTTTCTATGCTGTATTACTTGTTTTCTCTAGAGATGGTTTTTTTTTCTCTATATAGGCATCCCTCATTTAACTATAAACTTTCTTCAGTTTGCCTAAATCTCTTACTAGTACCTGAGAAGATACTATTTTATTAATTATATCCTTTTGAAGGAACTTCTTGGGAGAGTTTGATCTTCTCCAATCTGCACTGATTGCCTTACAGCCTCCTTCTTGGGGCTCATCCTGCCATTTCCCTTCACCATCCTCTTAGGTATTCCTTTTGTCTCTTACTTGGGTTTGATGCCCTGTGTCCTGGATTCCATCTTTTATTTTTTTTCCTTCTATAATTTCCTGTTTTTGTGGAACATATCCTTTGTACTCTTTCTGAGTTACTGAAGGATATATATTTTTGAGACCTACATGTCAGAAAAATGTCTTAATTCTACTTTGCAGATGACCATTTTGGATGTTCTTGGATACTTCCTGGAGATCTTCTATAGCCATCTTATCCCTCCCAGATTTCAAACCTGAGGATGAACCTCCCCTCTAACTCTCTTAATTTCCTCTCTGGTTCTTGGGCACCCAAGTGGGTGGTGGAAGTTAGAAGAATGTGCTTCTCCAGAAGAGTACCTTCCCTTTTTGGCAGCTGCACTTCAAAAGTTATCATGGATGCTGATAGTTGGTTTGTGGTTGTCAAAGAGAACTAGAATGGGACAATAGTTATAGTTGTAAAAGTACATTGTATTCAGGAATCCCTGGAATTGAAAAGAGACTTTGGTATAGCACTGACTTCATACAACAAGGAGAAGTGGGTTTTCACAGTTGAGGATTAGGGTAGGAGAGAGGGGTAAGTGGAGACAAATTTAGTAAAAGAGAGATAAGGGTAGGGCAATATTCTTGATAACTTAAAGGATTCTTGCTGAAGGCAGCCCAAGGGGATCAGATATTAAGGGTAGAGGTTGGAGGAATGTGATCAAGTATCAAGGATTGATGAGAATTCTCTCTAAGCTGACTTAGCAGGATTCTTGCCAACACAGGTCAAAGGTCAAGGCCTACTCAAAAAGAGGGCTCAAAGGTGCCTGACTAAACCAAGGGAAAACCTTGGTTGTGGTTGAAGTTTTTGAGACTTTACCATATGGGTTCAGATAGTGGAGAGTAAAAAAAATTCTCAAGGTTAGTCCTTGCAGCACACCAAGTAGTGTCACTTGTTTTTTTGTGTGTGACAGAATATTCGCTTTTCAGCCTCTGGGGGAAGGTCAAGTGTAGAAGTTTAGAATGTGAAACAAAGAATAGTGCTAAGGACATCTAAATAACCTGTTGGGAAGAATACTTTTTTTCCTAAAGAATTTAATTAAATATGTATGTATTTCAGAAGAGGGTGATACAACTTTATATCAAGAAACTATAATTAAAGAGTGTCTTTAGGCTGCTTCTATTGTGGTTCACAAACTAATTTAGGGGTAATGTGGGGCATTTTTCGACAAAGGAGATCTGTAGCAAGCTGGACATCCTGAAGATTTTAATCAGTTTAATTTTAAAGTAGTTTACTGTTTTGTAAGAGTGCACAGGTTCTACTTTTGGCTGTTAATACTGATCTCTACCAGATAGTAGAAGGCCAAGCCAATGGGGAGAAATTTAGGGCAAGCTCTCAAACTTACCTGAGTAAACAGACCTAGAAACAGGCAGATGAATTCATGTTCACAGTGGTGGACAAATATAAGGAAGAAGGCAAAACAAATTAAAAAAAGGTGAATTATAAGTGTGGGAAATGAAGTTTCTAGCTTATATTGAAGTTACTAGTGTTGATGAAGGTTTACAGGTTCCCCAAGAATTTTGACTGAGGTTTTAAATCATCAGGAAATGAATTTTGGAATCAAGCAGAGAGCATTCTCTTATCTTTAAACAAATTCATAGCATACCCACTCCTTGTTACAGACTGATAATCCCCCCCCGAAAGATCCTGTTATTAGAGGAGATGCAAAAAAGATTCTGAAAAGGTCAAGATAGGTGGTGCCTGTGCATGGGGAGAAAAAAAAAACAATTGGAATCTATAGACATGAGTGCTTGAAAGAGATATGGCCATGTTTTTTGATGTTGTGGATATGATAGTATTGATAATAGGAACAATGCCTTGTTCCAAGATTGGGTGAGCAGTGGGAATAGAAACTATCACCTTACCCAACTAGTTATAAACTTATGGAACTGATTACTTTAAGAGGAAGTAGGGGTGGAAAATATAAATAACCTCAAAAATGATTTAACTAAATTTGTGGATTACAGATTCATAATGGGTTATTACAAGGAACTGGGATGTTTTGGGTATACTCCTAACCTTTGAGGTTGACATCAAAGAGCAGCCATTCTCCCCACAGCATGTCCCCTGGTGCCATCATCAGAATCCTGGACAGGAAGGATTGTGAGTCTGATCCAATGTGGCAAGACCCATAGACGCTGATCGGTGCCAGATATGTGTGGGTTGTAAATTTAGGGTAAATTCCAATAGGGTTATAAATTTCAATGAGTGAAAACTTGAAAACCTTAACTTTTATATTTCCTAATCTTTGTTAATTCTCCCTTCTTTAATGTACTCCTAAAGCACATTTTTCAGCTCTTTGGAAGATCTTTTTATTATGTAGACTGTACTTGACTATGATTACCCTTTATGAACTAGTAGTTTCCGACACTGTAGGTTGAATAGGGTCAACTAATAATCCTAGGAAATAAATCTTCTGGCCTTGGGATTTCTCTTGTACACCAACCCATTTTCAATTTGCAGTTTAAGATTAAGAGAATAAAATCGATTCTGCTTCAGTTACGACTTTTGGTTTTTCGATAGAAGGATATATAAAATGGGACACCTGGGTGGCTCCGCTGGTTAAACGTCTGCCTTCAGCTCAGGTCATGGTCTTGGGGTCCCGTGATCAAGCTCCCTGTTGAGGGGGGTGGTCCCTGCTCAGGGGGAGTCTGCTTCTCCCTCTACCACTCTCCTTGCTTGTGCACACGCACGTGCTCTCTCTCTCTCTCTCTGCCAAATAAATCTTTAAAAAATATAAAATTCCAATTAGAATAAATTTTAATCTATTTATAGGGATGCACAAAAATAATTTTAGTCTTTTCAGGTACAGAGATTTATTTTCCACATTACTTTGTGGGGGGCACATAGGGATGTTATATTCAGAACCTTGATCTGAATGCCTTAAAGCAAATGTGTAGGAATCAACAAGGGGCCTCGTTTTAGCATGGATTTGGATTCACCTAGGTGTGGAGTGAGGTCTGAGATTCTGCTGCTTGGTGATAAAGCTGCTGCACATTCTGCAAACAAGCTTGAAGTATTTCTTGCTAATGTAGCACTGAAGCTCGCAAAACCAATCTTGGTTTCAGCTTTCCCTTGAAATATGTTTTTGGGAAGTTTAAGGGATAATTAAAACAAATAATTTGTGTGGATGGGAACCAAATACTCTGTTTGGATGTTGAACTAATCCAGAAATACTTACTTTTTCACCTATTCCGATTTCTTCCATCTCTCTTCCTTTTCCATCTTAAATATTTCCATTCTGCTTTGAAAATGGTGACTAAATGACACAAACATTTCTTGATTCCATTAAATTTAAACACACACATGCCCACACTTTCAGTTCTGTGTACTTTGCCTAATTATTGGAAATAAACTCAATGAAGGGATTTAAGGCTTACAAATGTTCTACTTGGAGGAAATTGTAATTAAGGTTAGTAAGGCCTTCGGGTTCCTGTGTGTATTTTAAGCAAATTAGGATTTTATGTGTCTTTTAAAGAGACAGTAACTCCTCCCTGTCCAATTAGTTCCTCAGCATGGAGGAGCATGCGCATTCAGTGCAAGTGGTTGAAATGGTACATGTCCTTTGTTCTTTTTTTTTTTTTTTTTGGTGTTCCAAAATTCATTGTTTATGCACCACACCCAGTGCTCCATGCAATATGTGCCCTCCTTATCCTTTGTTCTTTAATGTAAATCGCTGATCTAAGTAAGGGATTTGGTTTTTCTCAATTCACATGTGAAACTCTGGATAAATTAAAGTAAAAACTAAGAAATGGTGAGAAGGGGTCCATTGTAATTTGGTATCAGAATTATTTTGAAAACCAAGTTCTTTAAATTCTTTAAAAACCTTTTAAGGCAGAATAATTGCCATTAACCTTTTATTTCCAAAATAGCATCGTTTCCACTGAAAAAGCATTGCTGAAGTGTATAAAGAAGATGGACTTATTTTACCTATTCTTATTGACCATGTTAACATTTTAAGATTTTTGTGTCTATTTTTCTTTTTTTCCCCTTTTTAAAAAAATTTAACATATACTATTTGCCCCAGGGATACAGGTCTGTGAATCATCAGGCTTACACATTTCACTGCACTCACCATAGCACATACCCTCCCCAATGTCCATAACCCAACCACCCTATCCCTACCCATCCCACCCTCCAGCAACCCTCTGTTTGTTTATGTGATTAAGAGTCTCTTATGGTTTGTCTCCCTCTGGATCCCATCTTGTTTCATTTTTTCCCTCCCTACCCCACAACACCCCCACCTTACCTCTCAAATTCCTCATATCAGAGAGATCATGTGATAATTGTCTTTCTCTGATTTGACTTATTTCGCTCAGCATAATACCCTCTAGTTCTATCCATGTCATCGCAAATGGCAAGATTGCATGGTTTTTTGATGGCTGTATAGTATTCCATCGTGTGTGTATGTGTGTGTGTGTGTGTGTGTGTGTGTGTGTAAACCACAGCTTCTTTATCCATTCATCTGTTGATGGACATCTAGGTTCTTTCCATAGTTTAGCTATGTGGACATTGCTGCTATAAACATTCAGGTGAACACACCTTTTTAGATCACTACATTGTATCTTTAGGGTAAATACATAGTAGTGTGATTGCTGGGTCATAGGGTAGCTCTATTTTCAACTTTTTGAGGCACCTCCATACTGCCTTCCAGAGTGGTTGCACCAGCTTGCATTCCCACCAACAGTGTAGGAGGGTTCCCCTTTCTCTGCATCCTCACCAACATCAGTCGTTTCCTGACTTGTTAATTTTAGCCATTCTGACTGGTATGAGGTGGTATCTCATTGTGGTTTTGATTTGTATTTCTATGATGGCGAGTGATGCTGAGTACTTTTTCATGTGTCTGTTGGCCATTTGGATGTCTTCTTTGCAAAAATATCTGTTCATGTCTTCTGCCCATTTCTTGATTGGATTATTTGTTCTTTGGGTGTTGAGTTTGATAAGTTCTTTATAGATTTTGGATACTGGCCCTTTATCTGATACGTCATTTGCAATATCTTCTCCCATTCTGTCAGTTGTCTTTTGGTTTTGTTGACTGTTTCCTTTGCTGTGCAAAAGCTTTTGATCTTGATAAGGTTCCAATAGTTCATTTTTGCCCTTGTTTCCCTTGCTTTTGGTGATGTTTCTAGGAAGAAGTTGCTGCAGCTGAGGTTGAAGAGGTTGCTGCCTGTGTTCTCCTCAAGGATTTTAATGGATTCCTGTCTCACATTGAGGTCTTTCATCCATTTGGAGTCTATTTTTATGTGTGGTGCAAGGAAATGGTCCAGTTTCATTCTTCTGCATCTGGCTGTCTGATTTTCCCCAATACCATTTGTTAAAGAGACTGCCTTTTTTCCATTGGACATTCTTTCCTGCTTTGTCGAAGATTAGTTGGCTGTAGAGTTCAGGGTCCATTTCTGGGCTCTCTATTCTGTTCCATTAATCTCTGTGTCTGTGTTTTGTGCTATTACCACACTGTCTCTTTCTCTCTCTTTTTTTCCCTTTGCTCATTTTTTTGTCTCTTAAATTTCACATATGAGTGAAATCATAGGGTATTTGTTTTTCTCTGATGTATTTCTCTTAGCATTGTATTCTCTAGCTCCATCTATGTCATGGCAAATGTCAAAATTCATGGCACATGGCAAAATTTCATTCTTTTTTGTGGCTGAATAATAATCCATTATAAATGTACACACACAGAAACACACACACACACACACACACACACACACACACACACACACACCTTATCCATTCATCAATTGGAGGACACTTGGGTTGCTTCTATAACTTGACTATTTGTAAATATTGCAGCTATGAACATAGAGGTGCATGTATCTCTTGGATAGTGTTTTATATTTGGGTAAATATCCAGTAGTTTGATTGCTGAATGATAGGGTAGTTCAGTTTTCAACTTTCTGAGGACTTTCTATACTGTTTTCCACAGTGACTGCCCCAGCTTACATTCCCGCCAACAGTGCAGAAGTTTTCCCATTTCTCCACCTCACCAACATCTGTTGTTTCTTGTGTTCTTGAGTATAGCAGTTCTGACAGGTGTGAGGGGATATCTCATTGTAGTTCTGATTTTTATCTCCCTGATGATGAGTGATGTTGAGCATCTTTTCATGCATCTGTTGGTCATCTGTCTTTGAAGAAATGTTTTTCATGTCTTCCTATTTTTAAATTGGTTATTTTGGGTGTTGAGTAGTTTTATAAATGGTAAGTTTTTATTTAAATTCTGATTAATATACAGTGTAATATTCAGGTGTATAATGTAGTCATTCCACACTTCCCATAAAGCATCTCTGCTCCTCACAAGTACACTCCTTAATCTCCATCACCTATTTAACCCGTCCCACCACTCACCTCCTCTCTGGCAACTATCAGTTTCTTCTCTATAATTAAGAGTTTGTTTCTTGGTTTTTCTCTCTTTTTTTCCTTCTATGATCATTTGTTTTGTTTGTTAAATTGCACCAAAAAAAATAGTAAGATCCAAATAAACCTAGGCAAAGAGCTGAAAGGCCTGTATTCTGAAAATTGTAAAACATAGATGAAAAAAATTGAAGATGACACAAAGAAATGGAAAGACATTCCATGCTCATGGATTGGAAGAACAAATATTGTTAAAATGTCACATTACTACCCAAGGAAATCTACTCATTTAATGCAGTCCTTATCAAAATACCAACAGCATTTTTCACAGAACTAGAAAGAAGAATCCTAAAATTTGTGTGGAATCACAGAAGACCCCAAATAGCCAAAGCAATCTTGAAAAGAAAAGCAAAGTTGGAGGCATCAAAATTCCAGACTTCAAGCTTTATTGCAAAACTGTAGTCATCAAAACAGTATGGTACCAGCATAAAAATAGACACATAGAACAGAAAATCCAGAAATAAACCCACAACTATATGGCCAGTTAATCTTTGACAAAGCAGGAAAGAATCAAGGAATCTGCAATGGGAAAAATACCGTCTTTTCAACAAATTGTGTTGAGAAAACTGGATAGCAATATGCAAAAGAAAGAAACTTGATTGCTCTTACACCATACACAAAAATAAATTCAAAATAGACTAAATACCTAAATGTGAGACCTGAAACCATAAAAATCCTAGAAGAGAATACAGATAGTAACTTATTTGGTATCAGCTAAAGCAACATTTTTCTAGATATGTCCTCTCAGGCAAGGGGGGGAAAGGCAAAATGAAACTATTAAGATTATATCAAAATAAAGCTTCTGCATAGTGAAGGAAATTACACACACACACACACACACACACACACACACACACACACACATATACATGTAATGGAATATTACTCAGCCATAAAAAAGAATGGAATCTAGCCATTTGCAATGACATGGTTGGAGCTAGAGAGTATTATGTTAAGCTAAGTCAGTCAGAGAAAGACAAATACCACCTGTCAGAATGGCTAAACTCAACACAAGAAACAACAGGTGTTGGTGAGTAGGTGGAGAAAGGGTGATGTATAGTATTGTTGAATCACTATCTTGCACTTCTGAAACAAATATAACACTGTATGTTAACTATACTGGAATTTAAAGTAAAGTTAAATTTAAAAAAACCCTACTTTCTATGTACACACAGAAAAAATCTTAGAAAAAGACACAAATTTGTAAATAGGATTGTTTTCTTAATTTCTCTTTCTGCTGCTTCATTATTGGTGTATAGAATTGCAACAGATTTCTGTATGTTGATTTTGTATCCTGTGACTTCACTGACTTTATCAGTTTTAGCAATATTTTGGGTGGTCTTTTGGGTTTGGTTTGGTTTTCTTTTTTTTTTTTTAAGATTTTATTTATTTGACAGATAGAGATCACAAATAGGCAGAGAAGCAGGCAGAGGGGTAGAGGGGCTGAGCAGAGAGCCCAATGCAGGGCTTGATCCCAGGACTCTGGGATCATAGACCTGAGCTGAAGGCAGAGGCTTAACTCACTGAGCCACCCAGGCATCCCTTGGGTTTTCTATATATATTATCATGTCATCTGCAAATAGTGAAAGTTAGACTTCTTCCTGGTCAATTTGGGTGCTTTTTAATTTCTTTCTGTTTGGTGAGGCTGGAACTTTCAATAGTATGTTAAATAACAATGGTGAGAGTGAATATCCTTGTCTTATTCCTGACCTTGGGAGAAAAGCTCTTGGTTTTTCCCCATTGAGTCTGATGTTAGCTGTGGGTTTTTCATATATGGCCTTTGCTATGTTTCCTCTAACCCTACTTTGTTGAGTGTTTTTATCATGAGTGGATGCTGTGCTTTGTCAAATGCTTTTTCTGCATCTATTGAAATGATCATATTGTTCTTATCCTTTCTTTTATTAATGTGGTATATCACACTGATTGACTTGCAAATATAGAACCATCCTTGCAACCTGGGAATAAATCCCACTTCATCATGGTGAATGATTTTTTTTTCAGGTATTGTTGGATTTAATCTGCTAATATTTTGTTGAGGATTTTTGCATCTACATTCATCAGAGATACTGGTCTTTAGTTCTCCTTTTTTGTAGTCTTTATTTGGTTTTGTTTTCAGGGTAATGCTGATCTCATATGATGAATTTGGAAGTTTCTGTCCTAGGTTTTGGAATAGTTCGAATAGAATAGGTATTAACTCCTTTAAATGTTTGGTAGAATTCACCTGTGGTGCCATTTGGGCCTGGACTTTTCTTTTTTGGGAGTTTATTTGATGGTAATTGGTCTGTTGATATTTTCTGTTTCTTCCCTCTCAGTTTTGGTAGGTTGAATGCATCTAGGAATTTACTCATCTGTTCTGGGTTGTCCAATTTGTTGGTATACAGTTCTTAATATTCTCTTATAATTGTTTGTAGTTCTGTGGTGGTCCTTATTTCTCCTTTCTCATTTGTAATTTTGAGTCCTTTCTCTCTCTCTCTCTTTTGAAAAATCTTGCTAGAGGTTTATCAATTTTGTTTTTTTGTTTTGTTTTAACTAGTTCCTTGTTTCAATGACATATTCTATTTTTCTAGCTTCTATATCAGTTCTGCTCTAATCTTTATTTCCTTCCTTCTGCAGGTTTTACATTTTGTTTGTTCTTTTTCTAGCTCTTTTGGGAGTAAGGTTAGGTTGTTTGAGATTTTTCTTGCTTCTTGAAGTAGGCCTGTATTGCTATAAAGTTCCCTCTTAGAACAGTTGTTGCTGCATCCCAGAGGTTTTGAATAATTGTTTTTTTATTTTTATTTGTTTCCATGTATTTTCTGATTTTATTTCCTGGTTGACCCATGTGTTGTTTAGTAACATGTTATTTAACCTCCACATATTTGTGGTCTTTCCAGAATTTTTTCCTGTGGTTGACTTGTAGTTTCATGATGTTGTGTTCAGAAAAGATGCACGGTATGACTTGGATCTTTTTGAATTTGTCAAGGCATGTTTTGTGGCCTAATATGTGATCTATTCTGGAGCATGTTCATGTGCACTTGAAAATAATGTGTATTCTGCTGTCTTAGGATGGAATGTTCTGAATATATCTGTTGAATCCATCTGGTTCTGTGTGTGAAAGCTATTGTTTCCTTGTTTTTCTGTTTCGATGATCTTTTGGTATAAGTGGGGTGTTCAAGTCCACTGCTATTATTGTATTGCCAATTAGTTACTTTATGTTATTACCTGTTGTATGTATTTGGGTGCTCTCATATTGGGTCCATAAATATTTGTAATTTTTATAGCTTGCTGGATTGTCCCCATTATTATTTTATAGCGTCCTTCTTTGTTTCTTGTTATAGTCTCTTGTTTTAAAGTCTACTTTGTTGGGGTGCCTGGGTGGCTCCTTTGGTTAAGCATCAGATTCCCGATTTCAGTTTGGGTCATGATCAAGCCCAGTGTGGTGCCTGCTTAAAATTTTCTCTCTCCCTCTCCTTCTGCCCCTGACCCCTCAAAAAAAAAAAAAAAAAAAAAAAAAAAAAATCAGTCTGCTACTAAGTATCGCTACCCTGGCTTTCTTTACACTTCTATTTGCCTAATAGATGTTTCTCCATACCCTCACTTTCAATCTACAAGTGTCTTTAGTTCTCAACAGTGTTTCTTGTAGGCAACATATAGATGGGTCTTGGCTTTTTAATCCATTCTGTCATCCTTTCTCTTTTGAATGGAGCATTTAGTTCATTTACATTAAAAGTAGTTATTAGGGGCGCCTGGGTGTCTCAGTGGGTTAAAGCCTCTGCCTTCGGCTCGGGTCATGATCCCCCGCATTGGGCTCTCTGCTCCGCAGAGGGCCTGCTTCCCCCTCTCTCTCTGCCTGCCTCCCTGCCTACTTGTGATCTCTCTTTCTCTGTCAAATTAATAAATAAAATCTTTTAAAAAATCTTTAAAATCTTTTTTAAAAAGTAGTTATTAATAGATATATGTGTATTGCCATTTTGTTACTTGTTTTGTGGGGTTTTTTTCGTAGCTTTTCTCTTGTCCTTAATTTAAGTTTGAACCCATTTTTTACTCCTCTCCTCTCCACATTTTAGGTATATGGTGTCATACTTTACATCCTTTAATTTTGTGAGTCTCTTGACTGAGTTTTAGATATACTTATTTTTACTGGCTTTTGTGCTTCCTTCTTTTCTTTCTCTTATTGTCTTTCCCTTTCCATTCTATTCTATTTCCCATCCCCTTCTATTCTGAATGATAGCTTTACTGGATAGAATATTCTTGGCTGCACCTATTTCCCATTCAGCACTTTGTCTGTATCATGCTACTCCCTTCTGGCTTGGAAAGTTTCTGCTGAAAAATTATGTGATAGCATTATGGGGTTTCCCACATATGTAACTGTTATTTGGCTGCTATTAATATTTCTTCTTTATCACTCTATTTTGCCATTTTAATTTTATCTTGCTGTGTATCTGCTTTGGTTGATTTTTCTGGAGATTCTCTGTGCTTCCTGCATTTGGATATGTGTTTCCTTCTTCCAAATTAGGGAAGTTTTCAACTATTATTTCTTCAAATAAATTTTCTGCCCCCTTTTCTCTCTCTCCTTCTTGGACTCCTGTAATGTGAATGTTACTATGTTTGATGGAATCACTGAGATCCTTTAAGTCTCTTTTTGTTTTGTCTAATTCTTTTTTCTCTTTCTTGTTCAGCTTGATTACTCTCCATTACTCTGTTTTCTAGGTCAGTTTGTTCCTACTCTTCTTCAGCCTGCTGTTTATTCCATCAAGTGTGTTTCTCATTTTAGTTATTGAACCCTTTATCTGTGCTGTGTTATTCCTTATCTGTTAAGAGTCTCACTGATGTCCTCCATCCTTTTCTCCAGTGCAGTGAGTATCTTTATGATCATCACTTTAATTTCCCTATCAGGTATGTTATTTATATCTGTTTCACTTAGATCTTTGGCTGTGGCCTTGTCCTGTTCTTTCATTTGGTACAAATTCTTCTATCTTATTTTGTCTGAGTCTCTATGCCTATTTCTCTGTGTTAGGAAAGTCAGCTGCATCTCTTATTGTTGAGAATAATGAACTTACAAAGAAGAGGTCCTGTTCCCAGAGCCCAGCACTTCAGGGAGCATCTCCAGTGTGTACTGCATGCACTCTGCTGTTTGTCCTGGCCACTTTATTCTTTAGGCCATATGTCTGTAGCAGCTTTCTTTGTCTGTTGTGGGCAGTGTTTGGTCCCTGGCCTGAATGTGGCAAGTTTTAACTAGGTGTGCTCTGGTCTGCTTATGAAATAAAAGCATACTTCCCCCTTTGGAATTAAGTAACCTTCTGGGCAAAATTTTTCCCAATAAACTTTCACATAATGGTGTTAGGATGGTAAAGATCCTTGCCTGAATTAAATTATTATATTAATGATGGCAAAATGGTAAATCTAATTATGTGACACAGTCATTCAAATGCAAGATTGTAAGATATTGTATGAGACAACTGGGCTAGACTCTAAAAGATCTCAATGTCTAGAAAGATGAAGACTAGTGGATGAAGTATTCCTAATTGAAAGGACTAAGGAAAGAAACTAAGCTCATGGTCTTTGGTTTCTTTCTTTCTTTCTTTCTTTCTTTCTTTCTTTCTTCCTTTTCCTTTCAAGACTTTATTTGAGAGAGCACAAAAGTGAGAGAGATCACAGATGGAGAAGGAGAAGCAGACTGTCTGCTATGGGGGCTCGATTCCAGGACCCTGAGAACATGACCTGAGCCAAAGTCTCAGCCTTTGACTGAGCCACCTCTTTGATTAGTTTCTGGATAGAGGGGGGAAAACAGAACAGTTTTGGAATAGCTGAGGAAATACGAATATAGACAGTATACTAGTAATATTACTTTACCCATGTTAAATTTCTGAGGTCCTACAATTGACCTATTGTATTATTGTGATTACATAAGAGAATGTTATGTTCTATCTTATCAGTTATTAGGGGTGTATGCTAAATTTCATGTAAAGTATTGTTATGCTTGCAACTTACTTTCAAATAATTTATCAAAAATATGTATGTGTGCATTTCCATACTTTTTCCTCTATCCATAGATCTTTGTATGCATAGAGGTAATGATATAATTAGGAAAGAAAGGGAAAATAATGTTTTTTTTTTTAATAATGAGGTTAGTTTTGATAGGACTTACTTTTAGTGACCTATAAATACCAGCATTGATGTTTATAATAATTGTTTTAAATTGTAAGTGTTCACAACCTTTTTGTCCTAAAGACTATTCTAGAATTTGAAGATTTTGAAGTTCAGTTTTCTAATTTACTGAAAATCTAACATTTATCCATCTCTCTTCTTTAAATTCCTATTTCAGGGGGTACCTGGGTAGTTCAGTTGGTTGAATTTTGGCTCAGGTCATGCTCTGGGTCATGAGATTGAGCCCTGTGTTGGTCTCTGCCCTGGGCATGAAGCCTGCTTATGATTCTCTCTCTTCCTCTTACTCTGTCCCTCTTCCTGCCTGCCTGCATGCTTTCTGTCTCTCTGTTTAAAAAACAAAAAAAGTAAAAAAAAACAATATTCAGGAACCAATTTATCAATACTTTTTTAAAAGATTTTATTTATTTATTTGACACAGAGAGAGATCACAAGTAGGGCAGAGAGGCTGGCAGAGAGAAGGGGGGAAACAGGCTCCCTGCTGAGCAGAGAGCCCGATGTGGGGCTTGATCCCAGGACCCTGAGATCATGACCTGAGCCGAAAGCAGAGATTTAACCCACTGAGCTCTGCAGGCATCCCCACTTTCTCAACACTTAAGAATATAATAATTCATTAACCTCTTCCTGCCTGTCTTATATTTCAATATTTAAGCAATACCTGATTTTCCTTCACTTTGAAGGCCTTTAAGTATTACAAAAATGAAAGCAGAAAATAAAAATGTGTCTCTCTTTCATGTAATATTACCCATATCTTAATAGTTAGGTTAACTTTTCCTTTTTATTAATTTTGCTTTAAAAATTTTTCACAAACCCAACTTTTGCTGCCTTTACATTTCTTTTTTGATTATTTTTTCCTTAATGTATCCATGTATCCTTTTGTACATGTTGCTTAAAATGTTTGAAATTACCAGAGAGCTTGCTAAAAAACCATATTGAATTTATAGAACGTTAGTAATTTTCCCCCCCTTTGGAGTTATATAAGTAGATTTTTATTTATTTATTTTTTTTAGTAGGCTCCATGCTCACTGTGGAGCCCAATGTGGGGCTCAAACTCACGACCATAAGATCAAGACCTGAGCTGAAATTGAGTCAGGTGCTTAACCAACTAAGCCACCCAGATGCCACAGTAGATTTCTCTTTTTGAAAAATACCTTCTTAACACCTATTCTAATTTAGAAAAATTGGCTGCAAATCTAAACTTGTTTCCTTTCAAACTTAAAAAACAAAAACAAACAAACAAAAAAAAACAAAAACAACCTTCTTAAAGTCTTCAATTATATTTCTAGAGTCACAGTTCTGTATTCTGCTGTTATAAACTCCATGGTAACATCATACTTCCTGTGTTCTCCACACAATTTTCCTTGAGTCCAAGTTAAGTCCTGAGTGGCTCCTTTTGTTATTTTTGCTGTTGGCTGAAAGATAAATTGTGAATAAAATAAGCCAAGATTTATCAAACCTATTAAACAGTTTTTTCCTCGCATTCCCCAACCCTGTGCATACATCTGGCACATACTTGACTTCCTCTTTTTGGGATCTCCTCCTCCGGTGTGCAAACTTCTGCTTTCTCTTTAACACCCAGCTCCTATTATCACCTGTTTTTTAGCTCTTCCAGAATAAATTAATCTTCCCCTCTACCCACAAATACTTGGTGTCATGCAAATAAAATTCAATTTAAAAACCACAGCACCTTCTTGAAGAGCTCATATTGAACAAATCTAGAATAGGATGAGCATTAAATATAGTTAACAAATGATAGTCCACTGAGTAAAATCCATGATTCCCTACTGATACAAACACGCAGGGAAACAACTGCAGGAGAAGGGCAAGCTCCTCCTGACAATTGAATACACCCTAATCGGTGGAGAAGGAATGACGGAGTTAGAAAATCACCTTTGAGAGCCATCAGAATGAGAGTTGATTTAGGCAAGAATAAAACACTGGGGGGCACCTGGATGGCTCAGTGGGTTGGGCCTCTGCCTTCGGCTCGGGTCGTGATCTTGGGGTCCTGGGATTGAGCCCTGCATCAGGCTCTCTGCTTGGTAGGGAGGCTGCTTCTCTCCCCTGCCCCCTCCCTCGCCCCACCTGCCTCTCTACTTGTGATCTCTGTCAAATAAATAAAATCTTTTTTTAAAAGATTGATACTATAACTAGTATGTCGATTTGTGATGAAAAAACAGGATATTTATCCAAGTTATTGTATTTTTTCCAAAAATTAATATAGAGGGGATAATAGTAACTTTGCAGTGTAGAAAGCTGGGAGACACCATCTTAAGGCATCAAAGTTAATGTTGTGAGTAATACAACCAAATTCATCAGGTACCACTTGGCATGCACAAGAAAGGACATAATACCACTTCATACATTATCCCAAGACTGTGTGGCCAATCATGAGGGAGTATCAGACAAACCCAAATAAACATTCTATAATAACTAACCTATTATTTTCCAAACGCAAGCTCATGAAAGAGGAACTGTTCCAGATTAAAGGAGGCTAAAGAGATGAAAACCTAATGTGTTGCATAAACTTGGATGAGATTCTATTCTAGGGGAAAAATAGATACAAAGGACATTATGGAATAATTGAGTATAGACTATGGATTAGAAAATAGTATTGTATTGATATGGCTGATACAAGACAATGTCTTTGCTTTTGGAAATACATACTGAATGCTGAGAAAATGTAGAGATAAAAGAGTATAATATCTGCTACTTGTACTCAAATGGTTCAGAAAATGTATATGCATATCTGTGTATGTGTGTGTGTGTGTGTGTGTGTATAGATATATAGATATACGTATAGCCCCAGACATGAATACACACATACACATACACACACGTATATATATATATATATATATATATACACATATACATATATATATATATATATATATGTATATATGTGTGTTATTTATTCATATCTGGGGCTATACGTATATCTATGTCTGTAAACACATACACATATAGTTTTGCCACCTTGAGAGTTGCCAAATATTCTTTACAGTTTTCCATTAATAGACAATTTGCTTTTGGCTTTCAAGGCCTGGAGTTTTGGAGAACTGTGGTCAGAGAGCAGTGGCACATGCTCTCCAGATCCATCTAGAACAGAAGTTTCTTTTCTGTGTCAGAATGTTAGTCCATATCTCTCCACTTCAGCACACCTTTAAAGGCTAGTTTTGATCATTTGAGTGGCATCCCCAGCCTTTCTAATTACACAGGTATGCCTGCTTTTTACTTCAAAGGCCCCCTGGCCAGGAGGGCATCTGTCTTCAAAGTCATTGAGGGGAGTGGCCCATTTGCAGGAAATTGTATGGTTTGGGTAGGTTGGTTTTTTTTTTTTTTTCCTTTGAACTTGTCAAGTAGAGATCCCTATTGAAAAAGTGCTGGCCTTTTTCTGTATGCCCAAATACTTTCCATTTGTAATTCTGAAGATCCTCTAACCTCTGCCAGAAGAAACCTGTAAATCAGTTTCCCCATTATCCTTTTCATTGTATCAACAGTGTTCCTCTGAAATCTTTCTGTAGATGACATCTTAATTTTGTTGGTTTATGAGATTTAATATGTTCTCAGATATGTTAGGAAAGACTCCTATGTTAGGAAAGTATAGTGCTCTTAGTGACTAATCATCAAAAGAAACTGGTTATTTTGCTGGAGCTAAAAACAGAGCAAAGGCACAGTGAGCAATTACAAGGGTATAGCCTAATTTGAAAGAACTCTGTTTCAATCATGCTATCATGCATTTTTTTTCTCCTAGGTGCTGTACATGTATCTCTTAATGGGGGGGAAAAAGCATGGCTTTTGAGAGAGCTGGATTCAGATTTGTCACTAACAAACTCTATGACCTTGGAAAGGTTTCTTAAACTCTCTGATCTGTTTATTCACTTTGATAAACAGAAATTATGAGTAATAAGCATGACTTTCAAAAAGTATGAAAGCATGTAGCCTACAATTTATCATATACCGTGTTCTCTTTTTCCCCCCATTTAGACTTTCCTCTTTTTCATTGCTTGCTTCTTTTCTGAATAGACAGAACTTTCTTAGAATGAAAGACTGGTGAACCAGATTTCAAACTGGGTCTAAGGTAAGGATTGCTGTGAGGCATGTTGACAAAGTATTTTAAAATAGAGTGTTTATAAATCTTAAATGCAGGCAATTTAACAATTCAGGACCATATCTTGTGTAGGTCTGGAGATTAAGTAGTGAATCATTCAGATTTTTGTTCATGAATGTGATTTTACCAAGAGTGACCTACATTGAATATAATAAAGCTTTCATTGTTTTTTTTTTTTTTTTGGTTTTTTTTTTTGCATCACAGTGAAGTCTTGAATAATTATTGCATAATGTTTGTCAACCCTAAGGGTTTGCTAGTGTGTTTTTCATTAATGCAACTTAAAAAAATTTTATTATCTTTGTTTGAAGAAACCTTTCTCCAGGACAGTGTAGCTAATAGAGTGTTCATTCTCAAATTTAAAACACAGTGGTATGACCCATGGACGTTTCCACATCTAAAACACATGGAGTCTTTAATCTGGTTAGTTATGACACAGATTCTTCTTGAGGGCTGTGTTTATGACACCAAATGAGCCATCCAGTTTGCTTTCCAATTATTGCTTTAAATTAAAAGTGGAATAAGCAGAAGTTACCAAACTAGTTTCTATTCTAGGATGCAGAATAGTATATGAGGGATTACTCATATACGATGAGAATGGGAACATATATTGAATAGACTTCATCCTACCTCTCCTCCCCTTTTTAAAAACAATTTAATTTATGTATAGCCGGAGTGGGGGAGATTTTTCTACAGGCAATTAGGTCAGATACTATGGCACTCACAGTACTTATGAAGTATGCAAAACTATTTTGAAATAGTGTTAGTATAAGATATACTTAAGTACTTTATGGAATAAAATTCTGGCTCTCTTTGTGAGCAGTTTGTTTTTCTCTATTTAAATGATTGCATTATCTTCTTATGTAAACATGGAACCCTGTAAGAGTGGTGGTTTCACAATCTTCATAAATGTATATAGTTAGATCTCTTGTTGGAGTTACCATTAGCACCAACAGTCTGTCAGCATTTCCATGGAGTTGCTTAAGTATGTCGTGAAAGCCCAAGCCAACACTTGGCACGAGTAATCTGTGCTACACAGCAGTTTCGAGCTTATAGGATCACACACATTCTAACTTCAAGCTTGCTTTTCTTTTAGCCTGAGAATCATTTTATACAGTATGGTTTTGTTTTGTTTTTCCTCTCACAGATTCAAGCAGGTGGCTTATTTTATACAACATATGACTCTTCCCTTGTTTCAAAAACATCATGTATCTTTGAAAAAATGAGCAATCTCAAACCATCTTCTATTTTTCTCTGATTTCATCAACTCATTTAAGTTCTTGGCGTTAGCAGTAGTGGAAGCTGAAGAGCTTGTGATTCTGGTGGGTGGTATCTGTCCACTGTGGTAGCTGAGTTTTGTGATGAGTATCTTCTGGGCCTTAATTGTACACACCCCCATTATCTGTCAGAATTAACATCTAGTATAGGGATATACATTATGATTTTTGCGTCAGAGTTTTAGGGGGTGAAAAGGAATAGTTCTTTTTTTTTTAATGATTTTATTTATTCATTTGAGAGAGAGAGAGAGCACACAAGCAGGGGGAGAGGAAGAGGGAAAGGGAGAAGCAGGCTCCCCAGTGAGCCAGCTGGGAGCTCCATGTTGGGCTTAATCCTAGGACCCAGAGATCATGACCTGAGCTGAAGGTGATGCCCAACCATCTGAGCCATCCAGGTTCCCTGAAAAGGAATAATTCTTATAGGCTTGGCTTCAATTATGGGAAATATTTCATTTGGGGAATTGCATATGCTAAACCGAGGGCTTATGATTTTTTTTTTAATCCAAATCTATATATACATAGCTGCCCCCCCCCATATGTATGGCTTGTCTTTTTACTTAGGGTATTCATGACCATTTTGGAAACATGTTTTTGGAGAATTTTTAAATTCTATTTAATTCTTTTGGGATTTTTCTGTTCTACCTGAGTAGCTCACTCCTCTGCTTTGGGCAGACTGTTTTAACTGCTAGTGATGTCTGTGGCTTGTGAAGTTCCAGATAGGTTTGTTGTGCTCTCAGACACACACATGTAAGGCTCCACATGTATTTTGCAACTGTGTCTTGGTTCATCGTCTTTCCTTGACCCACATTTACTGACTGTTCTGGGCTTCCCTGTGACATCTTAGTTGTCCCACTTAAAGCATGCATGACACACGCCTCATAGGGGCTTTCTCCTTCCCTGCTCCATTGGGGTGGGGGGAGGGAAATTCCTGCCCAGTGAACCACACTATGGCCACAGTTAACTGTGGTAGTAAATGTACTTCTGAGGTCCCAATTTATGAGGATTGTGGCTCCAGTGGCACTGGCGAGTAATGAGATTATAACTGTGGTCATTTTCTTCATTTTTTTCCCAAGTTATTAGCACTTTATGTGTTAATATAAATCTGTGACTCCATTTAGCTCTCTCCCTCCATATTTTAAAGTCTCCTGGTAGCCTTGAGTTTTGGTACAGTGAGATACGTACTTTTGTAAGAGAAACAAGATCATCTCATTAAAGACCTTTAATCCTAACATCATTAAAATACTCGTCTCTAAAGATGATTTCCATATTTGGGTGTGGCCTTATAACTTTTTAGAAATATTATTTTCCCAAGAATTACTGGTAGAGATAAAATCCTAGTGAGTCTTTCATTCTTAGTTATCCTATTTTAGGTGGGTAAAATGGAATTATTAATTATCAAATAATTATCAAACTTTTAGGTAGCCAGTTAATATGGATTTCCCAAAGCTAGTAGTTCAGGAAGTTCATTTTTTAAGCCTTTTACTTAAAAATGTTGTTATCTATTGAAGTCATAAGAGACACAGATATTCTGAGAAATATGGTTTAATTCTAGAAATTATAGAATTTAGGGATTTTGGGTAGAAGTTTGCCTTTTATTCTCAAATTCTTTTCTAGAATAAATTCATGTTAAGTGGACATTTTAGAAATTTATCTCTGTCTAAGCTTTATTCACATTGTTAATTTTAACATCTGTTTTCTTTCTAAGGCATGAGAACTATAATCATCTAGGGTTTAAAATTACTTGTCTTTACATCAAAGATCAGATTACATGTTCCATGATGTTATTTTCTATGAATATTCACAACTTACCATAAAACTAAGTACCCTGAGATAGTCCTTTTTCATCTTGGTGAAATCTTCTGTAACTCCTAAATTCATGACCTTGAGTGCTTAGTTGGGTTTGAGCTTGGTATAGTACCCATGATTAAAGGATTTTTCTCCTAATGCTGCCAAGCCTCCAGTGGGAGGATCTATGCCCAGCTAGATGTGTATACAATACAACAGGCAGGTTTCTCGTTATTGGTGCCATAAGTTTGATCAATGAAGTTGATAGTAATTGTTTATCTTTAGAAATCTTTTGAACTCTTAACCAGCAAATACGGAGTGAGACTAGGGAGCCAACAGTCCATTGTTTAGTCCCATTATTTTAAAATTCAAAATTTGTACCTTTTGTCAGGAATGGATGCCTTCACCAAGAAGGAATTTAGATTTCTTCTTGCTTGGCAAGGGCTAAATCCCAAAACAGGGGAACACTTTTTAAAAGTGTTAGGAGAATATTAGAAACAGATGGGCATTCAACACCTACATAAAAGGCACTATGGGATAAAATGTGGATAACTGGATTTAATTTAACAAAAGATCAAACTTAAAATACCAGGATTCATAAAAAACTTTGCAATTTAAGAGGAACACAAATAATTAGAATTAAGAAATAATATTTATGCTGTTTGTAATCTATATGCTTGTTAGTAATATAGGTATTCTTACTTGGGTTCTGCCTGATAATTTTTCTTGTTCTCTATATCCACTTGTTCCTTTCTGTGTCAAGGAGGTATGTGTAGATTTGTGTTGATACTACTGCCAACACCTTTTGAAGATTTTTAATGTTTTATGTGATATATTTAATCTTTAGAGTTTTGGGTGGGTCTAGATTTAGAAAAAGTGTTTTGGTTGGAATGATGAGGCTCTGGATCTCAGCAGACTTTAGAGTTGGAAAAGTTGAAGCTTACAGAGAGAGCAAATAAACATGGTCATCAAAGCTGGGAATTAAGATCTGTTTATTCACCTGCACACTTGAATTAGATCTCATAGCAATAGGCAGAGCCATTTAACTTATTAAGATCCTAACCAAATAAATTACTATAGTCATGTTTAAAAGTCCATTTTTGCCTGGCTTTAGATACTGAGCTTGGTATAGTCATCATATAATGGATGAAGAAGTTCATGTTGAATCAAGTTATTGATTTACAACTTAGCACTAGCATAGTTGACACTGGACAGTGGTTAATTAAAAGTCTACTTGAGATTTGGGACATGAAGCTTCACATTGCAAAAAAATTACATGTGCTCTTGTCCTTCAGTGTTGACAAGAATTATTAATGGCTAGAGAAGTTTGGGGGATGGGAAGAGCTCTTAGTTTGGATGTGGCTCACATCATTTTTGCTTTAAGAGAATTCCTCATTTGTAGGGTTATAAAGATATCTGATGTGGACTAAGATAAGTATTCCCTGATTCATTTCCATTAAGCCAGTCAATGTTCATGTAAATAAGACCTAGCTTTTAATGATTTTAAGAAAACCTTTAAAAAAAATGTGGAGCATAATTTGTTGACTCTGAAATCTTCCTGGTCAAGATGAAAGTTAGCTTCTGATACATCAAAACAAAACAAAAAGTCTTTAACTTATGTTGATCCTCTTAGTTCTGTAATTCTCTTTTCTCCATACCTGTGACCACAGGGTGTGATTTATGGTGATAAAGAACTCTTGGTTTAACTTTGGAACTAAAATATAGCGTCAGCTTTTACTTATGATGACAGACAGCCTTTTTAAACCATTCTGCTATGTATGTAACTCTTCCAGATTCTGTCTTTACTGATGAAGCTAATTTGGGATTTGGATAACCTCGATAGAATTCTTCAAATCTATAGTTAAATTGAAGAGCAGAAGGCAGCCAGCCGACCCTTCATTGACCTGCTGCAGAGAGTGCTGCCCTGTGGGGCTCCCACGGATGCAGCCCCAGCCAACAACCTCTGCCCTCACCTTTGCCCCTGGTTGCTCCTCTTTAAGACTCGCTCTTTCATGAGAGACCTCAGTTGCTTCCCAAGTATTATACCAGAGGGTCTTTGTTTTTAAGGTGGGTTATGCTCTTAGACAACCCTGAAAATATTAAAACGAGTTTTCCCTAGCTACTGCTCCTCCATGCCAAAGCCATTTTGTCCATCATACAGCTTCCAAGGACTCCAGCTCTTTTCCTCTCACCCAAGTCTTTGCACCCTACCCACCCTCTTTCCAGTTTTTACCCCTTTTTTACACAGAGAAGTTGAGCTGTACCCCAGTTTTTGAAACTTACCTATTCCTTACACCCTGCTCAGGGAACCAAAAATAATGTCAGCATAGAACCTCTTTAGAAGGCAGCTGGGGCAATTATAAATAGTATAGGCTTATTTTCATCGATAATGAAAATGCTTTATAAATCAATGTTATCGTGTCAGAATAAACTATAACCGAAGTCCTACAATGAGCATAATCTCCGTAAAATCAACCCAACACCAGAGTGTGGAGTGAAAAAGAGAGAGGTGGGTAAGGGATTGGGGGCATCATAACTGCCTTAGTGAGAAGAAATAAGGGCCTGAGTTATGAGAGGATTTAGTGGAAAGCAGAAAAGTGAGAGTTGGAACTAACAGTATAGGAGGAGACATTATCATGGAAGCCAGAGGAGGAATAAAACATTCTGAAATGACCCCGGGTACAGGAGTTGTGAGGACCAGAAACCAAGAATGAGGGCTTGAATTAAGGATTAGAAAACTGGTTGTGGTCTTCAGAAAAAGTAGTGTTGAAGATAATGGAATGGGTGGTTGGAGTAAATAGAGGCAGAAGATAGAACTGACACTAAAGCTCACCACTTGACAGAAATTGGGCAAGTTATGATACATTCAAAGTATGGCCAGTTGTGAAAAATACCAATTATGTTATGTATGTATGTATGTATACGTGTTTAGAAAGTGGTCTCCCAAAATTTTATTAGGAATCCTATCTGAGGAAGTATTTTTTCATCTGTATTGATTCTTTTTTTCCTTCACAGTTTCAGATTTTAGAAAATATGGTAGTAAATAAGGAACTGTTTTGGGAAGCATCAATAGGTTTGCAAGCAGGAGAATGTCCATGAAATGGATTCAGCAGGCAGGTAAAAACCATTGAACTTTTGATAGAACAGAGTCCTGGGATAGCCAGGAAGAAGTGGATCTTTTTTTTTTTAATATTTTTAAAATATATTTTTATTTATTTATTTGACAGACAGAGATCACAAGGAGGCAGAAAGGCAAGCAGAGAGAGAGAGGAGGAGGAGGAAGCAAGCTCCCTGCTGAGCACAGAGCCCAATGCAGGGCTTGAACTCAGGACCCTGGCTGGGATCATGTCCTGAGCTGAAAGCAGAGGCTTTAACCCACTGAACCACCCAGGTGCCACCAAGAGGTGGATCTTAAAGACCAGATCAAAGAGCAGTCTTGGCTCTAATTCCTGGGTCTGAGTGCCTTGGCGATTCTTTGTTTTAACTTTTGAAAAGGAGCCAAACTCCTGTTTTGGGATCTCCCTACAAAAAAGCGGGGTTGTGGGTGGGAGCCCAGGAGAAGCAGGGAGAGCATCTTGTGGGACTAAAACCTATATAGATGTGCTACAGTAGCTGTACATATATCAGTGGTTGAATCATTGTAAGGAAAGTTGTGGTATACAGTGTTCTTTGTTGTGTAGCTGCTAGTCTGAATACTTAGGGCTTGATACTGATTTTATATGCAGAAAAATTCTATGGAGGGCAAATAGGATGTGGCCTCAAAGCTAAGTGTTTCAATAAATTGCTGAGTTTTCTATTCTCTAATTTCTTTCTTCTGTGGGTTAGCTTAATAAAATGAAGTCCATGTGACTTAATATATATCTTGTTATCAGTATACCAAGCAAGGTCATAAATATAACTAAAAGTTAAATGAGATTTCATACTTTAGAAATTATATTGGGATGTCAGATTGTATCATTAATTTTATGCCAGGGCTGGAAACAGTATTTTCTTGAAATTACTCTTTTTATCATTAGATGTAGTAAACTCCATAAGGCTCATATATCCATTTTCAGAACCTGTTTCAACATTTACTTAGTATTATCCCACCTTGTACTTCCAATGGATATTTCTGTTATTTCAAATGAAACACAAGCCATAAGAGTAAAGCATATCATAGGGTGAGCATCCAATACAATTTGTGGAATCTTCGAAAGATATGTAATTACAAGTAACGATTACATTATCCTGAAGTTAGAGTATGGCCTTCCTACCCATTTTTTTTAATTCAGATACAATTTGCTTGTAAATTATGCAGATTACTTAAGAAACGCATGGCTTGGTAAGTTTTGTGAATATATATATGTTGTATATCCAATATCTAGTCAAGGTTAGAGCATTTCTGTCACCTTCTAGAATGGGTTAACCGGGGTCTGCACACCCTATACCTGTTTCCATTCATGTCCACTTGGAGCCTCAGAGTATGACCTTGTTTGAAAATAGGGCTTTGCAAATGAAATTAAGGTAAGGATGGATAGGAGATCCTACTGGATTAAGGTGAGCCCTAAATGCAAAGACTGTGTCTTTATGAGAGGCAGAAAGGACACACAGAGATACATAGAGAAGATGGAGTCAGATGGGAGATACACTCCCACAAGGTAAGGAACACTTGGGGCCAGAGAGAAGGTTTCTTCCCTATGGCTATCAAAGGACACATGGCTCTGCAGACACCTTGATTTCAGACTTCAGTCCACAGAACTTAGAAAATGAAATCGTGGTGTGTAAGCCACCACATTGTGGTAATTTGTTAAGGCAACAAATACACCTGCCAAAAATTCCTGCGTACCCCTTTCCAGTCAGTCCCAAACCCTCAGAGGCATTTAATGTTCTAATTTCGGTCACCACAGATAAGGTTCACACGTCCTCGACATCAATTAAATAGAATTATACAAAGTGTGTGTGTGTGTGTGTGTGTGTGTGTGTGTGTGTGTGTGTGTGTGTGTGTGTGTGTGGTTTCCTTTGTTCAATATAACGTCTGTAAGTTTCATTCCTTTTCAGGTATGTGCCAGTAGTTTAATTCTTTTATCATTAAAATACACCATAATTTATCCATTCTCCTAGTCAAAGACATTTGGATGTTTACCTCCTACTCCTATTTTATACATTTACTACATCTGTGGTTGTCATGGGTTTAGAAGTGATACATTACTGTTTCTGTGGTTGCTAACAAGAATTTTAACAAGTACATGTAACTTAAGGAAGTTTCATCTATATTGGTCTTCCTCACTCAAAATGTAGAAACTTTGAATTCTTTGCCTTTGTTTTCCCTCCTTGAGTCTTCCATGTTACTGCTCTTAAATACAAAATATGTATTATTTTTAAATTTTGGAAATTGATTCTTCTTAAAAACTGATAACTTTTCATAGGCATACCAACATATTTCTCATATTTGATCACTGTTGCTTATTACATTCTACTTCTTTGAGTTCCATTTTATTTTCCCTGAATATGCAGTTTATTCTTTTGGTGAATGATTAATAATTTCCTTGCCTTTATTTTGGCTGGAAATATCTTTATTTTGCCCTCTTTCTTTATCATTTAGTTACTTATAGAATTATAGTTTGATAATTTTCCCTTAACAGGTTGCAGGTAATATCCACCATCTGACAGACATTATTTCTGATGAGATGTCTGCTAGAGATAAAAATTCCTTCCTAGGTGATCTGTTTCTCTCTGGTTTGTCTTCATTCTTTAGTACAAATATGCTGTGTTCAGATGCAGACTTGTCTTTACTGATCTACTCAGATCTCTGAAGTTTTCATCTAAAGAATTCATCTCTTTCTGATTAGATCTCTATTATATCTCTTATATGCTCTCTTTGGATATTATGTCTTATGTCTTACTCATGCTATTTTTTTTTTTTTTACTCTGTAGCACTTAATAATCATGTATTAAAACTTTCATTTTTTTTTTTACATGCTTCTTTTCCACATTTTCATCTTTATTGTGTTTGGTGTTACAGTTATTTAAACCTGTTTTCTAGTTAAGTACCTTTCTTCTATTCAATTGTTCATAGATTTTTTTTTTCAGTTTTGGAATTTTTATTTCTTTCTAATTGCACAGTCATTAGGTGATACTGCCCCTCTTCCCTTGTGATTTCTAGTCCTTTCTTTATCTCTTTTAAGTATTCTGAAGATAATCACTTTTAAGACTCTTTCAGATTGTTCTATTATTTCTGACTCTTTAGGTGTGAGATCGGTCTCTCTAAGGCTGGTGATTCTTCCTCATGGAGGTTTGCTTTTCCCTGTGATTGGTTCATTTTGATGTGAAGGTGGCTTTCCATGTAAGTTCCACGTCTCAGGGTTGTAGAACATTTCTTTAGGGTAGTTTCATATTATTTTCTTTGTGGGTTTTCATGGATTGATGTTTTTATGTTAGAATCTTGATTTAATGATTTGATTCTACACTGATACTTTGAACTTGGATCTCATACTTGGATGTATTGCAAATTGGGTTTCTTGTGTCTCATGGATTATAATTTCTCTCTACCTGCTCATCCACCCTATGCTCCTAATCTGTGGTTGAAATCTTCATCCCTGGTAAATTGGGGTGGAGGCTTCTAGTACTCATTTCATGTGCAAACAGCCCTCACAACTCCAGTCTCCATGAAGAGACCCAAGGGTCTGGTGTTCATATGCATATTTCTTGGTCTGGATATAAGACCCTGCCATTCCATCTGCCTCTGTCTGGTCTAACATCTCTGTGAGCCATTCAGTTTCAGCTCGAACTCTGACTTTCCTCTTTGTTTCTAAGTTTGGTTGTGTATTAACTTTATTGGGGGGTGGAGTGGGGGAATATTTAGCATTTCTATGTGATTTGAGTAGGACAAGAGACACTTGTTTTCTCACCATGTTATATTGACCTGACATCTTGATCGTACTCCTATTTGAACATGTGTTTTGTGTTTTTCTCTTACAGCTAGTTATGTATCAAATCCCATTTGCAAGGGTTGTTTGTCTTGTTCAAAGGACAATGGGTGCAGCCGATGTCAACAGAAGTTGTTCTTCTTTCTTCGGAGAGAAGGCATGCGCCAGTATGGAGAGTGCCTGCATTCCTGTCCATCCGGGTACTATGGACACCGAGCCCCAGATATGAACAGATGTGCAAGTGAGCAGTTGATTTTTGTCTATTATTTACTGTTTATGCAACTTAGGGGAACTAAGTTTCAAATTTTGAGTGGGGAAAAAAAGTTGTTTTTTTTATATGCTACAGAAATAGTCTAAGCTTAAACTTCAGTGGGGTAGGATAAGAACATTTTTATCTTTTGTCTAGAAGTATATTGCACCACACTTTTAGGGGCACCTGGGTGGCTCAGTGGGTTAAGCCTCTGCCTTTGGCTTGGGTCATGATCTCAGGGTCTTGGGATGGAGCCCTGCATTGGGCTCTCTGCTCAGCAGGGAGCCTTGCTTCCCCCCCTCTCTCTGCCTGCCTCTCTGCCTACTTGTGATCTCTCTTTGTCAAATAAATAAATAAAATCTTTAAAAAAAAGTATATTGCACACACAC